>NC_088212.1:14427559-14732559 GCF_036934945.1 Oncorhynchus masou masou
TCCTGTCCTCAACTTCCCAGTCATTAGTCTCTGTCTGAGCGATCATAACATGAACGACAGTGTGTCTGCCTCTGAGGGTCCCAGCCTCCTACAGCAAGGACAAAACCAACAAGACATGTTCAGATCAGAGAACAGGGAACGGGGGCATCATCTGTCCTAGTTTCTCTATGGGAGTAATACACCTCCAGCTCAAGTTCAAATTGGCCTCAGATATTTTTTCTCTCTTCTCTATCGGTCTGTCAGATGACTCACATCGCCATGCACCTTGGTGAGCCCCTTGACAATGGTGTGTTGTAGATGAAAGGGGCGGAGCCAGCCTTTCACCGTGGCCTGGACGGGTCACTCTATGCACGCACAATATATGTCAGTTGTTGATGCGGCCCAAGGACTCAGCAACAGGACCTGGGCTTTGAAGGCCGGGATATAAATCACAATTACCAGGGCTAGAGAGTGACTGTCCACCACACAGCTTCTCCAAATAATCCTCTATCTTCTCTACCCTTGCTGAATGTCACACAGAGAATAGTGATTTGTGTGGCCCCCAGTAGCAGAGTACAGGCAGCACAAACAGGGCAAAGGTAGTGGGTGAAGGCCAGAGGCAGAAGTTCAATAGACAGGAGACAAAGGGAAGGGAGCAGCCTGGTTGATGTGTCCTTTGCTTGAGCTAATGACCTGGTTAATTATGAGTGTGTGTGTGTGTGTGTGTGTGTGTGTGTGTGTGTGTGTGTGTGTGTGTGTGTGTGTGTGTGTGTGTGTGTGTGTGTGTGTGTGTGTGTGTGTGTGTGTGTGTGTGTGTGTGTGTGATTGTCAGAGCCAGGCTTTGCCTCCCCTCCCCTGCCCTCCCTGCCGGGTGACAGAGACTGGTATTTGTCATAACCATTAGTGAGCGATTAGGGAGCTGCATCCTTCCCTGTTTTTATCACCTCGTGTCGCAGTGGATTAGAGAATTAAAGCATGGCTGTCAGGGAAGAGAGGGAGGCCTGTTGGCAAACTGAGACAGAACAAACCAGAGAATAAAACACACTGATAGAGGACACATACCCATGCGCGCGCATACACATAGGGTCTTGTACGGGAGTCACCTCTTGGCCCATAATGAGGCAATGTCTTTGAGGCTGGTGGGCTGACAGTCTCAGGTCACCTGGAGTCAAGGTCATGGGGTCAAAGTAATGGTGCTCATCAAGAGTGTGTGCAGAAGTCTGGAGCTGCCTGTCAGTCCAGCTCAGTCTGACCACGAGAGAGAGAGAGAGGGAGAGAGAGAGAGGAAAGCCCCTTGAATTGAATTGAATTGAATTGAGAGAGGGAGGGAAGGAAGGTGGGACAGAGAGAGAGATAGAGGGGGGGTTGGGAGAGGGCGAGGAGGGAAGGAAGTTGGGAGAGGGAGAGACAGAGAAGGTGGAGGAAGGAGAGAGGGGGGGGAAATCAGAGAGAGAGAGAGATAGAGAGAGAATGGGGTTTGGGAGAGGGCAAGGGGGAAGGAAGGTGGGAGAGGGAGAGAGAGAGCGAGAGAGAGAAAGTGAGAATGTGGATGAAAGTGGGAGAGGGAGATAAAGGGGGAAGGTGGGAGAGAGAGAGGGGAAGGTGGGAAAGGGAGTGAGAGAGAGGGGGAAGAACGGTGAGAGAGAGAGAGAGAGAGAGAGATCAGCAATGATATTGTCAACGTTAATGTTCACCTGAGTTCAATTCTTGCTACATACTGTAAGTACCATGAAAATTAATGCAATTAATTTCCCTCTTGAACACAATTCTGCCAGCAGCATACCACCCTGCATACCACTGCTGGCTTGCTTCTAAAGCTAAGCAGGGTTGGTCCTGGTCAGTTCCTGGATGGAAAACCAGATGCTGCTGGAAGTGGTGTTGGAGGGCCAGTAGGAGTCACTCTTTCCTCTGGTCTAAAAAATATCCCAATGCCCCAGGGCAGTGATTGGGGACACTGCCCCGTGTAGGGTGCCGTCTTTCAGATGGGACGTTAAACGGGTGTCCAGACTCTCTGAGGTCATTAAAGATCCCATGGCACTTATTGTAAGAGTAGGGGTGTTAACCCTGGTGTCCTGGCTAAATTCCCATCTGGCTCTTAAACCATCAAGGTCACCTAATAATCCCCAGTTTACAATTGGTTCATTATTCCCCCTCCACTCCCCTGTAACTATTCCCCAGGTTGTTGCTGCAGATGAGAATGTTTTCTCAGTCAACTTAACTGGTAAAATAACGGAAAAATAAAAAAATCTACCTTTGAACCGTGTGACTTTTGGCTTTGTGTTTTAGTTAATTCGACAGGGCTCCATGCTGATCCTTTTTACAAGGAGCCCATGTGCACCTAAGTAAAACAATGTAGGCACACACGAAGACATTTAGGAGCACAATTAAAAAAAAATGGAGGTAATAATGCTAGAATGAATCCCCCAAAAATGATTGGCACATTGGTGCTCCGAAATTTAAATTCCGGGTCGCACATCAAAATATTTCGGCACATATGTGAGTAAAATGGTCACACTGTAGAGCTCTGATCTACCTCTGAAAGCGTTCACAGCAATGGCCTCTCAATCCCCAAATACTTTGCCACTTGTTAAGACCTGTATTAACTGACCGCTGTATCAGGATCTACTATGGTATTGGACAAACAGGATTCATGTGTTTTGGAATACGCTCATTAGCAATCATTGTCCATGCAAGTGGATGTTGATGGCGAATTGTTGACAGCACATCATTTAATATGTAGCTTTGTTCGTCCAGCTTGCACAGTCTGGAAATGTGGCACTTGAGCAGAAAGAAAATAATATGTTCTCCGTGTTGCTATACGACCCCCACAAGTGTCACAGAACTCATCTGTAGGTAACCCGGGACCGGTAAAGACAATGATGGAAGGATATAAGTAAAGACCAAACCAGTGCTGTAGTACTGTAGACTGGTCTGAGACTGGTCTCAGTGTTGTAGTACTGGAGACTGGTCTGAGTCTGGTCTCAGTGTTGTAGTACTGTAGACTGGTCTGAGTCTGGTCTCAGTGTTGTAGTACTGGAGACTGGTCTGAGACTGGTCTCAGTGTTGTAGTACTGGAGACTGGTCTGAGTCTGGTCACAGTGTTGTAGTACTGTAGACTGGTCTGAGACTGGTCTCAGTGTTGTAGTACTGGAGACTGGTCTGAGTCTGGTCTCAGTGTTGTAGTACTGGAGACTGGTCTGAGTCTGGTCACAGTGTTGTAGTACTGTAGACTGGTCTGAGACTGGTCTCAGTGTTGTAGTACTGGAGACTGGTCTGAGTCTGGTCTCATTGTTGTAGTACTGTAGACTGGTCTGAGACTGGTCTCAGTGTTGTAGTACTGGAGACTGGTCTGAGTCTGGTCTCAGTGTTGTAGTACTGGAGACTGGTCTGAGTCTGTTCTCCAGACCACATATTGAGAGTGTCGGTCCTGTGCATAACTGAGGGAGAGAGAGCCTACCTTTTCATGGTTGCTGATCAATAAGACTGTAAAGTTCCGTACTGGTAAATTTAAGAGGACTCCCATGGTGTTTACATATTTGTAGAAATCCATTTAGATATATTTTGTGGCTTTTGGCGAACGTATTCTAATGATCTAAAGTCACGATGTTGCGACTGCCTGTTCAAAGTGAATGATGGCAGGCCTTACTGCCTGTAAACACACAGTCCAGTTCAAAGTGAATGATGGCAAGCCCGTATGGCAAATTGCTTGTTTGTATAAAGTTCTACTCTAGCTCTGATTGGCTATAGCGCACTTGTCTGTGTAGACTCTGGTCCTGGACAAGACAGATGTTTTTATTCGGTTTTATTTACTGCAGTGTCTATTAATTGTCCAAAAGCATCTCTCTCTCCCTCTCTTTCTCACCTACCTCTCGCTCTCCCTCTCTCTCTATCTCTCGTCTACCTCTCTCTCGCTCTCCTCTACTTCTCTCTCTCTTCTCTCTCTCTTTTTCTCGTCTACTTCTTTCGTCAACATCTCTTTCTGGTCTACTACTCACTCTCTCTCAATTCAATTTAATTTCAATTCAAATTTCAAAATAAGGGGCTTTATATGCATGGGAAACACGTGTTAACATTGCAAAATTTAAATTAAGTGAAATAGACAATAAACAAAAGTGAAATAAACAATAAAAAATGAACAGTAAACATTACACTCACAAAAGTTTTTCTAAAGGCCTACTCTATCTCTTGGTCCTGTTTGTTTTTTGTGTCTATTAATTGTCCAAAAGCCTCTCTCGTCTACCCCCCCCCTCCCCTCTCTCCCTCTCTCTCTCTCTCTCTCTCCCCCTCTCTCTCGTCTACCTCTCTTTCTCTCAATTCAATTAAAATGTCATAGTAAGGGGCTTTATTGGCATGGGAAACATGTTTACATTGCCCAAGCAAGTGAAATAGATCAAAAACAAATGTGTAAAAAACAATAAAAACTGTACAGTAAACATTACACTCACAAAGTTTTTCTAAAGGCCTACTCTATCTCTAATTGGCTGTAGCACACCGGTGTTGTCTCCGGTCCTGTTTTATTTACTGCAGTGTCTATTAATTGTCCTAAAGCCTCTCTCGTCTCTCCCTCTCTCACACTTTCTCTCCCTCTCTCACACTTTCTCTCACGCGCTCTCTCTCTCTCAATTTATATTTAAGGGGCTTTATTGGCTTGGGAAACACATGTTTACATTATAAAATCAAGTGAAATAGATAATAAACAAAAGTGAAATAAACAATAAAAAATGTACAGTAAACATTACACTCACAATAGTTCCAAAAGAATAAAGACAAATGTCATACTGTGTCTATATATACAGTTTTGTAATGGTGTGCTAATAGTTAAGATACAAAAGGGAAAATAAATAAACATAAATACAGGTTGTTTTTACAATTGTGGTTGTTCTTCACTGGTTGCCCTTTTCTTGTGGCAACAGATCATAAATCTTGCTGCTGTGATTGCACAGTGTGTTATTTCACACAATATATATGGGAGTTCACCAAAATTGGATTTGTTTTCAAATACTTTGTGGGTCTATGTAATCTGAGGGAAATATGTGTCTCTAATATGGTCATACATTTGGCAAGAGGTTAGGAAGTGCAGCTCAGTTTCCACCTCATTTTGTGGGCAGGCTATGCTCAGTCTGTACATAAACAAAGATTTCCTTAGTTTTGGGTCAGTCATGGTGGTCAGGTATTCTGCCACTGTGTACTCTCTGTTTAGGAACAAAAGCATTTTTTTGGTAAATTCTTTACAATGTGTCAAGTAATTATCTTTTTGTTTTCTCGTGATTTGGTTGGGTCTAATTGTGTTGCTGTCCTGGGGCTCTGTGGGATCTGTTTGTGTTTGTGAACAGAGCCCCAGGACCAGCTTGCTTAGGGGGCTCTTCTCCAGGTTCATCTCTCTGTAGGTGATGGCTTTGTTATGGAAGGTTTGGGAATTGCTTCCTTTTAGGTGGTTGTAAAATTGAACTTCAAACCTTGCTCCATTTCCTGAAAACATTAAACACAAAACCTCATCTTCAAGCACTATTTACATAACCTCTGACTCCTCTCGCAAAATGAACCATTTGCATCAAAGCAGTTTTACCTGTGTTCAAAACCAAACACTGCTCTCAAATCATAAACAAAGTGATCAAAATGATATACACTCTCTAGCAGTCAGTAAACAGTACCCCAAAAAATAGAAAACACATTGTTCAAAACATACAATTCTCAGGGCGAAGTACATTTTTAATCTGAAAAAATATTCATATTTTCCCGTCATTGTCTTTTGATGAACGAAAACATGTTCTATCATAGTAGCTCAAAACTGATCAGAAATTACTACTCTGTTTTGCACTTTGCAATTTTGTTATTTGTTCTTCCTCCTCCTTGTACCCCTATTTTTACAGTACTGTACCCTGCATCTCACAAACTTGTCCTATGTCTCTGTCATACTGTAATTCTTGTTCTTTGTTGATATGAACCTGCAACCAGTCAAAATCTATTGAGCAGTCAGTACTGTTAATAAATGGAAAGCACAATGTTCAGAGCCATACAATTTGTCCATTGTACAGTATACAGCCTACAATGCACTGTACTACAGTATACAATACTAAAAGGGACAAAAATCAAAGGAGTAAATGTGATCAATGTGCTTCTTCTTGTCTTTGGGCTGGGTCAGGCCAGAGCACTTTGTCGACATCACAAGCAATATTGTCCCTCCTGAGGCAACGGGGGAAGAAGCCTCTTGTGTGCCGTATCCAGCCCTGACATGATTCCTCACCTATATCACCACAGGCTAAATCCATGGCTTCCAGCAGATTTACTCTGGTGTAGGGTTGTCTATCATACACTTTTCATCTCCCAGAGGAGAAAATCTCCTCAATCGGATTCAGGAAAAGCAAGTATGGAAGGAGGTACAAGTTCATAAACTGCCCATTGATGTTAAACCATTCCCTTACATGAGCAGCTCGGTGGAAACTGACATTGTCCGACACTATCACAGGTGGGAATGGGATTCTCATTTAACTCTTGGCCCTGCTGCTCTTGAACCTGCTGCTCAAATAAAATATATCTTAGATTGGCAATAAATCTTAGAATGTGCTGGGTGTTATATGGCCCGAGTGTAACATGGTGATGTAGAACACCATGGTTGCTGAAAGCAGCACAGATTGTGACATTGCCACCTTGTTGACCAGGGACTTCAACAATGGCCCGCTGTCCAATAGTGTTTCGGCCGCTCGTTCTCCTCTTTGTGAGATTGAAACCTGCTTCATCCACAAAGATGAACTCATGGGGTCTGTCCAAGGATTCCAAGTCAAATATTGTCTGTGTAGAAATACAATATACTGTATGTAGGATTCGTACAGAAGTCGTGCAGAGACAGTGCTATACTGTAGAGTACAATTAGGCTTCTGATTCACATACATGTACTGAAGAGTAATGTCATTCACATAGCATGTGTTAGTACTGTAGACAATCTGGATTACAGTAAATGTTTCTGAATGTACACTTACTTGCACATACTGAGCTCTCAGTTCTTTCACCCTTGGTGAGTTGCACTCAAAAGGTACTTTGTATGTACTCTGTATACTTGTTTCTTTCGCATCCTGTTACGATGGAGGACACGGTCAATGGAAATGCTCACGCTGTCGATTCCCTGGAAGTGTGTGTTGTCTTGTATCACTCATTCCTGGATTTCTCTGAGTCGTATTGCATTATCTTGAAGGACCATGCCAACTATAACGGCCTCTTGCTCCCGAGTGAATATAGCTGTCCTTCCACCTGCATGTGGCAGCCTAGCAATTCTACAAAAAGTAGTTATTCATATTCATGCAGTACAATATATACAGTGATTAACTTTACAAATTTCTATTGAAACAGCTGCATATAGTGTAGTACAGTAAATTTGCAATTACAAAACTACAGTAGTATACTGTAGTATACTGTATCTTTTCTCTTCTCTGAATGTCCTTACTATGGTTGACACAGAAAATTGGCTCAAATTGGGTTGCACTCTAAGTCCTGCTTCCCTCATTGTCAGTCCATGGACAAGAACATGTTGCTTGAATTTCATCAGATATTTCCACTCTTTGTCTTCCTCTTCGTCCTCCTCATCTTCTTTCTTGCCCTCCTCCTCCTCATCCTCCTCCTCGTCGCCCACCTCGCATATGCACTCGTCCTCGTCCTCTCACATTGTTTCTTCTATCCATTCTCAGACTTTCTCCTTCCCACCTTCAACAACCTGTTTGCTCTCTGAACTGGCTTATATTGGTTGTGTCACATCATTTGAAACAGGTTAAATCAATTTTGAGTGGTTGTGTTCAATCAAATTCTCTATTTGTATTTGATTGTTGCCACTTGTGTTTACCAGTATGGATGACATGAGCATTAGAGTGCAGAATGTGTTTTGAGAATGAGAATGTGTTTAGAGTTTTGCTGAAAAGTCTAAGTGAGACCTGCAAATTGTGTTTTGCCATGTGAAATGGTTTAAGGTATTGACAACAGACTGCATAATTAGCTCAATGAGTCCAAGCAACTGAGAACTTTGTTCAGCCAATGGGTTTTAGTGTTTTAGCAATTGAGAAAAACTAATAGCTTGTAAGATGTTGATTTAAGCACCTGGAGTGGAAGTCAAGTACGTGATAATGTGAGTACACCGTATGGTACATCAAATAAAAGGAGAGATTTACCTGGATTTGCATTTTCAATGCCGACAGTAGTAGAAAAGGTGAAGAAATTATTCAATTAAAAATATATATCTGACTTGCATGTAAGATCATATCAGAACACTTTAAAGTAGTCCATCTTTAACTCTGCATCTTTTGTAACAAGAGCCCTATTGTGTTAGTCCGCTAGGGACCTGTTTTCATCATATTGAGATTCTAGTCAATAACCTATACTGTGTGTGTATCCTGTGTTATCATTGAGTTAGTTAGTAAATAAATCATTAACTTCAAAAGCCAGGAAGAATTCAGAGCGCCAAATTCAAATAAATTACTTTAAAAATCAAACTTTCATTAAATCATACATGCAAGATAGAAAATTAAAGCTACACTTGTTGGGAATCCAGCCAACATGTCAGATTTCAAAAAGGCTTTTCGGCGAAAGCAAAAGATACTATTATCTGAGGATAGCACCATAGTAAACAAAGAGAGAAAAGCATATTTCAACCCTGCAGGCGCGACACAAAACGCAGAAATAAAAATATAATTCATGCCTTACCTTTGACAAGCTTCTTCTGTTGGGACTCCAATATGTCCCATAAACATCAAAAATGGTCCTTTTGTTTGATTAATTCCATCGATATATATATCCAACATGTCCATTTATTTGGCGCGTTTGATCCAGAAAAACACCGGTTCCAACTTGAGCAACGTGACTACAAAATATCTCAAAGTTACCTGTAAACTTTGCCAAAACATTTCAAACTACTTTTGTAATACAACTTTAGGTCATTTTTAACATAAATAATTAATAAAATAGAAGATGGGATGATCTGTGTTCAATACAAGAGGAAAACAAACTGTAGTTTTCTGGTCAAGCGCCTCTATCTAACAGTACACTTCAAGTTACCCTCATTCAAGATGGCCGTACTTCTTCATTACACAAAGGAAAAACCTCAACCAATTTCTAAAGACTGTTGACATCCAGTGGAAATGATAGGAACTGCAAGCAGGTCCCTTAGAAATCTGGATTCCCAAGAAATCTAATTGAAAAGAGAGTGACCTCAAAAAAGAAATCTGAATGGTTTGTCCTCAGGGTTTCGACTGCTAAATAAGTTCTGTTATACTCACAGTATGCATATCTTAGCTTCTGCGTCTGAGTATACTCTTGTCACCTTATTCTTCCAAGCTACTCAATACTGCCCCCCCCCCAGCCATAAGAAGTTAAATGAATTTGTATGGTACAGAATGATCAGTAAGACTCAGGTTTGTGCATATATAACAAAAGGAGTATGCGACGTTCAGAATTATGAGACTGATATGAGGTAATGATTAATAAATGACTGTTTTATATATATATATAATCTAGAGTTTAATTTGGGTGATAGTAAATCATTAACCTCTTGAAACTCTAGGGGCGCAATTTCATTTTTGGATGAAAAACGTTCCCGTTTTAAACAAGATATTTTGTCACAAAAAGATGCTCGACTATGCATATAATTGATAGCTTTGGAAAGAAAACACTCTGAATTTTCCAGAACTGCAAAGATATTGTCTGTGGGTGCCCTAGAACGGGAGCTACATGCAAAACCAAGATGAAACGGCAACCGGGAAACCAGCAGGATTTTTGAGGCTCCGTTTTCCATCGTCTCCTTATATGGCTGTGAATGCGAGAGGAATGAGCCTGCCCTTTCTGTCGTTTCCCCAAGGTGTCTGCAGCATTGTGACGTATTTGTAGGCATATCATTGGAAGATTGACCATAAAGAGACTTTTTAGCTGCATTTTTTTTCCAGGTGTCATATCAATGAAGAGATATGTGAAAAAACACCTTGAGGATTGTGTCCTCCGTCGTTGTTGGTGAAATTGGTGCAAATGTGATGAGAGTCTCCTACACATTCTTTGAAAAAAAACATGCAACTGAGAGTCTCCTCTTCAAAGGTAAATGATTTTATTTATTTGGTTATCTGGTTTTTGTGAAAATGTTGCGTGCTAAATGCTACTCAAAATGCTAAGCTAGCTTAGCATACTCTTACACAAATTAGTGATTTGCTATGGTTCAAAAGCATATTTTGAAAATCTGAGATGACAGTGTTGTTAAGAAAAGGCTAAGCTTGAGAGCAGGCGCATTATTTTCATTTTATTTGCGATTTTCAGAAATCGTTAACGTTGCGTTATGCTAATGAGCCAGAGGCTTTATTCACGATCCCGGATCCGGGATGGGGAGTATCAAGACAACACTGTCATCTCAGATTTTCAAAATATGCTTTTCAACCATAGCAAAACAAGCATTTGTGTAAGAGTATTGATAGATAGCGTAGCATTTAGCGTAGCATTTAGCGGGCAACATTTTCACAAAAACCAGAAAAGCATTCAAATAAAATGATTTACCTTTGAAGAACTTCGGATGTTTTCAATGAGGAGACTCTCAGTTACATAGCAAATGTTCAGTTTTTCCTGAAAGATTCTTTGTGTAGGAGAAATCGCTCCGTTTTGTACATCACGTTTGGGTACCAAAACAAAATGAAAATTCAGTCAGCAAAACGACTAACTTTTTTCCAAATTAACTCCATAATATCGACTGAAACACGGCAAACACTGTTTAGAATCAATCCTCAAGGTGTTTTTCACATATCTCTTCATTGATATATCGTTCGTGGATGTCTACTTTCTCCTCTGAATCGCTTGGAAAAAGACGTGCAGCCGAAGATGATGCACCAATTTCGACGGAGGACACCGGGCAGACACCTGGCAAATGTAGTCTCTTATGGTCAATCTTCCAATGATATGCCTACAAATACGTCACAATGCTGCAGACACCTTGGGGAAACGATAGATCGGGCAGGCTCATTCCTTGCGCATTCACAGCCATATAAGGAGACAATGAAAAACAGAGCCTCAAAAATCCTGCTCATTTCCTGTTTGAAGTTTCATCTTGGTTTCGCCTGTAGCGTCAGTTCTGGGGCACTCACAGACAATATCTTTGCAGTTTTGGAAACGTCAGAGTGTTTTCCTTCCAAAGCTGTCAATTATATGCATAGTCGAGCATCTTTTTGTGACAAAATATTGCGCTTAAAACGGGCACGTTTTTTATCCAATAATGAAATAGCGCCCCCATAGATGTAAGAGGTTTTAACGTTGCGTTATGCTAATGAGCTTGAGGCTATGATTACGCTCCCGGATACGGGATTGCTCGACGCTAGAGGTTAACAAGATCATGAGGGAAATCAACGAGTAGCAACAGCTTTACGCTATGGAGGAACATTATACTCCATCATGTAAAGATCCGACCACCTTACAAAATAACTTTAACCCGACAAAAAAAGAAAAACAGATTCATCTACAGACACGGATGATTTACTTACTGTTGAGGTAGAGGCTCGTGCTCTGGCTGGAATCCATGCAACACTGGACATGTTGTGTGAGGAGGTAGCAGGGCTGAGGTGGAGTTTGGAGTTCAGCCAGAGTGAAATTCTCATTCTCCAAGGAGAGAGCAAGGCAGCCAAGGTAAAAATCTACGATTCCAACATGGATTGTCTATTCAGGGAAAACAGGGTGATGAAGTAGTCGCTACTAGACATACAAAGTTGTATCATACGTGAAAATGTTTTTTTTTCTGGAATTCCAATAATCCAGAGTGCGCGATCAGAGAATTCATGCAATCCGCCTTGAAACTTCCTATAAAGACTGCAAACAAGGTGGCTTTCCACCGAGTACACCAACTTGGAGTTCAGAGAGACAAGACCAAGGGTCCCCGACCGATCATCGCAAAATGTTAACACTACCAAAAAAAGAAGATGATCAAAAGCAGGGGAAGGGAGCTTAAACTTCTTGAAACTCCCCATCCCGGATCCGGGTTTGTGACTAAAGCCTCAGGCTCATTAGCATAACGCAACGTTAACGATTTCTGAAAATCGCAAATAAAATGAAAATAATGCGTCTGCTCTCAAGCTTAGCCTTTTCTTAACAACACTGTCATCTCAGATTTTCAAAATATGCTTTTGAACCATAGAAATTGACTAATTTGTGTAAGAGTATGCAAAGCTAGCATAGCATTTTGAGTAGCATTTAGCACGCAACATTTTCACAAAAACCAGATAACCAAATAAATAAAATCATTTACCTTTGAAGAGCTTCTGATGTTTTCAATGAGGAGACTCTCAGTTACATACCAAATGCGCAGTTTTTCCTGAAAGCGTCTGTGTGTAGGAGAAATCGTTCCGTTTTCTACATTGCGTCTGGCTACCGAAAACGAACCGAAAATTCAGTCACCTACAACGTAAAACTTTTTCCGGATTAACTACATAATATCGACCGAAACATGGCAAACGTTGTTTGGAATCAATCCTCAAGGTGTTTTTTCGCATATCTCTTCATTGATATGCAGTTCGTGGAAGCTTGCTTTCCTCTCTGTATCCCATGGAAAAATACTGGCAGGTGACTTTTGCGCACCAATTTCGGCGCAGGACACCGGGCGGACACCTGGTAAATGTGGTCTCTTATGGTCAATCTTCCAATGATCTGCCTACAAATACGTCACAATGCTGCAGACACCTTGGGGAAACGACAGAAAGGGCAGGCTCATTCCTCTCGCATTCACAGCCATATAAGGAGACAATGGAAAACAGAGCCTCAAAAATCCTGCTCATTTCCTGGATGCCATCTCATCTTGGTTTTGCCTGAAGCTCACGTTCTAGGGCACGCACAGAGAATATCTTGGTCGTTCTGGACACGTCAGAGTGTTTTCTTTCGAATGCTATCAATTATATGCATAGTCGAGCATCTTTTTGTGACAAAATATCTTGTTTAAAACGGGAACGTCTTTCATCCAAAAATGAAATAGCGCCCCCATAGATGTAAGAGGTTAAAGGGACCAAATTTGGTCTCAATGACCAACTTCCAAGAGGGACAAACAAATGTCGTAAGAGACTGTATCCGGAACAGAGGCAATAGGAGGAGAAGGGTAAGCGTGCCTTTCTCATTGAACTCATTAAAGATGGACAGCTATTCCGAGATAGCTCCATAACACCATGGCTGTACTTAATTCTACAGGGACTTCAGGTTACGAAAAAATGAAAGTATGGGAACTGTAAAAATATCTGAACACTTTGAAGTGGATATGAACACACACGTATTCAATTACATACTCGCTTACACATATGGACTTATACTTACACACACACACCTGATCTTGTTCTCTTCTCTCACTCTCTCTTTCCTCTTCTCTCCTTCTCTCTCTATTGTCGAGAACTGTTTTATATTTGAATGTTTCTTGTTTGTCTATCTTTTTTATGCATTTGTCTACAAGTTTATATATGTTTACAACAAGCAAGGGGAAGATATCAGAACACGGGCATTGGGGAATAATGACATATTGTGTGGAATACATTTGTACTGTTGTGAAGCTGTCTCTAGAGTAATGCTAGGTCTCTTTCATGATCATATGAAATGTACATTTCTATGGAAATGCTGGGATGTGATTTTCAATGATGTTAACAACACTGTCATCTCAGATTTTCAAAATATGCTTTTCAACCATCGCTACACAAGCATTTGTGTAAGAGGTATTGATAGCTAGCATAGCATTAGCCTAGCATTCAGCAGGCAACATTTTCACAAAAACAAGAAAAGCATTCAAATAAAATCATTTACCTTTGAAGAACTTCGGATGTTTTCAATGAGGAGACTCTCAGTTAGATAGCAATTGTTCAGTTTTTCCAAAAATATTATTTGTGTAGGAGAAATCGCTACATTTTGTTCATCACGTTTGGCTGACAAATTGCCCTGAAATTGCAGTCACGAAAACGGCAAAAAATATTCCAAATTAGCTCCATAATATCGACAGAAACATGGCAAACGTTGTTTAGAATCAATCCTCAAGGTGTTTTTCAAATATCTATTTGATAATATATCCATCGGGACAATTAGTTTTTCAGTAGGACCGATTGGCTGCCTCTGTATTCTACGCGAGAATCTCTCTGGGAGCATCAGGTGACCAATTGCGCAATGTAGCCGCCTACAGGTATTCTTCAACATAAATGCGTAAAACTATGTCACTGTGCTGTAGACACCTTCGGGAATACGGAGAAAGAGTAATCTGGTTGATAGCCCATTCACTGCTCAATAGGGACGCATTGGAACGCTCCAAAAAGTCCAGTCAAGTGCTGCAAAGAAAGACTTAGTTAAGCTGCAGCTGGCCCAGAAGAGAGTGGCACATCTTGCTCTTCATTGTAATCAGAGTCCCTCTTGGCTAAGAGTTGAGGAAAGACTGACTTTGTCACCTCTTGTTTTTACAAGAAAAATACATTGTTTGCATAGTCCATTTACACACAGCACTGACACACACACTTACCCCACCAGACATGCCACCATGGTCTTTTCACAGTCCACAAATTCAAGGAAATGTACAGTATTATAGAGAGCCATGAGTGCATGGAACTCCCATCTTATATAGCGCAAGTGAACAGCAAACCTGGTTTCAAAACACAAATAAATCAACATCTCACAGCACAACGCCTCTCCCCATGTGACCTACTTGTTATGTGTTTGTACTGACATGTCTCTGTAACTGATAGATGCACACACACACACACACACACACACACACACACACACACACACACACACACACACACACACACACACACACACACACACACACACACACACACACAAACTACAGGTAAATGCTTTCAAATGTACTGTCATGGCCAAAAGTTTTGAGAATTAATTAATTAATTAAAATAAATTAATTTTCACAAAGGCTGCTGCCTCAGTTTGTATGATGGCAATTTGCATATACTCCAGAATGTTATGAAGAGTGATCAGATGAATTGCAATGAGTTGCAAAGAACCTCTTTGCCATGCAAATTAACTCCCCCCAAAAAATCCACTGCATTTCATCCCTGCCACAAAAGGACCAGCTGACATCATGTCAGTGAATCTCTCGTTAACACAGGTGTGATTGTTGACGAGGACAAGGCTGGAGATTACTCTGTCATGCTGATTGAGTTTGAATAACAGACTGGAAGCTTCAAAACAAGGTTGGTGCTTGGAATCATTGTTCTTCCTCTGTCAACAATGGTTACCTGCAAGGAACCACATGCCACCATCATTGATTTGCACATAAAGGGCTTCACAGGCAAGGATATTGCTGCCAGTAAGATTACACCTAAATCAACCATTTATCGGATCATCAAGAACTTCAAGGAGAGCAGTTCAGGGCGCCCAAGAATGTCCAGCAAGCACGAGGACTATCTCCTAAAGTTGATTCAGCTGCGGGATCGGGGCACCAGACTTTTGAAGGGTGGCCTGATGTCAAGAAGGGCAGCAAAGAAGCCACTTCTCTCCAGGAAAAACATCAGGGACAGACTGATATTCTGCACAATGTACAGGGATTGGACTGCTGAGGACTGGGGTAAAGTCATTTTCTCTGATGAATCCCCTTTCCGATTGGCATATGGAAAAAAGCTGGTCCAGAGAAGACAAGGTGAGCGCTACCATCAGTCCTGTGTCATGCCAACAGTAAAGCTTCCTGAGACTATTCATGTGTGGGGTTGCTTCTCAGCCAAGGGAGTGGGCTCACTCACAATTTTGCCTGAGAACACAGCCATGAATAAAGAATGGTACCAACACATCCTCCGAGAGCAAATTCTCCCAACCATCCAGGAACAGTTTGGGGACAAACAATGCCTTTTCAAGCATGATGGAGCACCTTGCCATAAAGCAAAAGTGATTATTAAGTGGCTCGGGGAACAAAACATTGATATTTTGGGTCCATGGCCAGGAAACTCCCCAGACCTTTTAATCCCGTTGAGATCTTGTGGTTAATCCTCAAGAGGCGCGTGGACAAACAAAAACCCACAAATTCTGACAAACTCCAAGCATTGATTATGTAATAATGGGCTGCCATCAGTCAGGATGTGGCCCAGAAGTTAATTGACAGCATACCAGGGTGGATTGCAAAGGGGTCAACACTGCAAATATTCACCCTTTGCATCAACTCCATGTAATTGTCAATAAAATCCTTTGACACTTATGAAATGCTTGTAATTGTCCTTCACTATTCCATAGTAACATATGACAAAAATATCTAAAGACACTGAAGCAGCAAACTTTGTGAAAATTAATATTCGTGTATTTCTCAAAACTTTTGGCCACGACTGTACAGTATATAAATTGTAAAGTATTTTGTCTGTAATGTATTTTTTGTTGTGTCAGACCCCAGTAAGACTAATTTTCGCTATTAGCATCGGCTAATGGGGATCCTAAAGAATCAAAAAATCTAAATCTGCTGATTTAAAATCACCAATGGCCTCATGGTGACATCCTTAAGCATTTTCCTTGCTGTCCTGTTGCTCCATTCAGAAGGACAACTGTATCTTTGATGTGTCTGGGTGGAATAATACATCATCCACAGCCTAATTATTAACTTGACCATGCTTAAAGAGATATTCAATGTCTGATTTGATATTTTTACCCCATCTAACAATCACTGTCATTCTTTATGTTGTAAAGACTTGTAGACATATTTTCACCTTTGTGTAAATGTACAATTAAATCAATTTTAGTAACAAAATATGAAAAAAGTTCAAGGGGGTCTAGACTTTCTTTAGGCACTGTATGTGTGTACCTGCTGTCTGTCTGTGTGTGTACCTGCTATCTGTCTGTGTTTGTACCTGCTATCTGTCTGTGTGTGTGTACCTGCTGTCTGTCTCTGTGTGTGTGTGTACCTACTGTCTGTCTGTGTGTGTACCTGCTATCTGTCTGTGTGTGTGTACCTGCTATCTGTCTGTATGTGTGTACCTGCTGTCTGTCTTTGTGTGTACCTGCTATCTGTCTGTGTGTGTGTACCTGCTATCTGTCTGTATGTGTGTACCTGCTGTCTGTCTGTGTGTGTACCTGCTGTCTGTCTGTGTGTGGACCTGCTGTCTGCCTGTGTGTGTATGTACCTGTTGTCTGTCTGTGTGTGTACCTGCTGTCTGTCTGTGTATGTGTACCTGCTGTCTGTCTGTGCAACTGCTGTCTGTCGGTATGTGTACCTGTTGTCTGTCTGTATGTGTACCTGCTGTCTGTCTGTGTGTACCTGCTGTCTGTCTGTGTGTGGACCTGTTGTCTGTCTGTGTGTACCTGCTGTCTGTCTGTGTGTACCAACTGTCTGTCTGTGTGTGGACCTGCTGTCTGTATGTATGTGTGCACCTGCTGTCTGTATGTATGTGTACCTGCTGTCTATCTGTGTCTGTACCTGTGTGTATAGTGCTGTCTGTATGTCTGCTGCTGTGTGTCTGCATGTCTGTATGCCTGTGGTTGTGTAGCAGTAGGTACTGCTTTGTATTTTGTAATGATCTTTAAGCTTTCTGTTTCCTTGCTTTGCAAATTGTTGTTAGAGTTAACTTCTTGACGCTACCCATCCCTGTCGATCATTTTCATCAGCAACCGCTGAATAGCATAGCGCAACAGTTAAATAATATTACAAAAAAATATTCATATTCATGAAATCACAAGTGCAATATTGCAAAACACAGCTTAGCCTTTTGTTAATCCACCTGTCGTCTCAGATTTTGAAGTTATGCTTTACAGCGAAAAAAATCCAAGAATTTGTGTAAGTTTATCGATAGCCTAACATAGCATTATATACACTTTGCATCAGGAAGCTTGGTCACGAAAATCTGAAAAGCAATCAAATTAACCATTTACCTTTGATGATCTTTGGATGTTTTCACTCACGAGACTCCCAGTTACACAACAAATGTTCCTTTTGTTCCATAAAGATTATTTTATACCCAAAATACCGACGTTTGTTTGTCGCGTTATGTTCAGAAATCCACAGGAAAGAGCGGTCACGCAAAGGAACAGAAGGGTTTCAAAATAAGAGGCACTTCCTGATTGGATTTTCCTCAGGGTTTCGCCTGCAATGCATGTTCTGTTATACTCACAGACAAAAGTTTGACAGTTTTGGAAACTTTAGACTGTTTTCTATCCTAATCTGTCAATTATATGCTTATTCTAGGATCTGGTCTTGAGAAATAGGCTGTTTACTTTGGGAACGTTATTTTTCCAAACATAAAAATAGTGCCCCCTAGCTTCAAGAGGTTAAAGAGAGAGAGAGAAAGAAAGAGAGACACGACACCTGGATACATGTAGAAGCTACTCTCACAGTAATCCTAACGCTTTGCTCCGAACCGCCGCCCGTTTGGGTAAGAAGTAATGCAAATAAATGGACATTTTGGATAGGTCACAAGATGCAGGCCTCCTAATTGTCCCTAGAATTTCTAAGCAAACAGCTGGAGGCAGGGCTTTCTCCTATAGAGCTCCATTTTTATGGAATGGTCTGCCTACCCATGTGAGAGACGCAAACTCGGTCTCAACCTTGAAGTCTTTACTGAAGACTCATCTCTTCAGTGGATCATATGATTGAGTGTAGTCTGGCCCAGGTGTGTGAAGGTGAACGGAAAGGCTCTGGAGCAACGAACCACCCTTGCTGTCTCTGCCTGGCCAGTTCCCCTCTTTCCACTGGGATTCTCTGCCTCTAACCCTATTACAGCGGCTGAGTCACTGGCTTACTCGGGCTCTTTCATACCGTCCCTAGGAGGGTGCGTCACTTGAGTGGGTTGAGTCACTGATGTGATCTTCCTGCCTGGGTTGCCCTAGGACAATGCCTCAGGACTACCTGACATGATGACTCCTTGCTGTCCCCAGTCCACCTGGCCGTGCTGCTGCTCCAGTTTCAACTGTTCTGCCTGTGATTATTATTATTTGACCATGCTGGTCATTTATGAACATTTGAACAGCTTGGCCATGTTCTGTTACAATCTCCACCTGACACAGCCAGAAGAGGACTGGCCACCCCACAAAGCCTGGTTCCTCTCTAGGTTTCTTCCTAGGTTTTGGCCTTTCTAGTGAGTTTTTCCTAGCCACCGTGCTTCTACACCTGCATTGCTTGCTGTTTGGGGTTTTAGGCTTGGTTTCTTACAGCACTTTGAGATATCAGCTGATGTACGAAGGGCTATATAAATACATTTGATTTGATTTGATTAATGCAAGTTTTTACGTGTTGAAGGTCTTCCTTCATCGTGTATCTCTGTGTGACCCATGCCTTTGCGAAAATTGGGCCTTCTCCTTAGTTCTTAAGTGTAAGGCTCTGATTGTCCACAAGAGGTCATAATGTCCTCCTTCTTAGTTGTCTGCGTTTACTTTCACTCATTCTGAAGAGTGGTCTTCTGTGGACAGCTAATCATCCATGTCGATGATCTCCAGTGGGGTGATGAGAGCAGTGTAGTCAACGATGATTTGGAGAGTAACCTGGTGATCCTACTTAAATTCACTTTCTTAGATACAGTACAGCTACTCAGCCGTAACATCGATTGTTAGGGATGCTACTTTGTCGTCTTTACCTCGTGTTGATTTTCTGTGTTGTAACCAATGGAGACCTAAGCTGCAGCTACTGTCCACCCGGTCTGGTATGTTAATTCTTAACTCAATCTTTTACACACTCGGGTAGGGGCATTTCCATCATACTGACATGCTCTCTGTTATGTACTTGAGTGAAGACCCAAAAGCGGTTTTAACAGAAAACAGAGTTCTTTAATGAAAAAACAGGAATGGCATAAATCCTCTTCCAACGTAGTCAATGGAACAAAAAGAACGTTAGTCTAATGCAGGATGCACCTGCCAGGCAGACTCCGACAGGATAGGACAAGGTGGAAGCAAACGCGACGACAGCTTGCTTCTGGCATCAAAAACACAAACAAGAATCAGACACTGAAAGTAGCAGGAACAGAGAGAGAAATAGAGACCTAATCAGAGGGGGAAGAGAGAACAGGTGGGAAAGAGTGAAAGAGCTAGTTAGGGGAGATGTAGAACAGCTGAAGAATGAGAGACAGAGAAGGTAACCTAAAAAGACCAGCAGAGAGAGACAGAGTGAAGAGAAGACAGGAACAGACATAACAAGACATGACAGTACCCCCCACTCACCGAGCGCCTCCTGGCGCACTCGAGGAGGAAACCTGGCGGCAACGGAGGAAATCATCGATCAGCGAACGGTCCAGCACGTCCCGAGAGGGAACCCAACTCCTCTCCTCAGGACCGTACCCCTCCCAATCCACTAGGTACTGATGACCACGGCCCCGAGGGCGCATGTCCAAAATCTTACGAACCCTGTAGATGGGTGCGCCTCGACAAGGATGGGGGGAGGGACGAGCGGGGGCGCGAAGAACGGGCTTAACACAGGAGACATGGAAGACCGGGTGAACGCGACGAAGATAGCGCGGGAGAAGAAGTCGCACTGCGACAGGATTAATGACCTGAGAAATACGGAACGGACCAATGAACCGCGGGGCCAACTTGCGAGAAGCTGTCTTAAGGGGAAGGTTCTGAGTGGAGAGCCATACTCTCTGACCGCAACAATATCTAGGACTCTTGGTCCTACGCTTATTAGCGGCCCTCACAGTCTGCGCCCTATTACGGCAAAGTGCCGACCTGACCCCTTCCAGGTGCGCTCGCAACGCTGGACAAAAGCCTGAGCGGAGGGGACGCAGGACTCGGCGAGCTGAGATGAGAACAGCGGAGGCTGGTACCCGAGGCTACACTGAAAAGGGGATAGACCGGTAGCAGACGAGGAAGCGAGTTGTGGGCGACTCTGCCCAGGGGAGCTGTTCTGACCAAGACGCAGGGTTACGAAAAGAAAGACTGCGTAAATGCGACCAACAGTCTGATTGGCCCGTTCGAAGCCCGGCTTGACCGTTAGACTGGGGATGAAAGCCGGACGAGAGACTGACGGAAGCCCCAATCAAACGGCAAAACTCCCTCCAAAATTGAGACGTGAACTGCGGGCCTCTGTCGGAAACGACGTCAGACGGAAGGCCATGAATTCGGAAAACATTCTCGATAATGATCTGAGCCGTCTCCTTAGCAGAAGGGAGCTTATCGAGAGGAATGAAATGAGCCGCCTTAGAGAATCTATCGACAACCGTAAGAATAACTGTCTTCCCCGCTGATGAAGGCAGTCCGGTGATAAAATCTAAAGCGATGTGAGACCACGGTCGAGAGGGAATGGGAAGCGGTCTGAGACGGCCGGCAGGAGGAGAGTTCCCAGATTTAGTCTGCGCGCAGACCGAACAAGCGGCGACAAATCGACGCGTCACGTTCCCGAGTGGGCCACCAGAAACGCTGGCGAATGGAAGCGAGCGTACCCCGAACGCCGGGGTGGCCGGCTAACTTGGCAGAGTGGGCCCACTGAAGAACGGCCGGACGAGTAGGAACGGGAACGAACAGAAGGTTCCTAGGACAAGCTCGCGGCGACGGAGTGTGAGCGAGTGCTTGCTTTACCTGCCTCTCAATTCCCCAGACAGTCAACCCGACAACACGCCCGTCAGGGAGAATCCCCTCGGGGTCGGTGGAGACCTCAGAAGAACTGAAGAGACGAGATAAAGCATCAGGCTTGGTGTTTTTGAGCCCGGACGATAAGAAATAACAAACTCGAAACGAGCGAAAAACAGAGCCCAACGAGCCTGACGCGCATTAAGTCGTTTGGCTGAACGGATGTACTCAAGGTTCCTATGGTCAGTCCAAACGACAAAAGGAACGGTCGCCCCTCCAACCACTGTCGCCATTCGCCTAGGGCTAAGCGGATGGCGAGCAGTTCGCGATTACCAACATCATAGTTACGTTCTGACGGCGATGAGCGATGAGAGAAAAACGCGCAAGGATGGACCTTGCCGTCAGAGAGAGAGCGCTGAGAAAGAATGGCTCCCACGCCCACCTCTGACGCGTCAACCTCAACAACAAACTGTCTAGAGATGTCAGGTGTAACAAGAATAGGAGCGGATGTAAAACGATTCTTAAGAAGATCAAAAGCTCCCTGGGCGGAAACGGACCACTTAAAGCACGTCTTAACAGAAGTAAGGGCTGTGAGGGGAGCTGCCACCTGACCGAAATTACGGATGAAACGACGATAGAAATTAGCGAAGCCCAGAAAGCGCTGCAGCTCGACGCGTGACTTAGGAACGGGCCAATCAATGACAGCCTGGACCTTAGCGGGATCCATCTTAATGCCCTCAGCGGAAATAACGGAACCGAGAAAAGGGACAGAGGCGGCATGAAAAATGCACTTCTCAGCCTTCACATAAAACAGCCCTCCGCCCCAGAGTCTATCAAGGCACTGCAGGAAGCAGATGAACCGGGCCAGCGGAGATGGACCGGAAAAGTAGTGCGTGATCCAGAAGGAGAGGCCTGAGTAGTTGCGCTCACCAGTAGCCCTCCTCTTACTGATGAGCTCTGGCTTTTACTGGACATGAGGTGACAAAATGACCAGCGGAGCCGCAGTAGAGACAGAGGCGATTGGTGATTCTCCGTTCCTTCTCCTTGGCCGAGATGCGGATACCCCCAGCTGCATAGGCTCAGCATCCGAGCCGGCGGAGGAGGGTGGCAGTGATGCGGCAGGTGGCAGTGATGTGGAGAGGGGAGCAACGGAGAACGCGAGCTCCTTTCCACGAGCTCGGCGACGAAGATCAAACCGTCGCTCTATGCGAATAGCGAGAGCTATTAAGGAGTCCAGACTGGAAGGAACCTCCCGGGAGAGGATCTCGTCCTTAACCTCGACGAGGAGACCCTCCAGAAAACGAGCGAGCAAAGCCGGCTCGTTCCAGTCACTTGAGGCAGCGAGAGTGCGAAACTCAATAGAATAATCCGTTATGGATCGATTCCCCTGACATAGGGAAGACAGGGCCCTGGAAGCCTCCTCCCCAAAAACAGAACGGTCAAAAACCCGTATCATCTCCTCCTTAAAGTCTTGATACTGGTTAATACACTCAGCCCTCGCCTCCCAGACTGCCGTGCCCCACTCACGCGCCCGTCCGGTAAGGAGAGAAATGACGTAGGCGATGCGGGCTGCGCTCCTGGAGTAAGTGTTGGGCTGAGAGAGAACACCACATCACACTGAGTGAGGAATGAGCGGCACTCAGTGGGCTCCCCAGAGTAACACGGCGGGTTGTTGATCCTGGGCTCCGGAGACTCGGAAACCCTGGAAGTGGGCGGTGGATCGAGGTGGAGTTGGTGAACCTGTCTTGTGAGGTCGGAGACTTGGACGGCCAGGGTCTCAACGGCATGTCGAGCAGCAGACAATTCCTCCTCGTGTCTGCCTAGCATCGCTCCCTGGATCTCGACGGCGGAGTGAAAAGGGTCCGGAGCCGCTGGGTCCATTCTTGGTCTGATTCTTCTGTTATGTACTTGAGTGAAGACCCAAAAGCGGTTTTAACAGAAAACAGAGTTCTTTAATGAAAAAACAGGAATGGCATTAATCCTCTTCCAACGTAGTCAATGGAACAAAAAGAACGTTAGTCTAATGCAGGATGCACCTGCCAGGCAGACTCCGACAGGATAGGACAAGGTGGAAGCAAACGCGACGACAGCTTGCTTCTGGCATCAAAAACACAAACAAGAATCAGACACTGAAAGTAGCAGGTACAGAGAGAGAAATAGAGACCTAATCAGAGGGGGAAGAGAGAACAGGTGGGAAAGAGTGAAAGAGCTAGTTAGGGGAGATGTAGAACAGCTGAAGAATGAGAGACAGAGAAGGTAACCTAAAAAGACCAGCAGAGAGAGACAGAGTGAAGAGAAGACAGGAACAGACATAACAAGACATGACACTCTCTGAGCTCCCTCAGGCATGGCCAGTTATTGGCAAAGTATCATCAAAACTATGATCTCGTTAGAAAGCTAAAATCACATTCCTATCTTAACAAAAATATTATCTTCATCCGTGATATTTCCTGCACAATGTAAAGAATGTAAACCTGATATACACAGTGTAAAAGGTCTTCAAGCTACAATATTTTCATTATATCACTTTCATACAATTTTTATTGACATCACAAAATATACATACATTTCCTATATTCCATCTCTCATCATTTCCCACATTTGGATGTTGAAAATATTGATTCCAATCACCAATACTAGGACCAAAAGGAGTCGTCTGCAGCATACAATTTACAACTGGCATGAGGTATCATAAAAACCCCACACCAATCATTCCTCCCGTCTGCAGGTGAGTGGTTTCTGTAGATGCTGATCCATTGTAACTAGATATTTGGATCCTCACAGGAGAGTCATGACATCACTGATCCAAGAGTTCCATTATTAGAGCACGGTGGTCAGGATGAGTAGTCACCAGGCTGGAACTACTCCAAATGTTTCACCATGATGACATCACACTATAGGCTTACAGGAAGGACCATACTATCAGGCAATACACACACACACACAAACACACACACATACACACACAGAGAGAGAGAAACAAGTCTGACCTCCTTTTCTTAGCACCACCTGATACATTTCACCCCTCTTGTGACTGTCCAAATATCTGAGTGGGAGAGACATTTAAGAGAGACCCTGAGAGGAGCACAATAATCCAGCACCTGGCTGAGCCACTGAGCCACGTTGAGCCACTGAGCCAGGCTGAGCTGCTGAGCCACTGAGCCAGGCTGAGCTTCTGAGTCAGGCTGAGCCACTGAGCCAGGCTGAGCCACACTAGAACACCTTGACAGCAGGAAACTGGGCTCTAATCAGGCTGACACCTGATTAGAATCACAAATTACACCTTTATTCCTCATGACAAAATCACTCTTAGGAACAGCCAGCTGTGGAATAACACACATATTAGAATAATATGTCTTTAATATTTTCTCATTTGAAAAGGGTGAGAATCGGGAGATATCAAGACTCAAGAGCTAAGACGTTTGTTTAGGCAGCAAGTTACAAACCACTTCATAACCAGGCCTTTATATCATTCTTCCCTCTTTTGCAAATTTGTTTGTGTACATTTTCAATTATCTTAATTTCATTGGCTTTTTCATATTGAACACTAACCTCAGTGAGTTTGTCTGGAGCTATATTTAAAGGCGGCCGCCGGCCGGGGCTACGGGGACGCTTTGGAAACTGTTTACATTAGTGGGAAGCTTTTGGTCTCAGATAAAAGTATGTAACCGCGCTGAAGTGCCCTGCTTTTCCCATACACTCTGGAATCCTCTTCAAATCCCCCGTCATTATATCAAATGTTTGGATTAGGGATCTCTAAACCATTTCCGCATTTCAATTTGGTTATTATTCTCCCAGGGTGATATGGCAGTGATTGTCATGGATTGTTGTGTACAGTTACAGCCCCATACAGCTTCTGAAGTCGTCTACTGTGTGTGTGTCTGTGGATGCATGTGATACATGTGTGTAGGTCAATGTCCTTTACTAATCATGTCCTATTCAGACATTGCTAACTGACTGGTCAGAGGTGGTATGGTAAAAAAGCACCACTGCTGACATGAACCCACTGTTTGTCCCCCTCATCAGTAGACATTCACACAGTAATACCTCCCCTATTCAATTAATCTAATCAACAGAGTCCCAGCTTTCTGTGTGCCGACCGAGTGTACAGGACTATCTGTGTTAGCTCAGCGCTCGTATAGCATCCCACCCTGTCAAACAGACAGACCGACAGATCAACCAACAGACAGACAAGAGAGGGAGGGTCAACATCCAAAGTGATGAATGGCTTTCAATGGAAAAGCTATACGGAATGTCTTTGGGTTTAATCAAAACTATTTTTTTTAGTTGGCATGTCTGTTGTCTCTGCACTCATGTCTACTGATATTAATGACACCGTAAATCAGGAGAGGTGGTGCCAGGGTTTTGGTCATGTTTCAGGGTGGTGGACCAAGCGGAGTGGAGGAGGCCAGGGTGCGTTGGAATGCTGGATATACATGGGAGTAAACCAATCCCTGGAGATAGGCCCCGTATGAGACAGACCCAGGAGAGAGGAGCGAGAGAGAGAGAGGAGAGAGAGAGAGAGAGAGAGAGAGAGAGAGAGAGAGAGAGAGAGAGAGAGAGAGAGAGAGAGAGAGAGAGAGAGAGAGAGAGAGAGAGAGAGAGAGAGAGAGAGAGAGAGAGAGAGAGAGAGAGAGAGAGAGAGAGAGAGAGAGAGAGAGAGAGAGAGAGAGAGAGAGAGAGAGAGAGAGAGAGAGAGAGAGAGAGAGAGAGAGAGAGAGAGAGAGAGAGAGAGAGAGAGAGAGAGAGAGGGAGGGGGGGTGGACATTGCTAGAGTTGGTTGGCAGCAGCTGTCTTGTCTGGGTTCCCTGAAGACTTTAATCTGTGAGAGCCCTAATTGGTAGGCTAGTTGTTCCCAATTGTTTTGTCCGAGAACGTCATTCAGCCATGTCACGCGTGTCTGAGACCTTTAATTTAAGCAACAACTAAAGTAATATATTTAATGTTTCACTTTATTTGCTTGTAATGAGGGATCAATTCCTGTTCATGATGTAGGCAAAGTTTTTAGTATTATTTCAACTCAATGCCCATTGTCCATATGATAACAGCTGTAGTGTTCGTCTATCCAACAAGCCCAAACGCAGCTGATAAGCCCCTGTCTGAGGTAATATGAACGCCATGCTCCTCTGCACCATCTCTCCATCCCTCATCCTTCTCTGTGATCCACCATTCATATAAACACACAAGTGCACTCTGGGCCAGCTTCTAAACAAATATGACATGATTGATTTGACAGAAGGCAATGAGATAGCTGTTTATGGGCTAACAACTATGAATAGCCTGCCTGAAACTCCCATACGCAAGAGACATGGCCAAGAAGCATAGCAGGACAGTTGCTCATTAGAACGAGGGGGAGGAACTGGACCACTGTGTAGGTGTACGTCCCAAACGGCACCATATTCCCTATGTAGTGCACTACTTTTGACCAAGGCCCATAGTGCTCTGGATTGCTCCCATGGATTACTTAGTATTATGAGTGGTCTGTAGGGTCTTGGCTATAGTAAACTAGAACACACTCCATTCAGAAGAGATTGCACAGTTTCTTAGAAATTCGGAAAGAGCAAACTGCAATGGAATTGTCTGTGCTATTAGCAAGTACACTATCCATGTTTTCCACCAAATGGCAATATGACAATGTGAATAGGCAACAAAAAAAGACAGGGATTCTTAAGTTGTATAAAGTATATTCAAGGTTGAGAATGTAGCTTACTACAGACTGAAGTGTGTCATTAAACATTGAAAACATACCACTCTGTAAAGCACTCCATTTCTACTGGAATTACATACAGTTGTCTACAGAAATACAGCGAGCTCAGAGATTCCCATCACAGTGAATGCAACGTCAAGGAGCAGTACGTCAGGATCACTATCACAAGAGATATTTTTGAAAAAGCTATAGAGACAGACAGCAGTACCAACAGTGTGTGTTTCCATTCCCTGGATGGCTTATAGATGCCGGAAATCTTATCTATCTACATGCTGTCACAAACTGCCATATGTAATATAGGGGCTGCTACCTGAAGGAAAGCTGCTAGGGGGAATTCAAGAGAGGAGGACGACAATGTGCAATCCCACAAACAGACAACGCGCTCGACACAGGAGTGAGGCACGCGTCAGTCGGTAAACAAATAACAGGAGATTGTGAGGGAACACCTTCGCCCCGGCCTGATGATAATCGCCCTGCCAGATTGTGCCAATGGCAACTTCTTGTGGAGAGCTAGGGATTTTGGGGTCTGTGTCATTTTACACAAACAACACCTTCTGTACACTAGATCTGATTAGTTTTACCGCTTGTCAACTGTGTCCAATCTAATCTGTCTGTCAATCGGTGGCGTAGGGAGAGGTATGTGTGTGTGTGTGTGTGTGTGTGTGTGTGTGTGTGTGTGTGTGTGTGTGTGTGTGTGTGTGTGTGTGTGTGTGTGTGTGTGTGTGCGTGCGTGCGTGCGTGCGTGCGTGTGTGTGTGTGCGTGCGTGCGTGTGTGTGTGTGTGTGGAGGGGGGCCTTACCCTCTGCATTAGATAGCTGAGATGTAGCTTAATTGTTGCTGTCTGCAAATATTACATCTGGTTTCAACAATTCAAATCAATTATATTATCCTTCACTGTTCTGTGGTAGAAGAAGGGCCAATACCTCAACACTAACAACACATTGAATGTATTTTAATTTAGCAAATGCTCTTATCCAGGGGGACTTACAATTAGAATACACAGGCCCTTGTGTGTGTGTGTGTGTGTGTGTGTGTGTGTGTGTGTGTGTGTGTGTGTGTGTGTGTGTGTGTGTGTGTGTGTGTGTGTGTGTGTGTGTGTGTGTGTAGAGTGGGAGAACACAGACTTGGTGTCATGTAAGCAGTAGTAAAGCCAGGGGAGACTCCCAGCGATCTCTGCTGATCCCAGAAAAGGGGCTGGGAGAGACAATGAAATAAAATCCTCACATAGAGAAACACACTATCAAATGTCGTCATGGCAATTATCACTTTATAAATATGAATTGCAGAGGCAGCTATAATTACTTCAACTGAAGGTATAAGCAAATATTCTGGTGTTAGACATACACTGGTGTTAGATACACACTGGTGTTAGATACATATTGGTGTTAGATATACACTGGTGTTAGATAAACACTGGTGTTAGATATACACTGGTGTTAGACGTACCACTGGTGTTAGATGTACCACTGGTGTTAGATATAACCACTGGTGTTAGATTTACACTGCTGTTAGATATACACTGGTGTTAGACATACTACTGGTGTTAGATACATATAGGTGTTAGATATACACACTGGTGTTAGATATAATACTGGTGTTAGATATACACTGGTGTTAGATACACACACTGGTGTTAGATACACACACTGGTGTTAGATACACACTGGTGTTAGATACACACACTGGTGTTAGATAAACACTGGTGTTAGATAAACACTGGTGTTAGATACACACACTGGTATTAGATACACACACTGGTGTTAGATACACACACTGGTGTTAGATATACACACTGGTGTTAGATATACACACTAGTGTTAGATATACACACTGGTGTTAGATACATATTGGTGTTAGATTTACACTGGTGATAGATACACACTGGTTGTAACGGCGTTCTTCGTTTGTCGAAAGAGAGTCGGACCGAAATGCAGCGTGTTGGTTACTCATGTTTTTTTAATGAATGAATCGCGGTACATGAAATAACTGATATAAATAAATAACAACAAAACGGAACGTGAAACCTAATTACAGCCTATCTGGTGAAACTACACAGAGACAGGAACAATCACCCACGAAATACACAGTGAAACCCAGGCTACCTAAATATGGTTCCCTATCAGAGACAACAAGAATCACCTGACTCTGATTGAGAACCGCCTCAGGCAGCCAAACCTAAACTAAACACACCCCTAATCAACCACAATCCCAATGCCTACAAAAACCCCAATACGACAACACAATAACATAAACCCATGTCACACCCTGGCCTGACCAACTAATTAACTAAAACACAAAATACTAAGACCAAGGCGTGACAGAACCCCCCCCTAAGGTGCGGACTCCCGGACGCACCTCAAAACCATAGGGAGGGTCCGGGTGGGCGTCTGTCCATGGTGGCGGTTCCGGCTCGGGATGTGGACCCCACTCCATATATGTCATAGTTCCTCCCCTTCGCGTCCTGGGATAATCCACCCTCGCCGCCGACCATGGCCTAATAGTCCTCACCCAGAACCCCACTGAACTGAGGAGTAGCTCGTGACTGAGGGGCAGCTCGGGACTGAGGGGCAGCTCGGGACTGAAGCAGCTCGGGACTGAGGGGAAGCTCGGGACTGAGGGGCAGCCCAGCACTGAGAGGAAGCCCAGCCAGGCAGTTGAATCCGGCAGATCCTGGCTGGCTGGCAGTTCTGGCAGATCCTGGCTGACTGGCGGATCTGGAAGAGTCTGGTTGACTAGCAGATCTGGAAGAGTCTGGTTGACGAGCAGATCTGGAAGAGTCTGGTTGACTAGCAGATCTGGAAGATTCTGGTTGACTGGCAGATCTGGAAGAGTCTGGTTGACTGGCAGATCTGGAAGAGTCTGGTTGACTGGCAGATCTGGAAGAGTCTGGCTGACTGGCAGATCTGGAAGAGTGGCTGACTGGCAGATCTGGAAGAGTCTGGCTGACTGGCAGATCTGGAAGAGTCTGGCTGACTGGCAGATCTGGAAGAGTCTGGCTGACTGGCGGATCTGGAAGAGTCTGGCTGACTGGCAGATCTGGAAGAGTCTGGCTGACTGGCGGATCCTGGCAGACTGACGGCTCTGGCTGCTCCATGCAGACTGACAGCTCTGACTGCTCCTTGCAGACTGGCAGCTCCTTGCAGACTGGCGGCTTCTTGCAGACTGGCAGCTCTAGCTGCTCCATGCAGACTGGCAGCTCTGGCTGCTCCATGCAGACTGGCAGGTCAGGCTGCTCCGAACAGGCAGGAGGCTCCGGCAGCGCTGTAGAGGAGGAAGGCGCTAGAAGCGCTGAACAGGCGGGAGACTCCGGTAGCGCAGGAGAGGAGAAAGGCTCCGACAGCGCAGGAGAGGCGAGGCGCACTGTAGGCCTGATGCGTGGTGCTGGCACTGGTGGTATTGGGCCGAGGACACGCACAGGAAGCCTGGTGCGGGGAGCTGCTACCGGAGGGCTGGGGTGTGGAGGTGGTACTGGATAGACCGGACCGTGCAGGCGCACTGGAGCTCTTGAGCACCGAGCCTGCCCAACCTTACCCGGTTGAATACTCTCGGTCGCCCTGCCAGTACGGCGAGGTGGAATAGCCCGCACTGGGCTATGTAGGCGAACCGGAGACACCGAGCGCAAGGCTGGTGCCATGTAAGCCGGCCCAAGGAGACGCACTGGGGACCAGATGTGTAGAGCCGGCTTCATGGCATTTGGCTCGACGCTCAATCTAACCCGGCCGATACGCGGAGCTGAAATATACCACACCGGGCTATGCACCCGCACTGGGGACACCGTGCGCACCACTGCATAACACCGTGCCTGCCCGGTCTCTCTAGCCCCCCGGTAAGCACAGGGAGTTTGCGCAGGTCTCCTACCTGGCGTAGCCATACTCCCTGAAAGCCCCCCCCCCCCAAGACATTTTTGGGGCTGATTCCCGGGCTTCCATCCACGTCACCGTGCTGCCTCCTCATACCAGCGCCTCTCTGCTTTAGCCGCCTCTAGTTCCTCCTTGGGGCGGCGATATTCACCAGGCTGAGCCCAGGGTCCTTTTCCGTGCAGTTCTTCCTCCCATATCCAATTCTCCAAGTGGTGCAGCCTCTCCCACTGAAGCTGCTTCTGTTGCCTCTTCTGTGGCTCCTGCCTGTTAACACGCTGCTCGGTCCGTGTGTGGTGGGTGATTCTGTAACGGCGTTCTTCGTTTGTCGAAAGAGAGTCGGACCGAAATGCAGCGTGTTGGTTACTCATGTTTTTTAATGAATGAATCGCGGTACATGAAATAACTGATATAAATAAATAACAACAAAACGGAACATGAAACCTAATTACAGCCTATCTGGTGAAACTACACAGAGACAGGAACAATCACCCACGAAATACACAGTGAAACCCAGGCTACCTAAATACGGTTCCCTATCAGACAACAATAATCACCTGACTCACCTGATTGAGAACCGCCTCAGGCAGCCAAACCTAAACTAAACACACCCCTAATCAACCACAATCCCAATGCCTACAAAAACCCCAATACGACAACACAATAACATAAACCCATGTCACACCCTGGCCTGACCAACTAATTAACTAAAACACAAAATACTAAGACCAAGGCGTGACGCTGGTGTTAGATATATCACTGGTGTTAGATAACCACTGGTGTTAGATACACCACTGCTCATCAAATTGCCATGCGAGCCAGGCTCTGAAACCTGTGTGTTAGCATTAAGGCCCCTGCTGGCAGATGGAAATGAATGTGCGCTGTGCATCTCCCTAATTCAATCAGCTCCTCCCTTTGCCAGACTCTTCATTTGATTACTGGGCTGAAGCCATCAAGATTTCCTGGACAAAATTAATGCTTGTATTAATCTGGCAATTTCCATTTAAAATGCGGGGCATCGACTTGATTAATATGGACTGATGCTGGATAATTACAACAACAAACACTGTGGGGCTATAGGAGAAGCACAGCTGGGCATGGCCTCGCATGCCGCATGGGTCAAAGGAAAGCAATGGCCATGACTTAGGCGATGAATCTTTTAGCCGGACCCTTATGCAATTAACAAGCAGCGCCTCTATTAATTTGCTGCCCCCAAAGTGGTGACTGGTCAGATGTCTCAGGCTCAGGGGTCAGTGGTCAGTGGTCGAGAGCAGAGGTCAAGCCAACAGTAGCTCTGGTCAAATGAGGAAAAGAATTGGACAAATTCCAAATTAATTTGAATTGCTGACTTTTTGTCTCTCATCCCCCCCCTGTCTTCAGATCCATTAAATATTAAGGATCTCTATGTGGTATAAAAGGGGAACATTCCGTGCACATTTAATTGGCAGTGATCAATCTGGGAGTGCTGTGTTTGAGGATTCAATAACGGGGAATCAATGTTGGGCCTCTGCTGAGAGGATGGCTGTGTTCTTAAGGGGGGGGATTATAGGTTAACATTTATTCGGTAGCAATATCGTAATGCCTCGGCCAGGGGTGTAATATTAAACCAGCGATCCATCTCCATCCATTACAAGTGTCCCATTGATCCCGGGGCTCATCGACCTTTCGCTTTTCTGAGGAATGTTTCATCCTGTGTGCTATATATATACGGTGGTATTTGTTTTGTTAGGCGTGGTGGTCTTTCGTACTCCCATCATGTATTTCCATGTGACAGGAGAACAAGAGAGGAGTAGAGAGAGCAAGGGAGAGAGAGAGAAAGAGGGAGGGAGGGAGGGATGGAGGGAGAGAGAGAGAGAGAGAGAGAGAGAGAAAGAGAGAGAGAGAGAGAGAGAGAGAGAGAGAGAGAGAGAGAGAGAGAGACGCAACAAGGAACAGAAGGACTGTTTTTCTATTCATTCAAACCACTGGATTAATGCACATACAGTAACTTCACATTGTAATTTTAATGTTAACTGAAGATACATTTTATAAAAACATTCATCTGTTTCTAGATCTACCCATTAATTTACCATAGAGAAGCACTGTAGTGTAATTTGTCAATGTGTTGTATGTGTGGTTAGATCCTTCCTCTGGAAGAGCGTGAGTAAGTCTAAAACACCCAGGTCAAAGTTCAAATGCTCATCCCACTCCTCATTAATAGCGTCATAATCAGCTGCGTCATTTACCTTCCATTGCCTTTGCCCGGGACACAGCAAGAGCTTCAAAAGCACCCATCACTCCCAAGGTTAATGCCCTACAAAATGGCATGAAAAGTAGTCAAAATGAACATTATGCCGAGGTAGCTATGATTCCCATTTGGGAAGTGTGTCTCTTTAAATGTAGGAGGGAAAGCATTCCCACATGTTTGAAAATATGACTAATACTCCAGGACAGTGGCTTCACGTCAGCCTCCTGTGCGGATTGAAAATACCTATTTGTTAAATGGGTGGAGAGGGGGAAATGAAGCCTGACACTATTTATTTTAGGAAAACACAGTTTGAATTGGCCCTGGCCCTTCATTATCAAGCCTTGTAAATACTGTATGTCACACACTCAGTCAGAAACTGTGAATGTAATTAGTGTTTATCTGTAGTTTGTCTCTCTCTATCTTTCTCTTTCTATCTCCATCTCCATCTCTCCATCTGAACTGAATTGAATTCAAAGGGCTTTATTGGCACAGGAAACATATGTTTACATTGACAAAGCAAATAGAATAAACAAAAGGGAATAAACAAGGGAGTTATGAGTAAACATTACACTCACAAAAGTTTTAAAAGCATATAGACATTTCAAAAGTTATATAATTGGCTATGTACAGTGTGGTAGCAAGTAGTTGAAGTATGAAAGGGAAAATAAATAAATTAACAGATAAATGTAAGTTGTATTTACAATGTTGTTTGTGCTCACCTGGTTGCCCTTTTCTCATGGCAACGAGCCATGGCATCTCTCTCTCTCTCTGACTGGATGTTGCCACGTAGGAGCACGTGTGTTTCTATAGAATTAAACTGGCTGTTGTTACAGAGGACTACTCTCCTAAAAGTGATTATGTAATATAACGACGTGAAGGAAAGAAAATGAAAATGCATCTGTGTTTGCCTGTGTGTGTGCTTCTGCACATATGTGCCTACAGTAGGTGATGCATGGCTGCATTTTAAGTGCCACAAATGGATGTGTAGATGTTTTGAAAAAATCCTTTAGGTAGAACATATGCAGTGCTCTACCGTCACATTTCTTCATGTTTCCCTCTTAGGTATCAATAAACAGTTATTTTGCCCTCAGCTGCGATAAGCAGCTGTTGAAACAAAGCTTTTGCTCCCTGAGCTACATAGCATCAGTTGAGAAACACAGTAAATAAGAGTCAAACCAAGCAAAGAGACAAAACAACATATGTTGATACTCTTATGATTTGAAATGGTTCCCCTCTAACTCGTAGCGTCACAGATGAGTTACAATTGATGTTTCACACTTTTCCCATCTGCCGCCAAGGAGCTTGGATTCATGATTCAGTCCTGTGTGTGTGTGTGTTTGTGGAAGAGAGGGAGGGAGGACATTACAATGATATTGATTGCGCTCCCCTTATGCCCCCTCTTAGGATGCAGAGTGCAGTCAAAGAAGTACAAGCACCACTCCCAACTCCCAGCACCCCTCTCCCCCCCTCCAAAATCGCCCCTACCCAGACTCCCAGTGTCGCTAACCAATGCAGCCCCAGAACCAAGGAAGGGGTCTGGCGAGGAGGGGGCATTTGAGAGGGGAGGGGACTAGCCGACAGGGGCCTAAGCCTGGCTCTAGGGGGCTTATGCAGATCCAAGGACATTTTTCTCAGGGACCAGATTTTACACTTAAATTACCATTAGAGCCCTGCTCTCCCTGGGGGGTGCAGTCCACCATCTCAGTGGGGTTAAAAGTGGCACCGTGCCGGCACTGCATGCTAAATGAAGTGGAACTCATGTAAACTGCAGAGTGACCTCTCAGAGAACAGGAGGGCGATGACACATCAGGGGAAGGAAGCCTGGGGAAAGCACTAGTACCGCTACATAGTGTAAACGCCATGGGAATTTGCAAACTCTGTATGAAAAACAAAAAGACAACGTACAGGGATGCAGATTGATTTTACGTACACATTATTGAGCTTTGGTTTTGTTTATAATTTTGTTGGTGTTTTTTATATGTACAGTCGTGGCCAAACGTTTTGAGAATGACACAAATACAAATTTTCACAAAGTCTGCTGCCTCAGTTTGTATGATGGCTATTTGCATATACTCCAGAATGTTATGAAGAGTGATCAGATGAATTGCAATTAATTGAAAAGTCCCTCTTGCCATGGAAATGAACTGAATCCCCGAAAAAAATGTCCACTGCTTTTCAGCCCTGCCACAAAAGGACCAGCTGACATCATGTCAGTGATTCTCTCATTAACACAGGTGTGAGTGTTGACGAGGACAAGGCTGGAGATCACTCTGTCGTGCTGATTGAGTTTGAATAACAGACTGGAAGCTTCAAAAGGAGGGTGGTGCTTGGAATCATTGTTCTTCCTCTGTCAACCATGGTTACCTGCAAGGACACACGTGCCGTCATCATTGCTTTGAACAAAAAGGGCTTCACAGGCAAGGATATTGCTGCCAGTAAGATTGCACCTAAATTAACCGTTTATCGGATCATCAAGAACTTCAAGGAGAGCGGTTCAATTGTTTTGAAGAAGGCTTTAGGGCGACCAAGAAAGTCCAGCAAGCACCAGGACCGTCTCCTAAAGTTGATTCAGCTGCGAGATTGGGGCACCTTCAGTACAGAGCTTGCTCAGGAATGGCAGCAGGCAGGCATGAGTGCATCTGCACGCACAGTGAGGCAAAGACTTTGGAGGATGGCCTGGTGTCAAGAAGGGCAGCAAAGAAGCCACTTCTCTCCAGGAAAAACTTCAGGGACAGACTGATATTCTGCAAAAGGTACAGGGATTTGGACTGCTGAGGACTGGGGTAAAGTCATTTTCTCTGATGAATCTACCTTTCCAATTGTTTGGGGCATCCAGAAAAAAAGCTTGCCCAGAGAAGACAAGGTGAGCGCTGTCATGACGTTGGCTTGATGTCGGAGTTTTATGACCCCCATAAATCCCCCCCACCCCCCCCTCCGTTTCTCTCTCTCTACTCTATAGAGTTGACTCTTGAAAAAGCCCTTTGTTAACACTGAGATTCTGGGGACATCAAAAGGTGGGAAACGGAACCATAATTCAGAAATCCAACCAGTTGAAAATATGCGTTGGTACATAATGAATATGATGTCAGATCAGTTGGCGTCTGAGACATTATTACTAATCATAGGATGACATAAACTGTATCTTGGAAAGTCTACACATTGTAGCTATCAGATGCACATGGAATTGTTGTGCAATTTAAATGTTTAAATCTGAAACTATTTGTGAAAAGATTACATGTAAATTTAGCTTCTTAACCTCTTTTGGGTAGGGGGAAGTATTTCCACGTCCAGATGAAAAGTGTGCCTAAAGTAAACTGCCTGTTACTCAGGCCCAGAAGATAGGATATGTATATAATTGGTAGATTTGGATAGAAAACACTCCAAAGTTTCTACGACTGTTAAGATAACTTATGTGAGTATAACAGAACTGACATGGCAGGTGAAACCCAGAGGACAAACCATCCCCCAAAAAATACAAATTTAGCCTACCACTGTTTCCAATTACTTTCATGAAATATTATGAGGCAAAGTCCTCCCAGATTGCAGTTCCTAGGGCTTCCAGTAGATGTTAACAGTCTTTTGAAAGGGTTTCAGGCTGTTTTTGGAAAAATGAGCTAGAATTTGTAGTTTTTCTAAGTGGCTCCCATTTTGGTTGTAGTGTTTCCATGCGTGTGGATGAAAGAGCTTTCTTTGTTATTTATCTCCGGTAATGAACAAAATTACCATTTGTGATGTAACTGAGACCTTTTGGAGTGCCAACAGAGGAAGATCTTCAAAGGTAAGGAATTTATTATATCGCAATTTCTGACTTTCGTGTCGCACCTGCCTGTTGAAAAATGTTTTTCATGCTTTTGTATGCGGGGTCCTCAGATAATCGCATGGTGTGCTCTTGCCATAAAGCCATTTTGAAATCTGACATAGCGGCTTGATTAACAAGAAGTTAAGCATTATTTTGACGTATAATACTTGTATTTTCATGAATGTTAAATATTTAGATTTCTGTAATTTGAATTTTGCGCTCTGCAATTTCATCGGATGTTGGCCAGGTGGGACGCTACCATCTCACCTGCCCATAAGACGTTAAATGAGAGAACGGTTTGTCATAACATCACTCTGCTCACTCAGAGGCCCTGCCCAAGTGAACAGACATGGGTTGTAAACTATGAAACACGCCCTTCTTTAACCACTATATAAACACGCTGACAAAAATGTAACTTTCTCTTCCAAGGACGTGCGGACTGGCAGTCCCCACGTGTAAGGACAAAGACCACCTACAGGACTAATCCAACATCAGCAAGAACCTAATGCAATTGGCATCGAATTTCAATGTGAGGGTGACGACCTACACACTGGAAGGATGAATTTCGACAATACCAGCCAGAATATAGCAAGAGCTTAAAGTATGGCAACTTGGTATGAACTTTGAACTCTTATTCACTAAAGAAGTGCCACCCCCTCCGTCCGCTAAACATGGGCTATGAGAGGACGGACAGTGTATGCATTCTACCACGCTTCAGTTCACCACTAGACAGTCTTCAGAGGACCAGAGATCCATGCTGGACCATCCGTCCTCCCATCTATGAACAATCTACCCGAAGCGCAGCTCAGAGTAAATATTTATTGCATTCTCCTTTTTCAAATGGGCGGTTATTTAGAATGCATAAGATACTTTATTTACAATTGCATAGCTGCCTACCACCCGATAGAGACACAAAACCTTTTTGCTCCTCAATCTTCCCGCTCTTTCACTCAAACCCAACCCCCTCTCTTTGTGTAACCAGGCGTCGTATCTGTTCCATCCGCCAGGGACGTTTTCCTTTATGACATCATTTGTAATCAATGTATGATACATTCTGTGTACATGTAATTCTGTGTGATTATTTAGGTATTTAGTAAATAAATAATTCAACCAAATGTTGTATTGCTGATTCAACTTGTTAGCCAGGGTTTGTGAAGATAACCAAGAATATTCAACTTTCATATGAGACTAAATAAAGTTACGATTAAATATTGACTGCTATTGAGGTAAAAGATTACCAGGTCTTTAAGAGTTTATTCTGAAGATAACAGCTCTATAAACATTATTTTGTGGTGCCCCGACATTCTAGTTCTAATTGTGGTGCCCCGACATTCTAATTGTTTTATAGAATAGCATGTCATATCACTTAATCCGGCATAGCCAAAGACACGACAGCGCTACCATTAGTCCTGTGTCATGCCAACAGTAAAGCATCCTGAGACCCTTCATGTTTGGGGTTGCTTCTCAGCCAAGGGAGTGGGCTCACTCACAATTTTGCCTCAAAACACAGCCATGAATACAGAATGGTACCAACACATCCTCCGAGAGCAACTTCTCCCAACCATCCAGAAACAGTTTGGTGATGACCAATGCCTTTTCCAGCATGATGGAGCACCTTGCCATAAGGCAAAAGTGATAGCTAAGTGGCTCGGGGAACAAAACATTGATATTTTGGGTCCATGGCCAGGAAACTCCCCAGACCTTAATCTCATTGAGAACTTGTGGTTAAAGAGGCGGGTGGACAAAAAAAAAAAAAAAAAAATTCTGACAAACTCCAACCATTGATTACACAAGAATGGGCTGCCATCAGTCAGGATGTGGCCCAGAAGTTAATTGACAGCATTCCAGGGCGGATTGCAGAGGTCTTGAAAAAGAAGGGTCAACACTGCAAATATTGACTCTTTGCATCAACTTCATGTAATTGTCAATAAAAACATTTGACACTTATGAAATGCTTGTAATTATCCTTCACTATTCCATAGTAATATCTGGCAAAAATATCACAATATCAAAAATATCGCAAAAAGACACTGAAGCAGCAAACTTTGTGGAACTTAATATTTGTGTCATTCTCAAAACGTTTGTCCACGACTGTACAGACAGTATGCTGTATAAACTGTATGTGTCCTGTTGGCTCAATAGCCTGAGGACTGTTAGCTAGCTTCAGGCTATTCTGTTTCCTCAGCCTTACAGAGATTTTGTTACTCAGGTAGAACATTTCCTAATTTGACAGACCTCCTCCCTGTTGGTTTTTGTGACACTGAGATAAATGTTGTATTATGGACCCCATAGAAGGGGAGTTTGACAGGAAGGCCCATTATAGCAAGAGAGACATGAGAAGAAATGGAAAAGCAGCTCTTTCCCCTCACCACCCCTTCAGACAAGGAATGGTTCCTACCCCTTCTCGCACTTCCCCAATCACACACACACAGGTTTGTTTGTCTTTAATTCCCTCATGCGTGGAAGTAATGGGGACACTGTGACAGCTGTCACTCTGCAGTGACCTCAATTCAGCGCAGATTGGTAGTGGCACGGTGATTGTCAGGTTTGTGTGTGTGTGTATGGGGGGGGCCGATGCTGGGGGTGTGATGTGTAAATGCTGTTTAAACACTGCGAGGGACTTCCTTATCTCTACACCTCCCCCAGGCCTAACAAACTGCCAGTACATATAATGTCCAGTCTACCAGCCATTCATTGTGACAACGGGCCAAATCTAGACTCACTTACTTCCTGTCGGAGGTGACACAGAGCATTACAGGCTGATTAGGTCCAATAATAGTTTAGATCAAACTAGGGAATCAAATATACAGTTGAAGAAAGTATACCAGTTTCATTTGAGGACCAGGATGTTGACAACTGTGCCACACATATTGCAAAATAGTTGGGAAGATATTTTTTGATGTACCAATTCCATAGTAGAGGGTGTATGAGTTGATACATAAAACAACGCAAGATTCAAGAATTCGTGCTTTTCAGCTAAAATGATTACATCAAATTCTCGCCACCAACAGAATGTTGAATATTTGGGTCATATAACCATCGAAGCTCTGCAGATTTTGTTGTGAGGATACAGAATCAATAGACCATTTATTTTGGTATCACCCTCAGGTAACCTGTTTCTGGTTTCAGGTTTAGGAATGGCTGAAAATGTATAGCATTGATCTAAAATTGACCCTAGAAATAGTACTGTTAGGAGATCTGGAGAGACCATGTCAGTCAATTTCTAATATACTAATACTCTTAGTAAAATTATTTATCTTCAACTCGCAATCTGTGGATTCTATTCGATTAAATAGATTGAAAATGTACAATAAACATCACAGCATAGTTGAAAGATATACAGTTGAAGTCGGAAGTTTACATACACTTAGCTTGGAGTCATTAAAACTTGTTTTTCAACCACTCCACAAATTCCTTGTTAACAAACGATAGTTTTGGCAAGTTGGTTAGGACATCTACTTTGAGCATGACACACGTCATTTTTCCAAAAATTGTTTACAGATTATTTCAATTCACTGTATCAAAATTCCAGTGGGTCAGAAGTTTACATACACTAAGTTGACTGTGCCTTTAAACAGCTTGGAAAATTCCAGAAAAGTATGTCATGGCTTTAGAAGCTTCTGATAGGCTTATTGACATAATTTGAGTCAATTGGAAAATTCTGTGGAAATATTGATGTAACATCTCAAGACAAAGCTCAAGTTAAAGCTTGGTCGCAAATGGGTCTTCCAAATGGACAATAACCCCAAGGATACTTCCAAAGTTGTGGCAAAATGGCTTAAGGACAACAAGTCAAAGTACTGTAGAGGCCATCACAAAGCCCTGACCTCAATCCTATAGAACATTTGTGGGCAGAACTGAAAAAGCGTGTGCAAGCAAGGAGGCCTACAAACCTGACTCAGTTCCACCAGCTCTGTCAGGAGGAACGGGCCAGAATTCACCCAACTTATTGTGGGAGCTTGTGGAAGGCTAAACCAAAACATTTGACCCAAGTTAAACAATGTAAAGGCAATGCTACCGAACACTAATTGAGTGCAAGTAAACTTCTGACCAACTGGGAATGTGATGAAAGAAATAAAAGCTGAAATAAATAATTCTCTCTACTATTATTCTGACATTTCACATTCTTAAAATAAAGTGGTGATCCTAACTGACCTTAAACAAGGACTTTTTACTAGGATTAAATGTCAGAATTTGGCTAAGGTGCATGTGAACTTCCGACTTCAACTGTTGTGCTTTCATATTTCCACATTTTTTAATTTACATTTCTTCCTTGTTATTCTACATTAGAGAACACTGTAGAATGACAGGGTATGCTCCTAGAATTCCATTGATATAAAGTGCTATTCTGAACACATACACTTGCACACACACTTTTGCTCACATTCCCCCGGAGGTCCTCATCAGCCCATCCTCAGCTGGGCTGTTAGAGACGTACACAGCTTTGATAGGCAGGCTAGACTCCCAGAGTCCGGTTCTCAGTGCAGTGTAGCACTCATCCTAATTGGGATGTACACAACAGTGGATCCTTCTCCTGCTGTTTCAGCCTGTTTCAAGTGATGAACCGGGATAGTCAGAAACTACAGCCTTCACTGCCTCTGAGTTTGACCTCGTTCTGTCTTCCTCACCTTTGTGCATATGGGTGTGTGTTTGTGTGTCTGTGTGTGTGCACGTACGTGCATGTGTGTGTGTGAGCAAGGAACTGCAGAATGTGTGTCAAGCCCCTCACTCTCACCCCTCTAAAACGATTATGTGTCAGCAATCCACAAAATTTGGTTCCTGCTAAAGCTGCTGTGAACTCATCACATCCATCTGGGGAATTATGCTAACAGTAATGCAGGTTTCACCTGCCAACACAAAGTGCAGGCTGGGTGGGCCCTGGCAGTCATGTGATAACTCAGCCCTGACCAGTTCAAAGCTGATTTGGCCAGGGGCTGATTGCCTGCAGCTAATCATTTTAGCAACACCCATGAGCAAGTTACAGGGAGGGAGACATTGTCCTGTCTTACTACCGTCTTTACTACGCTGAACTCGCAATGAACTCTGCTGATGTTGTGTATTTATTTTTATTCAACTGAGGGTTTTCAAGAAATATGTTCTGTCTTATTTGCCCTGCTGCATTGTCATTGAACATATGAAGTACCCTTTCACATCCACATTGATTTTGTATATATTCTCAAGGTTTTGATATTTAAATGTGTAAAACTTGAGGTGATTTGTCAGGGATCCCTCCGAAAGTTTCATTACGCACACCTGGCCCCTATTCCCAGTGATTAGTAATTGCAGAAGTGTCCCCTTTGTTCACCATTGTCCTGTCGATTATTGTTACTATGTCTATTGGTTGTGGGAGTACCTGCGCTGTGTTGTTTTGGCATTCGTGCCACTTGTTTTGTGCAGATGATTACGGGTTTCGTTCTGTGTGGATTCATTGTGTGCATGTAAGTTACGGGTCTCGCCCCGGTGGATTTATTTGAGGTACTCCTCACTCTTTGCTTGGATTTCAATCCTGTGTTTTGTATACGTGTTTATTTAGTCTTTGTCCCTGTGCCTTTTTTTGGCACGCTGTAATTTGGGTCAATAAAAACCCTATTACACATTCCTGCGCCCATCTCCCAATCTCTTCAAACCAGGGTGACATGATTCCATGAAGTTAAATTCCTGAGCAGGCATACTACAAGATCTCTCTCCTCATTATGACAGGAAGTGATTGGTTGTTATTATAGAATAGAATGCGTTCTCAATGGTTAAATAAAGTTTTTCCTCATTGCTGAATTGATCAGAAACCTAGAATACCCAGAGATCTTTTCCAGATTCAGCTGAGCTTGTTTGGTTGGTTCTGACTTGGTTATGACTGGGTTATGACTGGGTTCTGACTTGGTTTTGACTGGGTGATGACTGGGTTCTGACTTGGTTTTGACTGGGTTCTGCATGGGTTCTCACTGGGTTTTGTGCTGCTCACCGGTCGTGTTGGAACTAAGGTGATGGTACAGTACTGTTGTCCTCTCCGGTGAAGATGTCTCCCTCTGATCTGGGTCCTTGTAAGCGGCTAGGAGTTTTGTCAGGAGCCCTGGGCCTACTTATCCCAGTGGGATTTCCTATGCATCGTAGTCCAACCTGTATTGGCTTTATAGCCTTTGATGAGCCCTCAAATGGCACAGGTTTTAGGAGTAGACAGAGAGGGAAAATAGGATGGAGAGTGAGAAGACAGAGAAAAGAGTCTACCTTAGTGTATTGGTGAGAGGGTGGTCTGTTTGAGTCTAGTTGAGTGTTTTATTTTGCCTGAGGTTTCAAATGGGATTATCCCATTGAAGGCATCTTTTGTGCAAATGGCTTTTCTTCTCAAGCTCGTACCAAAACGCTCCTCTTATTGCTGTCAATATTTATTTCTCTCTCTATCGCACATCACCTGCTAGCGCGTAGCAAGCTTGTTGTTTCTCTCCCATTGATCTTGTACATGACAATGCAAGCTATTCAACCAGTGAATTAAGTTGGCATAAATACTTGGTTTGTCACAGCAGGCTAGGCGCTGAACACCCCCACAATTCTTATTTCGTTAAATAAGAATCTGTTATTCTGTAATGAAAACCATGTCGGCAACATCTTTAAAGACATTCACTCAAACACGCTGTGAAACTCCATCTCAGTACCGCTGTGGCGAGGAGCTTTCATACTGGGGGAAAATGTGGTAGAACGCAACGTTTTGCCCAAAGCACAAACCGCAGACTGCCCACAGACTACAAAGTTCCTTTAAAAAAAAATGTAGATATTTTTTTCTCTCCAAGTGGACCATTTAAAAAGCCCAAACACAAGAGTATTGTGTTTTAATGTTTGATGTGATGCGTCTCTCTTACGTTTTCCCAACTAGCAGAGGTTCCGATTACTGAAGGCAATTTGCTTCAGGTACCTGGATCTTTCAACCGCAGTCGAGAGTATCCTGGGAACTATCAGGAAAAAAACTGTGTTCTAGCTTTCAAAAATGTTGATGGATAACGCATAATGAGCGTGTAACTGATCACAAGGTAGACTGAGTGCCGTGACACTAAAGACTTTGCAGGGGAATACAATGCTAGCCAGGAGTGTGGTTAGCGAATAGCTAAAGAGGTTTACTGTCATGCATTGGTATTCACGTATTGCTCCTGTCGGGATCGCTACGTGCCTGAGAGAGACTGATATCCCATCCCAACACCCGAATGAGTACAATCTCAGCGCAGTCAGCATTATGCTCTAAGCAAGAGCAAACTAGATCATTTATCTCTAAGAGGAGGCTCCTTTGTCTCCTCTCACTGTCATTGTTTTGGTTTGATTCCCCTGTTCATCTCTACTCTATGTTCTAATGGGATCTGATTGAGGAGGAAGAGGCGGCCACAGGTAAAAAAAGCTCTATTTAGGTCATGGAATCTCTATTTAGGCCATGGAATCTCTATTTAGGCCATGTAAACTCTATTTAGGCCATGGAATCTCTATTTAGGCCATGGAATCTCTATTTAGGCCATGGAATCTCTATTTAGGCCATGGAATCTCTACTTAGGCCATGGAATCTCTATTTAGAACATGGAATCCACGAATTAGACAGCCAGGGAGGAGGAGGAGGGAGGAGAGGAGGGAGATTCTGTAACGCAGACAACTTTAATGCAGACAACAGTAATGCAGCCAGTCCCTCCCAGACAGAGATAGTCATGCCCTGGTCTCTGTGTCACAGAGGACAGATGTCCAGTGATATTCATGGGACTAAATCACTAGGATCCCCACATGGAAAGGGATCCAAATAGTCAACGGAAAAAGATGAAGTGTGTCCTAGGAGCTGATCCAGACTGCTCTGTGAACCATAAGGCATCTATAGGGAAATCTGATCCTAGAAGTGTGTGCTCTTGGAGCATCTTTGTGATGTTGAAACCTTTTTTGTGGTTCCTGAAATAACGTAGTTGGATTTACAACAACAGTGATCCATACAACAGTGATCCATACAACAGTGATCCATACAACAGTGAACCATACAACAGTGAACCATACAACAGTGATCATACAACAGTGAACCAAACAACAGTGATCCATACAACAGTGAACCATACAACAGTGAACCATACAACAGTGATCCATACAACAGTGATCCATGAACCATACAACAGTGAACCATACAACAGTGAACCATACAACAGTGATCCAATACAACAGTGAACAATGAACAGTGAACAATATACAACAGTGAACAATACAACATGAACAAACAATGTACAACAACAATACAACAGTGAACAATACAACAGTGAGCAATACAACAGTGAACCATACAACAGTGAACAATACAACAGTGAACAATACAACAGTGAACAATACAACAGTGAATCAAACAACAGTGAACAATACAACAGTGAACAATACAACAGTGAACAAACAACAGTGGACAATACAACAGTGAACAATACAACAGTGAACAATACAACAGTGAACCAAACAACAGTGTACAATACAACAGTGACCAAACAACAGTGAACAATACAACAGTACAACCAAACAACAGTGAACAATACAACAGTGAAATACAAACAACAGTGAACAATACAATAGTGAACAATACAGCAGTGAACAATACAACAGTGACCAATACAACAGTGAACAATACAACAGTGAACAATACAACAGTGAACCAAACAACAAACAACAGAACAATACAACAGTGGACAATACAACAGTGAACAATACAACAGTGAACAATACAACAGTGAACAATACAACAGTGAACAATACAACAGTGAACAAAAAACAATACAACAGTGACCAATACAACAGTGAACAATACAACAGTGGACAATACAACAGTGACCAATACAACAGTGAACAATACAACAGTGACAATACAAGTGAACCATACAACAGTGACCAATACAACAGTGAACAATACAACAGTGAACAATACAACAGTGAACAATACAACAGTGAACAATACAACAGTGAACAAACAACAGTAAACCAAACAACAGTGAACAATACAACACTGAACAATACAAAACAACAGTGAACAATACAACAGTGAACAAACAACAGTGAACAATACAACAGTGAACCAAACAACAGTGAACAATACAACAGTGAACAGTGAACAATTCAGCAGTGAACCAACAACAGTGACCAATACAACAGTGACAGTGAACCAATACAATACAACAGTGAACAATACAACAATACAACAGTGAACAATACAAACAGTGAACAATACAACAGTGAACAAACAAAGTGACCAAACAACAGTGGACAATACAACAGTGAACAATACAACAGTGAGTGAACAATACAACAGTGAACAATACAACAGTGACCAATACAACAGTGAACAATACAACAGTGAACAATACAACAGTGAACAATTAAACAACAACAGTGACAATACAAAGTGAACAACAGTGAACAATACAACAGTGAACCAAACAACAGTGGACAATACAACAGTGACCAATACAACAGTGAACAATACAACAGTGACAATACAACAGTGACCAATACAACAGTGAACAATACAACAGTGAACATACAACAGTGAACCATACAACAGTGATCCATACAACAGTGATCCATACAACAGGGAACCATACAACAGTGAACAATACAACAGTGAACAATACAACAGTGAACAATACAACAGTGAGCAATACAACAGTGAACCATACAACAGTGAACAATACAACAGTGAACAATACAACATTGAATCAAACAACAGTGAACAATACAACCGTGAACAATACAACAGTAAACCAAACAACAGTGGACAATACAACAGTGACCAATACAACAGTGAACAATACAACAGTGACCAATACAACAGTGACCAATACAACAGTGAACAATACAACACTGAACAATACAACAGTGAACCAAACAACAGTGAACAATACAACAGTGAAAAATACAACAGTGAACCAAACAACAGTGAACCAAACAACAGTGAACAATACAACAGTGAACAATTCAGCAGTGAACAATACAACAGTGACCAATACAACAGTGAACAATACAACCGTGAACAATACAACAGTGAACCAAACAACAGTGGACAATACAACAGTGAACAATACAACAGTGAACAATACAACAGTGAACCAAACAACAGTGGACAATACAACAGTGACCAATACAACAGTGAACAATACAACAGTGACCAATACAACAGTGAACAATACAACAGTGACAATACAACAGTGAACAATACAACAGTGAACAATACAACAGTGAACAATACAACAGTGAACAATACAACAGTGACCAATACAACAGTGAACAATACAACAGTGAACAATACAACAGTGAACAATACAACAGTGAACAATTAAACAGTGAACCAAACAGTGAACCACATACTTTTTATTATGGCTTGAAGACAGAAGACTGTCACTTGAAGAAATATCATCAGACACACCCTTTACTGGAACCTTTTTGGGAAAAAAATAAAATAAATTATGAAAGCATAGACTCCCAGACGAAATCCCTTCGAATGCACTAAACGGGTTACCAACGTAATTAGAGCAGTAAAAATACATTTTTTGTCATACCCCCAGTATACAGTCTAATATACCACGGCTGTCAGCCAATCAACATTCAGGGCTCTCACCACCCAGTTTCTAATCATTGTTTGAACATGCTAGCTATGTTTATACAGGTGTGGTATTACTCAAGTGCGCTCACACTCCTTGGCCCTTACAATAACATGTCAATATCATTGCTGTGCACATTGAAACATGTTTGGCTGGCTAAATATGCCAGTTTTGGAATGTAGGGTTGAATACCACAGACAAACGCAAACAAACTTTCGGTCAGAACTCTGAATGACCTCAGGTTTAGCATATCTGTCATTTACAATTTGCAGCTTTTAGATTGTGATGAGCTGTACTGACTAAATAGAGAGAACCCACTCTATGAAGTCACGGGCATGCTTTGAACTCAGACAGATGCACCCCCCCTCCCCTTCTACTCACCAACATTTCATGCCTCATTGCAGTCTCACAATAATGACACTGATTTCACGGAGTGTCACAGACATGTCAGTAGCTGGGCTCTAAAGTAATGCCAGGGCCGGGGGCATGGTCACATCTCTCTCCTCTCCACCTGTCCTGTGAGCAGGTGTCACAATGCTGGATCCAGGTAAAAGGAGACATCCAGACAGGGAGGAGAGAAGCATGACACACAGGTGACACGCCACATCTCTCACCATGGACTGAAATTGAAAATGTGTGAGCAGTGGCGTCTCCGTCGCCGTCATTCCTAGCTCGGCCGTGATTGATTCTGAATCCCTGAACCCTGCCCGCCGGACTCTCTCCTCAGCCTCCCAGCGCCCCTCTCAATAACATCATCAGCAGTGACAGGAGAATAAATCTGGGAGCGTCGGCGAGCGCAGCCCTTCGAGAGTCTGTGGGATGCCGCTGACAGGTCTCAATAACTTCAACTCCAGATTATTATTTTTTGTTTCTTTTTTAATCTCGGTGGGGAGACTCTGGAATCCGGCTGTCAGCAGAATGAGAGCATATTAGGAGGGCACCGAGTCCCGGCCCACTGTTCCCCCATCCATCCTCTCCCCATAATTATCCTCCCAGCCCATTCCTATTAACCTGCTCCCTTTGATCTCCATGCATGATGATATGCAAAACCATCTGAATGGAGAGTAGCACAGCCCAGCATTCCACTCCCTCCCAATGAGTCTGATTTCCCCACTCCTCCTTTTACTCTTCCTCAGATGAAATACATTTCTAAGAATTCTGTGAGGATGAAAAAGAAGAACAGAGAAGGAGAAAGGGTGAAAGTAATATTTGAAGAGAAAGATGAAAATAGAACGTATTGGAGAATTTTACAAGGGCCCTTCCGGTATTAAAAAACAAGAGGGGGAAAAATGCCCATCTCAAAATACCAATTTCATTCCATCCCAGCTACATCTTCATTAGGTCTAGGAGCCTAAAAGCAAATATCAGGGTCTCACAATGCTGAAGGTCTGACACTGACCTTTCTTTGGTTTTAATCATTGCAACTCTTGACAGCTTAATAAGTTGAAGGTGCTGGATTGCAGCCTAACTTAAAAAGGCCCACACCAGAGCCTTGGCCACTTATTATGGCCCCCATAAGTCTTAGCACATCTGGCGCTGTGTCCTTGGTGAGAGAGATTTTCCATAACTTTCCTTAAGTTCAAACGGAGCCCTCCCCCTTTTTTAAGGGCACGATGACACAGTGCATAGTGTGAGCCAGTCTGCAAGTCGTCATACATTCATGACTCCACATCGCCTGCACTGACAACCACCACAGTACAATGCTCTTCAGGCATGGACCATGCAATATTTGACTAATAGAAAATATCAATAATTTAAAGGTGTACTTTCTAAATCATGCCATCGTATTTCCTTTATCCCACTGAAGTACAGTACCAGTCAAAGGTTTGGACACACCTACTCATTCAAAGGTTTTTCTTTATTTGTACTATTTTCTACATTGCAGAATAATAGTGAAGACATCGAAACTATGAAATAACACATATGGAACCATGTAATAACCAAAAAGTGTTAAACAAGAAAAGTAACAAGAAAATTTCCCAAGACATAGACATATCTGATTTGGGCAGAAAGATTACATTCTCGTTAATCTAACTGCACTCTCCAATTTACAGTAGCTATAACAGCTAAATAATACCATGCTATTGTTTGAGGAGTGTGCACAATTATAAACTTGAAAATGTATTAATAAACCAATTAGGCTCATTTGGGCGGTCTTGATACAACATTTTGAACAGATATGCAATCGAATTAATTGGATCAGTCAAAAACTTTACACATACACTGCTGCCATCTATCAGCCAAAATCTAAATTGTGCCTAGGCTGGAATAATACATTATAGCCTTTATTTTGCATTTCAAAGATGATGATTCAAAATGACACATTTTCATAAACTTTCAAAGTGTTTCCTTTCAAATGGTATCAAGAAAATGCATATCCAGTTCCTGAGCTACAGGCAGTTAGATTTGGGTATGTCATTTTAGGCGAAAATTGAAAAATAAGGTCTGATCCTTCAAGTGTGCCTTGTTAAAAGTTAATTTGTGGAATTTCTTTCCTTCTTAATTAATGCCTTTGAGCCAATCAGTTATGTTGTGACAAGGTAGGGGTGTTATACAGAAGATAGCCCTATTTGGTAAAAGACCAAGTCCATATTACAGCTCAAATAAGAAAAGAGAAACGACAGTCCATCATTACTTTAAAACATGAAGGTCAGTCAATGCGGAAAATGTAAAAAAAAAATGTCACGAAAGTTTCTTCAAGCGCAGTCGCAAAAACCATCAAGAGGTATGATGAAACTGGATCTCAGGAGGACTGCCACAGGAAAGGAAGGCCCATTTTTACCTCTGCTAGAGAGAATAAATTCATTAGAGTTACCAGCGTCAGAAATTGCAGCCCAAATAAATGCTTCACAGAGTTCAAGTAACAGACACGTCTCAACATCAACTGGTCAGAGGAGACTGTGTGAATCAGGCCTTCATGGTCGAATTGCTGCAAAGAAACCACTACTAAAGGACACCAATAAGAAGAAGAGACTTTCTTGGGCCAAGAAAGATGAGCAATGGACATTAGACCGGTGGAAATCTGTAATTTGGTTTTATCAGTCCAAATGTGATATTTTTGTTTCCAACTGCTGTGTCTTTATGAGACGCAAAGTAGGTGAGTGGATTATATCCGCATTTGTGGTTTCCACCGTGAAGCATGGAGGAGGAGGTGTGATGGTGTGGATGTGCTTTACTGGGGACACTGTCTGTGATTTATTTAGAATCCAAGGCACACTTAACCAGCATGGCTACCACAGCATTGTGATACGCCATCCCATCTGGTTTGTGCTTAGTGGGCTATCATTTGTTTTTAAATAGGACAATGACAAAACACACCTCCAGGCTGTGTAAGGGCTATTTGACCAAGAAGGAGAGTGAATTAGTGATGCATCAGATGACCTGGCCTCCACAATAACCCAACCTCAACCCAATTGAGATGGTTTGGGATGAGTTGGACCGCAGAGTGAAGGAAAAGCAGCCAATAAGTGCTCTGCATTTGTGGGAATTCCTTCAAGACTGTTGGAAAAGCATTCCAGGTGAAGCTGGCTGAGAGAATGCCAAGAGTGTGCAAAGCTGTCATCAAGGCAAAGGGTGGCTACTTTGAAGAATCTCAAATATAAAATATATTTTGATTTGTAAAAAAAAATGTTGGTTACTACATTAATCCATGTGTTATTTCATAGATTTGATGTCTTCACTAGTATTCTACAATGTAGAAAATAGTAAAATAAAATGAAGAAAATCCCTTGAATGAGAAAGTGTGTTCAAACTTTTGACTTGTATTGTATATTGTTATGTAGGATTTATGCGGCCGATATTTTGTGCTTTATTACTCCTATTCCTGGGTTGCATGTTTCATCACAATATTGTTTTGAACGTTCGTTTTGAACTATGCCCGACTAAGCATTCTACTCAATGCATTGTCAATGAGCTCTGGTGAAGATTTCATCAAAGGTGCATTACAGTGGCTTGGAAATACAATGACATTCAAGAGGCAAATAACAAGTAGGAAAACCTTTTGATATTGCCAGATTGACTTTAGATGCAGTTTAATGTTTGCTAAGATTGAGGGGAGGCCAAAAGATTTTAGCTAGCTAACGTCAGCATTGATAGCTATTTTTGGTTAATTTTGCTAGCTAATGACAACATTGCCATGTGTTTAAAATACATTTGATGACATGATAATGCTGGCATAATTATTTCCTACTAAGTATTTGACTACTTTAGGAATGTCATCATATTTCCAGGCACTCTAGTGTAATTTAGACTAAACAGTAGTTAGCCTTAGTCCAGAATGACTAGGTTATTCACAACGACACCACTACGGCGTCGCAGGTAGAGAGCGTCTGGAGAACGTTTATAACAATGGCATGACGCAACCGAGTGACAGGTACGATGCACCTAAGGTATATAATTCTATATGCGTTAAAGTCATGTTTTATTGATTGCGTTAAAGCTTCTCCCATCTTCCCCTCCCAGGTCCACTCGGGTACACATGAATACTTTAGGTTAAAGTGCATTCCTGCTCCATTAACTTCACACACTTATCCTCTCATGAATGGTTCCCTGTTTACCTCGGCAATGAGGATTTAGTCAACCCCTTCCATGGAAAGACGCGGCCTGGGTCCCAATTGCACCCTATTCTCTCTACATATAGTAATCTACTTTTGACCTTTGACCAGAGCTCTGTCGGGTCCTGCTCCAAAGTAGTGGGCATCAAAGGTAATAGGATGCCATTTGGGACGCAACTTGGGTCTGTATAAACATATGAGAGGAGAGAATGAACTGTCACGCACAGTATGTCACATCAAATTAGCCTAGGTAACATTGAGCAGATGTGATGGGAAACACAATAGCATCCTTGATAATACAGTGACGTAATACAATGACATGGAGATGTAAACATTCTTGCTTGTATCCGATAGCTACCATGTGAATTGCCACGATACAACGTCCTGTATGTCTAACGTAACATATGTATTGAGCAACTAGAAATTGTATAAATACTGAATGCCTACATGTTGTGTCGATGTTCTCATTTTGAACATATCGATTTATTTTGACACCTGAGCCAGAGTTGAGTGAAACAGGCTCCAAAACACAGAAGGATCTCACCCTCACTCAGTGTTTACTCTCCGTCCGCGTCCCAAAAGGTAACCTATTACCTACATAGTGCACTACTTTTAGCATAGTGTTCTATGTTGGGATAGGTTGCCATTTGGTACGAATGCTTGCAGGAGAGCAGCACCTTGGCAGACCATCCCAGAACAGATAGACAACAGGGAAGGAGAGAGACAACATTAGGAAACATTAGCAGTGGGATCATCTCCCCTCGTATCCTCCTCTGGGTAAATGTGCAGTTTTGTCACACAACGCCACAGATGTCATGTTTTGAGGGAGTGTACTGACATGCTGACTGCAGGTATGTCCAGCAGAGCTGTTACCAGAGAAATTAATGTTAATTTCTCTACCATAAGCCAACCTTCAACGTTGTTTAGAGAATTTGGTAGTACGTCCAACTGGCCTCACAACCGCAGACCACTTCTAACCACACCAGGCCAGGACCTCCACATCCGGCCTCTTCACCTGCGGGACAGCAGATGAAACTGTGTGTTTGCACAACCAAAGAATTTCTGCACACACTGTCAGAAACCGTCTCAGGGAAGCTCATCTGCGTGCTCGCCGTCCTCACCAGCATATTGACCTGACTGCAGATCGGTATTGTAAATTACTTCAGTGGGCATTGTACCGGCTAGATGGCAGACAGCGTATATGGAGTCAAGTTAGCGAGTAGTTTGCTGATGTCAATGTTGTGAACAGAGTACTCCATGGTGCGGGTGGGGTTATGGTATAGGCAGGCATAAGCTACGGACAACAAACACAATTTCATTTTATTGATGGCTATTTGAATGCACAGCGATACATTGACAAGGTCCTGAGGCCCATTGTCATGCCATTTATCCGTAATACAGTATACTGGCTCCATACCCACTACCCTAGTGTTATAATACAGTATATTGGCTCCATACTCACTACCCTAGTGTTATAATACAGTATACTGGCTCCATACTCACTACCCTAGAGTTATAATACAGTATACAGGCTCCATACTCACTACCCTAGTGTTATAATACAGTATACTGGCTCCATACTCACTACCCTAGTGTTATATGCAGTATATTGGCTCCATACTCACTACCCTAGTGTTATAATACAGTATACTGGCTCCATACTCACTACCCTAGTGTTATAATACAGTATACTGGCTCCATACTCACTACCCTAGTGTTATAATACAGTATACTGGCTCCATACTCACTACCCTAGTGTTATATACAGTATACTGGCTCCATACTCACTACCCTAGTGTTATAATACAGTATACTAGCTCCATACTCACTACCCTAGTGTTATAATACAGTATACTGGCTCCATACTCACTACCCTAGTGTTATAATACAGTATACTGGCTCCATACTCACTACCCTAGTGTTATAATACAGTATACTGGCTCCATACTCACTACCTAGTGTTATAATACAGTATACTGGCTCCATACTCACTACCCTAGTGTTATAATACAGTATACTGGCTCCATACTCACTAGGGTAGCTTATATAGACCTAGTAGAACAGTATACTGGCTCCATACTCACTACCCTAGTGTTATAATACAGTATACTGGCTCCATACTCACTACCCTAGTGTTATAATACAGTATACTGGCTCCATACTCACTACCCTAGTGTTATAATACAGTATACTGGCTCCATACTCACTATCCTAATGCAGTATATTGGCTCCATACTCACTACCCTAGTGTTATAATACAGTATACTGGCTCCATACTCACTACCCTAGTGTTATAATACAGATATACTGGCTCCATACTCACTACCCTAGTGTTATAATACAGTATACTGGCTCCATACTCACTACCCTAGTGTTATAATAGCAGTATACTGGCTCCATACTCACTACCCTAGTGTTATAATACAGTATACTGGCTCCATACTATACCCTAGTGTTATAATACAGTATACTGGCTCCATACTCACTACCCTAGTGTTAAATACAGTATACTGGCTCCATCACTACCCTAGTGTACAGTATACTATACACCCTAGTGTTATACATACTGGCTCCATACTCACTACCCTAGTGTTATAATACAGTATACTGGCTCCATACTCACTACCCTAGTGTTATATACAGTATACTGGCTCCATACTCACTACCCTCAGAGTATTATAATACAGTACAGAAGGAAAACCAGTGCCAATATACTGCTCCATACTCACTACCCTAGTGTTATAATACAGTATACTGGCTCCATACTCACTACCCTAGTGTTATAATACACTGGTGCCTAGAGTTATAATACAGTATACTGGCTCCATACTCACTACCCTAGTGTTATAATACAGTATACTGGCTCCATACTCACTACCCTAGTGTTATAATACAGTATACTGGCTATACTCACTACCCTAGTGTTTATAGATACAGTATACTGGCTCCATACTCACTACCCTAGTGTTATAATACAGTATACTTGTATTGGCTCCATACATCACTACCCTAGTGTTATAATACAGTATACTGGCTCCATACTCACTACCCTAGTGTTATAATACAGTATACTGGCTCCTGGTGAAGATTTCATCAAATACATTACAGTGGCTTGGAAATACTACCCTAGTGTTATAATACAGTATACTGGCTCCATACTCACTACCCTAGTGTTATAATACAGTATACTGGCTCCATACTCACTACCCTAGTGTTATAATACAGTATACTGGCTCCATACTCACTACCCTAGTGTTATAATACAGTGGCTCCATAACTACAGTTATAATACAGTATACTGGCTCCATACTCAGGCACCCTACAGTATACTAGTCCAGAACTACCCTAGTGTTATAATACAGTATACTGGCTCCATACTCACTACCCTAGTGTTATAATACAGTATACTGGCTCCATACTCACTACCCTAGTGTTATAATACAGTATACTGGCTCCATACTCACTACCCTAGTGTTATAATACAGTATACTGGCTCCATACTCACTACCCTAGTGTTATAATACAGTATACTGGCTCCATACTCACTACCCTCCATGTTATAATACAGTATACTGGCTCCATACTCACTACCCTATTCTCTCTACTCTAGTGTTATAATACAGTATACTGGCTCCATACTCACTACATACTCACTACTACCTAGTGTTATAATACAGTATACTGGCTCCATACTCACTACCCTAGTGTTATAATACAGTATACTGGCTCCATATCACTACCCTAGTGTTATAATACAGTATACTGGCTCCATACCTAGTGTTATAATACTATACACTCACCCTAGAGTTATAATACAGTATACTGGCTCCATACTCCCTACCTAGTGTTATAATACAGTATACTGGCTCCATACTCACTACCCTAGTGTTATAATACAGTATACTGGCTCCATACTCACTACATATAGTTTATAATACAGTGGCTCCATACTACTCACAGTGTTATTATACAGTATACTGACTCCATACTCACTACCCTAGTGTTATAATACAGTATACTGGCTCCATACTCACTACCCTAGTGTTATAATACAGTATACTGGCTCCATACTCACTACCCTAGTGTTATATACAGTATACTGGCTCCATACAGTGGGATCACTACCCTAGTAGTAAATGTGTTTTGTATACATGTTTTGAGGGAGTGTGTAGTACTATAATACAGTATACTGGCTCCATACTCACTACCCTAGATGTTATAATACAGTATACTGGCTCCATACTCACTACCCTAGTGTTATAATACAGTATACTGGCTCCATACTCACTACCCTAGTGTTATACATATTGGCTCCATACTCACTACTAGTGTTCACAGTACCCTAGTGTTATAATACAGTATACTGGCTCCATACTCACTACCCTAGTGTTATAATACAGTATACTGGCTCCATACTCACTACCCTAGTGTTATAATACAGTATACTGGCTCCATACTCACTACCCTAGTGTTATAATACAGTATACTGGCTCCATACTCACCACCCTAGTGTTATAATACAGTATACTGGCTCCATACTCACTACCCTAGTGTTATAATACAGTATACTGGCTCCATACTCACTACCCTAGAGTTATAATACAGTATACAGGCTCCATACTCACTACCCTAGTGTTATAATACAGTATACTGGCTCCATACTCCCATACTCACTACCCTAGTGTTATAATACAGTATACTGGCTCCATACTCACTACCCTAGTGTTATAATACAGTATACTGGCTCCATACTCACTACCCTAGTGTTATAATACAGTATACTGGCTCCATACTCACTACCCTAGTGTTATAATACAGTATACTGGCTACATACTCACTACCCTAGTGTTATAATACAGTATACTGGCTCCATACTCACTACCCTAGTGTTATAATACAATATACTGGCTCCATACTCACCACCCTAGTGTTATAATACAGTATACTGGCTCCATACTCACTACCCTAGAGGTATAATACAGTATACTGGCTCCATACTCACTACCCTAGTGTTATATACAGTATACTGGCTCCATACTCACTACCCTAGTGTTATAATACAGTATACCGGCTCCATACTCACTACCCTAGTGTTATAATACAGTATACTGGCTCCATACTCACTACTCTAGTGTTATAATACAGTATACTGGCTCCATACTCACTACCCTAGTGTTATAATACAGTATACTGGCTCCATACTCACTACCCTAGAGTTATAATACAGTATACTGGCTCCATACTCACTACCCTAGAGTTATAATACAGTATACTGGCTCCATACTCACTTCCCTAGTGTTATAATACAGTATACTGGTTCCATACTCACAACCCTAGAGTTATAATACAGTATACTGGCTCCATACCCACTACCCTAGTGTTATAATACAGTATACTGGCTCCATACTCACTACCCTAGTGTTATAATACAGTATACTGGCTCCATACTCACCACCCTGGTGTTATAATACAGTATACTGGCTCCATACTCACCACCCTGGTGTTATAATACAGTATACTGGCTCCATACTCACTACCCTAGAGTTATAATACAGTATACTAGCTCCATACTCACTACCCTAGTGTTATAATACAGTATACTGGCTCCATACTCACTACCCTAGTGTTATAATACAGTATACTGGCTCCATACTCACTACCCTAGAGTTATAATACAGTATACTGGCTCCATACCCACTACCCTAGTGTTATAATACAGTATACTGGCTCCATACTCACTACCCTAGTGTTATAATACAGTATACTGGCTCCATACTCACCACCCTGGTGTTATAATACAGTATACTGGCTCCATACTCACTACCCTAGAGTTATAATACAGTATACTAGCTCCATACTCACTACCCTAGAGTTATAATACAGTTTACTGTTACGAATATTATCGAAGGTGACTCCCCTTCTTGTTCGGGTGGCGCTCAGCGGTCGTCGTCGCCGGTCTACTAGCTATCACCGATCCGTTGTTCTGTGTTCCTTTGGTTTTGTCTGATTGGTATCACCTGTTTCTTGTTTGGTTGTTAGGGTGGGGTTATATATAGTTTGTTCAGCCCGCTTCTGTTTCGTGCGGGTATGTTCGTCTGTTCTGTGTTTGAGTGAATTTTGTTTGTATTTTGGGTTTCGCGCTGTCCGTTATTATTTCTGATCATTTGTTTTCCTACTTTTGTTCATGTTATTTTTCCTGGACATTAAAGCGTGTTTTTTCCCACATCTTTTGCTCTCTGCGCCTGACTCCACACCTCCGCACTCATTTGTCGTAACATATACAGTATACTGGCTCCATACTCACTACCCTAGTGTTATTATACAGTATACTGGCTCCATACTCACTACCCTAGTGCTATAATACAGTATACTGGCTCCATACTCACTACCCTAGTGTTATAATACAGTATACTGGCTCCATACCCACTACCCTAGAGTTATAATACAGTATACTGGCTCCATACTCACTACCCTAGTGTTATAATACAGTATACTGGCTCCATACTCACTACCCTAGTGTTATAATACAGTATACTGGCTCCATACTCACTACCCTAGTGTTATATACATATACTGGCTCCATACGCACTACCCTAGAGTTATAATACAGTATACTGGCTCCATACTCACTACCCTGGAGTTATAATACATTGATAGGGAAAGTTTGTCTATTATCAATAATGGTGATATTCAAACGAGATTGCAAAAAGTGCTTTGTTGTCCTTCGATTGGGCTGTGACACAGACACCAGCAAAGACCCTATCTGGACACCTATCTCTGGGCAGCCAGCTGAGCAGGTAACTGAGCTCTCCTCTCCCCCTGTGTTCAGAGCTAAAAGTCATCCGCCCACTCCACCTCACATCTTCATCTGTGGCCTGACTCAATATGACCGTCATTGAATGTTGGGGCAAGTCTCTGACGGAGTCCTCAGGTTTGAATGAGGCTCTTCTCTTTGCTGTGTACCTGCTGTTTGATCTGGGTACACGTTGCAGAGAGAGGATAATTTGGTCTCTCTCTCTCTCCTCTCTCTCTCTCTCTCTCTCTCTCTCTCTCTCTCTCTCTCTCTCTCTCTCTCTCTCTCTCTCTCTTTCTCTCTCTCGCTCTCCTGCTGGTGATGTTTTAATGAAGACCCTTTGTTTGGGGCGTCAGGTTTCCTTGGTGCCATCGCCATAGTGCCGTGCCAACCACCCGGCTGATTGGCTACTCTCAAAGGTGAGGATGAAAGCTATTGTGGAACACCGGGGGTTGGGGAGGGTGAGGATGGGGGCCGTGCAGAGTTTTAAAAAGTATCCCCTTTGCTCTTTTAAATCCACCCATAACAGAGACAGAGGAAATTTAAATGTAAATTGCCTATTAGATTTTCATGTAAAGCAACTGTATCCTATTTTATGGCTTCCATTGGACAATGTCTGTTCTCCATGCCTGGTGTATCAATGAGACACAGGGTCTGAGACACAGGGTCTGAGACACAGGGCTGCCGAGTCACTGGGATCATTTCGAACAGAAACAACACACGGCACTCTTATTACCTAGTTATGAAAGATCCCTGTTGTTGTTGGATGACATTTCATTGAATATGTGGAGAAAGACATACAGTAAAAACAAACAAATAATTATTGTGAGTTGGTTTACCTGGTTTATATGTTGAAATAGGGAGAGACATGCATATACCGCCTGCAAGAAAACTCAATGAACTACCATATCTTTACATATTAAAATATATATATTTAAATCAAGACACATGAATACATCATGATCATAATCCCCTCTACTCATAGCTGAAAAGTTGAAAAGTTATTTAGAAAAACCTATAAAGTTATTCAGATGAAAATATATATTTTGTGTAATTGTCGACCAACGTCACCCTTCGAACAAGCCATTTTGAGACTCATACAGTCCAGCACAATTAATGGTTTTAAAAGGGGGTAAATACAGTACAGTACAGTATGTAATGATGAAGTACAGTACAGTACAGTACAGTATGTAATGATGAAGTACAGTACAGTACAGTATGTAATGATGAAGTACAGTACAGTACAGTACAGTACAGTACAGTACAGTACAGTACAGTACAGTACAGTATGTAATGATGAAGTACAGTACAGTACAGTATGTAATGATGAAGTACAGTACAGTATGTAATGATGAAGTACAGTACAGTATGTAATGATGCAGTACAGTACAGTACAGTATGTAATGATGAAGTACAGTACAGTATGTAATGATGAAGTACAGTACAGTACAGTATGTAATGATGAAGTACAGTACAGTATGTAATGATGAAGTACAGTACAGTACAGTACAGTACAGTACAGTATGTAATGATGAAGTACAGTACAGTACGTAATGATGAAGTACAGTACAGTACAGTACAGTACAGTACAGTACAGTACAGTATGTAATGATGAAGTACAGTACAGTATGTAATGATGAAGTACAGTACAGTACAGTACAGTACAGTATGTAATGATGAAGTACAGTACAGTATGTAATGATGAAGTACAGTACAGTACAGTACAGTATTTAATGATGAAGTACAGTACAGTACAGTACAGTATGTAATGATGAAGTACAGTACAGTATGTAATGATGAAGTACAGTACAGTACAGTACAGTATGTAATGATGAAGTACAGTACAGTATGTAATGATGAATTACAGTACAGTACAGTACAGTATGTAATGACGAAGTACAGTACAGTACAGTATGTAATGATGAAGTACAGTACAGTATGTAATGATGAAGTACAGTACAGTACAGTATGTAATGATGAAGTACAGTACAGTACAGTACAGTATGTAATGATGAAGTACAGTACAGTATGTAATGATGAAGTACAGTACAGTAAAGTACAGTATGTAATCATGAAGTACAGTACAGTACAGTACAGTATGTAATGATAAAGTACAGTACAGTATGTAATGATGAAGTACAGTACAGTACAGTACAGTATGTAATGATGAAGTACAGTACAGTATGTAATGATGAATTACATTACAGTACAGTACAGTATGTAATGACGAAGTACAGTACAGTACAGTATGTAATGATGAAGTACAGTACAGTATGTAATGATGAAGTACAGTACAGTACAGCATGTAATGATGAAGTACAGTACAGTATGTAATGATGAAGTACAGTACAGTACAGTATGTAATGATGAAGTACAGTACAGTACAGTACAGTATGTAATGATGAAGTACAGTACAGTTGTCACGTCTTAACAAGGTGGGTGGAATCAGGCGCAGAGAGCAGATAGTGATATGACAGTTTTATTCTCCGGCGAACAAAAAACACAGTCAACCCAACACACACAGGGTGAACAATCCAACACAGGATCAAAGACAGACCGGAGAATAACAACACAAGTACTACACCGACTGACATGAATACAAACAACAATCGCGCACAAAACAAGGGCCAGACAACCTACTACATATACAGACACTAATTAACTAAACAACACACAGGTGAAACCAATCAGACAAAACCAACAGACACACGAAAAGGGATCGGTAGTGGCTAGAAGGACGGTGACGACGACCGCCGAGCACCGCCTGAACAGGCAGGAGAGCCAACCTCGGCAGAAGTCGTGACAACAGTACAGTATGTAATGATGAAGTACAGTACATTATGTAATGATGAAGTACAGTACAGTATGCAATGATTAAGTACAGTACATTATGTAATGATGAAGTACAGTACAGTATGCAATGATTAAGTACAGTACAGTATGTAATGATGAAGTACAGTACAGTATGTAATGATGAAGTACAGTGCATTATGTAATGATGAAGTACAGTACAGTATGCAATGATTAAGTACAGTACAGTATTTAATGATGAAGTACAGTACAGTACAATATGTAATGATGAAGTACAGTACAGTACAGTATGTAATGATGAAGTACAGTACAGTACAGTATGTAATGATGAAGTACAGTACAGTATGTAATTATGAAGCATCTTACCGTAAACCTTGATTTTCTTGTCGCAGAATAGCATCTTACTGTAAACCTTGATTTTCTTTTCGCAGAATAGCATCTTACCGTAAACCTTGATTTTCTTGTCGCAGAATAGCATCTTAGCGTAAACCTTGATTTTCTTGTAGCAGAATAGCATCTTACCGTAAACCTTGATTTTCTTGTGAAGTAGCATCTTACCGTAAACCTTGATATTATTGTAGCAGTATCGTCTCTTGTGCTTCTACTCCTCCACATCTCATCCCTTTGCTTTCCCCCTATTTTGTTCTGCAATTCCAGCTCCATCCTTTAGGGGGCTAAGTAGTGGAACTAGCCATCTCTCTCCACAGCATGGAAAGATGATTGGTGATGTCATGCATACAAGCTAACTTCCTCTCACTGTTGTATCAGTCCATTTGCCGTAGACTACTATGATCTGATATAATATTGAAGGCATGGGGGTGATTCCCATTCAGTTGGACCCTGTCTGCTGGTAAGGATGGCAAGCTAGTTTGGGATTGATGGAACTGTGGAACCGATGGGTTTAAGATTTGGAGAGAGAGTGAAGGGGGCTTCTGTGCCCATGGATTGGTGTCACCATAAGGTAGTGCCATAAACCAATACTGAGGCATGTAGGACAAGGATTTCTATCAGGATTATGCCTGTGTGTAGGAGTCATCCTTCATCTCTTGTGAGAGATACAGCCATAAGCCATGCAGCCAGACAGACACCAGTCTGTGCCTGCCTGCCTGCCTGCCTGCATGCCTGCCTGCATGCCTGCCTGCCTGCCTGCCTGCCTGCCTGCCTGCCTGCATGCCTGCCTGCCTGCCTGCCTGCCTGCCTGCCTGACTGCCTGCCTGTGTGCATGTACATGTATGCATTAATTTGTATTAACGCATGCGCGTAAGTGTCTCTATTTGTCATTCTTCAATTTATTTAGAGCAATAAAAAAAAATGAAAAACACACACACACACACACACACACACACACACACACACACACACACACACACACACACACACACACACACACACACAACAGTCCTCCCCAGCGGCAATTAAACATGGAGGCTACACAATAACAGAGAGGTCAAGTATGGTGGGTTGTCAGCAAGCACAGTGGAGGACCCCCCACCTCAGCACGCCGCATGAGGCCCTGCCTGGGCTAGTGAAGATGGCTGGCACGGTCAGTCAGGCTCAACTGTCCTTGATCACACCATCAAGCAGCTTGTTCTGAAACCCACAATGGCCATTATATGTGGTATCAATCTGAATTTCTCAGCCTTGCAGGGGGAAAATGTTCACAGGGGTCAGCCAAGGGACATTTGAGAGAGGGGAAGTCGGAGAAGGAGATTAAAAGGAAAATAAATGTAACGCGGACAAGAGCTTTAATAATAGGATTAAGGACTCACAGATTTCGATATATCATTGGTTCGAGGAGGGAGGAAATTTTAAAAATGATGAAAATCTTGGAGAGGAGTACAATAAAATGTTAATGGTTATTTATTGAGTGGTTAGTGAGGATAAGATTTGGTTTGAAAGAGATGCCTTTCTATGGACAGAGTGGGGTAGTCTCATGCTTTTTCCTTTGTAGACAATAGTCTTTTAATGTGATAAGGTGATAAAGCGCCCATATCACTGTAGACTGGCGTCTCCATGTATACATGTATCGACATTCATTTCATCTGTTTGAGAGAAACTCCCTCTTCAGTTACTCCATGAACAGAATAGCCTAAATTATTGAACCATCTATTGTATCAAATATATTCTACTCCATAAAGAAACGGTTTATTCGTGTTATGCATGGCAGACAATAAAAGAGGCTGCCATCTTTCATAGGAGTTACTAAACACTGCAGTTAACCTCCTTTAGCAGAACCTGTGTTAAATCTTCTTTCTATAATGTGTATATGACTTTATGATAGCTATAACATCAAAAGACGTATATTGTTCTTTCCTTGGTTCATTAAGCATCACTGTTAAGGAGATCCAAGCCATTACGACATGACAGACTATTGTCACAACATAATCAAATCACACTATTTCCTTTTTTTCAATTATTTCTCACTTTGCTGTTACTGTTTAACTGTGACAACGGATATATTTTTTACTTACAAATCCGGTGTTGACAAATACAAAATTAAGCAGCACAGTACCAACATATCCAACATTGAATTAGCGGGTGTTGAATGAATGGGAAAGAGAAAAGCATATGGAAAGATTACATTTACATTACATTTAAGTCATTTGGCAGACGCTCTTATCCAGAGCGACTTGCAAATTGGTGAATTCACCTTATGACATCCAGTGGAACAGCCACTTTACAATAGTGCATCTAAATAATTTAAGGGGGGGGGTGAGAAGGATTACTTTATCCTATCCTAGGTATTCCTTAAAGAGGTGGGGTTTCAGGTGTCTCCGGAAGGTGGTGATTGACTCTGCTGTCCTGGCGTCGTGAAGTTTGTTCCACCATTGGGGGCAGAGCAGCGAACAGTTTTGACTGGGCTGAGCGGGAACTGTACTTCCTCAGTGGTAGGGAGGCGAGCAGGCCAGAGGTGGATGAACGCAGTGCCCTTGTTTGGGTGTAGGGGCCTGATCAGAGCCTGGAGGTCACTCGGTCGTTCCCCTCACAGCTCCGTAGGCAAGCACCATGGTCTTGTAGCGGATGCGAGCTTCAACTGGAAGCCAGTGGAGAGAGCGGAGGAGCGGGGTGACGTGAGAGAACTTGGGAAGGTTGAACACCAGACGGGCTGCGGCGTTCTGGATGAGTTGTAGGGGTTTAATGGCACAGGCAGGGAGCTATGAGATATGAAGAACAGAGCAGGGTTATGCAAAAACGGGACATAAACGGCTCTTGTGTTTCTGGAAAATATCTCAGAAAGAGGGAAAAGCACACACACACACACAGACACACACACACACAGAAACACAAAGACACAGACAGACACACACACACACAGAAACACACAGACACACACAGACACACACACACACACACAAACACAGAAACACACAGACACACACACAGAAACACACACACATACACAGACACATACACAGACACATACACAGACACAAATACATACATACACACACACATACAGACACACACAGAGAAACACAGTAACACAGACACACAGACACACACAAAACACAGACACACACACAAAGAGCTACAAATACACAAACAAACAGACACACACTCACAATCAAACAGACATCGACACCAGACACACAGACACACACAGACAGACACACACAGACAGGCAAACAGACACACACAGACACAGACACACACACACACACACACACAGAAACACACACACATACACAGACACATACACAGACAAATACACAGACACAAATGCATACATACACACACACACAGAGAAACACAGTCACACAGAAACTTAGACACAGACACACACACAAACAGCTACAAATACACAAACAAACAGACACACACTCACAAACAAACAGACATCGACACCAGACACACAGACACACACACAGACAGGCAAACAGACACACAGACACAGACATATACACACATGATCACACACACACACACAGACAGAGAGACACACATTCACAAACACACACGCACACAGACACACACACACAGACACAAACAAACAGACACAAAGACTCACAGACACACTGACACATAAAGACACACATACACACAAGTACACACACACACACACACACAGACCCACACACACTGACACACAACCACACACAATGACACACAGACACACAGAGTCAGACACACAAATACACACACAGACACACACAGATAAAACCAGACACCCACACAAACACAAACACACACAGACACAAACACACACTGACAAACACCCGTTGACACACAGACATACAGAAAGACACACACACACACAGTCACACACACCACACACAGACAGACACATACACACAGACACACAGACACACACACAGACAGACATATACACACATACAGACATATACACACATACAGACATAAACACACAGACACAGCCACATGGACACAGTCACACACACACACAGACACACATACAGACATATACACACAGACAGACTTTCAGACACATACACACACTCACACAGACACACACACACAGACACATAGACACACTTACAGACACACACACACACACACAGAGACACACACAAACATGCTTTTTAAAAGCAGGAGGGAGGACCTGTGTTAAATCTTACATCTATGGGGGCGCTATTTCATTTTTGGATGAAAAACGTTCCCGTTTTAAACAAGATATTTTGTCACAAAAAGATGCTCGACTATGCATATAATTGATAGCTTTCGAAAGAAAACACTCTGACGTGTCCAAAACTACCAAGTTATTCTCTGTGCGTGCCCTAGAACGTGAGCTTCAGGCAAAACCAAGATGAGATGGCATCCAGGAAATGAGCAGGATTTTTGAGGCTCTGTTTTCCATTGTCTCCTTATATGGCTGTGAATGCGAGAGGAATGAGCCTGCCCTTTCTGTCGTTTCCCCAAGGTGTCTGCAGCATTGTGACGTATTTGTAGGCAGATCATTAGAAGATTGACCATAAGAGACCACATTTACCAGGTGTCCGCCCGGTGTCCTGTGCCGAAATTGGTGCGCAAAAGTCACCTGCCAGTATTTTTCCATGGGATACAGAGAGGAAAGCAAGCTTCCACGAACTGCATATCAATGAAGAGATATGTGAAAAAACACCTTGAGGATTGATTCCAAACAACGTTTGCCATGTTTCGTCGATATTATGTAGTTAATCCGGAAAAGTTTTACGTTGTAGGTGACTGAATGGCAGACGGTTCGTTTCTTAGCCAGACGCAATGTAGAAAACGGAACGATTTCTCCTACACACAGACGCTTTCAGGAAAAACTGCGCATTTGGTATGTAACTGAGAGTCTCTCATTGAAAACATCAGAAGCTCTTCAAAGGTAAATGATTTTATTTATTTGGTTATCTGGTTTTTGAAAATGTGGGGTTTAAATGCTACTCAAAATGCTATGCTAGCTTTGCATACTCTTACACAAATTAGTCTATTTCTATGGTTCAAAAGCATATTTTGAAAATCTGAGATGACAGTGTTGTTAAGAAAAGGCTAAGCTTGAGAGCAGACGCATTATTTTCATTTTATTTGCGATTTTCAGAAATCGTTAACGTTGCGTTATGCTAATGAGCCTGAGGCTTTAGTCACAAACCCGGATCCGGGATGGGGAGTTTCAAGAAGTTAAAGTCAGGGATGACTATATTTATTTTTTGTTTTCGGCTTGGTGTCTATCCTATAGGATGCTATTAACTTCTTGTGTCGAGCAATCCCGGATCCGGGATCCTATTTATAGCCTCAAGCTCATTAGCATAACGCAACGTTAACTATTCATGAAAATCGCAAATGAAATGAAATAAATATATTTGCTCTCAAGCTTAGACTTTTGTTAACAACACTGTCATCTCAGATTTTCAAAATATGCTTTTCAACCATAGCTAAACAAGCACTTGTGTAAGAGTATTGATAGCTAGCATAGCTATAAGCGTAGCATTTAGCGGGCAACATTTTCACAAAAAACAGAAAAGCATTCAAATAAAATCATTTTCCTTTGAAGAACTTTGGATGTTTTCAATGAGGAGACTCTCAGTTAGATAGCAAATGTTCAGTTTTTCCTGAAAGATTCTTTGTGTAGGAGAAAAATGCTCCGTTTTGTACATCACTTTTGGCTACCAAAAAAACCCGAAAATTCAGTCACCAAAACGCTGAACTTTTTTCCAAATTAACTCCATAATATCAACTGAAACATGGCAAACATTGTTTAGAATCAATCCTCAAGGTGTTTTTCACATATCTCTTCATTGATATATCGTTCGTGGAAGTCTGCTTTCTTCTCTGAATTATGGATACTTGCAGCTGAGGTTTACGCACCAATTTCGACGCAGGACACCGGGCGGACACCTGGTAAATGTGGTCTCTTATGGTCAATCTTCCAATGATATGCCTACAAATACGTCACAATGCTGCAGACACCTTGGGGAAACGGCAGAAATTGTGGGCTCTCTCCTTGCGCATTCACAGCCATATAAGGAGACATTGGAAAACAGCGCTTCAAAAATTTGTTTGAAGTTTCATCTTGGTTTCGCCTGTAGCATCAGTTCTGTGGCACTCACAGATAATATCTTTGCAGTTTTTTTGCAGCCCCTAGAGTTCAAAGAGGTTAAGAGCGCTATCTTAGTGGAGGGCCTGGACTGTGCTCAGCTTTTGTTTTTAATTCCCGATTTATACCCTGCCAACAAGCCCAGCAATACTCCAGCAATGGCTGCCAAGACAGGTCGTGTAAATGGCCTTCAGCCACTCACGTGGTGTGACATTTCTTTTCCCAGCAGTCCCAGGCATTAAACTCCTCAGCTCTGTTCATCTCCTTTCATGTATTGACTCATTGTCCCATTCACTTTCCCACAACCAGGACCTCAAGTATGTGCTCCGACGTTATTTTAACGTCCTCTCTTGTGTGATTTGGAAGAGCTCCAAACACACTGCATACTGTGAAGTATAACTTACAGCGATGGCTGGAAGAAGGATCACTTTCTAAATCATTTCTAACATGAAGAACCATTCTGAACTATTCTACTATATACTTGCTCTTATAGACAACCCAGGGAAAACATTGTTGAGTACAGAATGTGACATTTCATGGAAGAGTTTGGATAGTAATTCATCCACATTGGCCAAGCCAGTAGATTCCTCTGACAGCCGCAGCTTTGTGTAGGTGATGTAGATGGCTATGTCTGTCATTAAGGGTCGCTTCTAAGTGAGATGACAAGTGAAAGTGAGTCATAGTGCTCAAGCTAACTAGTGTAAACATGTCACAAGGCAGAATAGTTGTCATGTCATCGAGGTATAAGGTACCAGCAGGTACCTAGTGCTTAGAGTGTTGGGCTACTAACCTAAAGGTCAGGTTTGTATACCTGAGCTGACAAGGTGTACCTTCGAGCAACCCTACTACAATGTCTCACCCTGAAAAACAACACATTTCACTTCACCTGTGTATGTGACATTAAAATATATTGTTTTAGAATATATATATATATATATATATATATATATATATATATATATATATATATATATATATATATATATATATATATATATATATATAATGACCCAAATATATACAATGACCAACAACACACCTCCTGTCACGCCTTGGTCTTAGTATTTTGTGTTTTAGTTAATTAGTTGGTCAGGCCAGGGTGTGACATGGGTTTATTGTTTGTTGTATTTAGTGTTTTTTTTGTTATTGGGATTGTAGCTGATTAGGGGTGTGAGTTTCATAGGTTTGGCTGCCTGAGGCGGTTCTCAATCAGAGTCAGGTGATTCTCGTTGTCTCTGATTGGGAACCGTATTTAGGTAGCCTGGGTTTCGCTTTGTATTTCGTGGGTGATTGTTCCTGTCTCTGTGTTAGTGTTTCACCAGTCAGGCTGTAATAGGTTTCACGTTCCGTTTGTTGTTTTTGTATTTATTCGTTATTTCATGTATAGTTCCGTTATTTGTTTCATTAAAAAGCATGAGTAACCAACACGCTGCATTTCGGTCCGACTCTCTTTCGACAAACGAAGAACGTCGTTACACCTCCAGGCTGTGTAAGGGCTATTTGACCAAGAAGGAGAGTGATGGAGTGCTGCATCAGATGACCTGGCCTCCACAATCACCCGACCTCAACCCAATTGAGATGCTTTGGGATGAGTTGGATTGCAGAGTGATGGAAAAGCAGCCAATAAGTGCTCAGCATATGTGGAACTCCTTCAAGACTGTTGGAAAAGCATTCCACATGAAGCTGGGTGAGAGAATATAAACTTTATTGAACTAGGAAAGTCAGTTAAGAACAAATTCTTATTTACAATGATGGCCTACCAGGGAACAGTAAGTTAACTGCCTTGTTCAGGGTCTGAACAAAATATGTTTACCTTGTCAGCTCAGGGACTCAATCCAGCAACCTTTTGGTTACTGGCGCAACACTCTATTCACAAGTCTATCTGCTGAACCAGAGGGTTACAAAGGATGGCTACTTGAAGAATCTCAAATCTCAAACATATTTTTATTTGTATAACACTTTTTTGTTTACTACATGATTCCAAATGTGTTACTTCATGGTTTTGTTCTACAATGTAGAAAATAGTCAAATAAAGAAAAATCCTGGAATGAGTAGGTGTGTCCAAACTTTTGACTGGTACTGTAAACATCTACAGCACCAGAATATGTATGCAGTCTACAGTATTACTAGGTAAAACATTAATGTAAGCAATCGGTATGTTTAAGTTACTGTTGCGGTTCAAATGCTTTGTTTCATTTCTTGGTGTTGTGGCTTGCTATATCCTCTCAAGCACCCGGCTTGTTAGCCAGAGTTGTTTGTTTTTCTCTTCCTCTTCCTGTTTTCTCCCTGTTTTCCACAGGCTTTGGAAGAGGTGATGAATGACTGGAAGTTGAATCATTATTAAAGGTGGGGGATGATTAATAAGGTCCTTGTGTGTTTTCCTCTGTAGTGTAAATAAAATATATCATTCACGTAACGCACGGCCAGGCCCAGACGAGTGATTTATGGTGTGTTAAAATGGAAAGCCAAAGGCTGAAGCCTCCTTTTAGACACACGCCCATGACAATGCTTTACCCCAACTCCACTGTCTTAACACGGTGCAGAGATCTCCTGCTCTCGCTCTCTGTCTCTCTGTCTCTCTCTCTCTCTCTCTCTCTCTCTCTCTCTCTCTCTCTCTCTCTCTCTTTCTCTCTCTCTGTCTCTCTCTCTCTCTCTGTCTCTCTCTCTCTCCCTGCGCTCTCTCTCTCTCTCTCTCTCCTGTGCTCTCTCTCTCTCTCTCTCTTTCTCTCTCTCTCCTGCGCTCACTCTCTCTCTCTTTCTCTCTCTCTCTCTCTTTCTCTCTCTCTCTTTCTCTCTCTCTCCTGCGCTCTCTCTCTCTCTCTCTCTCTTTCTCTCCCTCTCCTGCACTCTCTATCTCTCTCTTTCTCCCTCAATTCAACTGAAAGGTCTTTATTGGCATGGGAAACATGTTTTCATTGCCAAAGCAAATGAAGTAGATAACAAACAAAAGTGAAATAAACAATAAAAAATGTACAGTAAATATTACACTCACAATAGTTCCAAAAGAATAAAGACATGTCAAATGTCATATTACATCTATTTACAGTGTTGTAATGATGTGAAAATTGTCATAGTACAAAGGGGAAAATAAATAAGTATAAATATGGGTTGTATTTACAATGGTGGTTGTTCTTCACTGGTTGCCCTTTTCTTGTGGCAACAGGTCACAAATATTGCTGCTGTGATTGGTAATTCACCCAATAGATATGGGAGTTTATCAAAATTTGATTTGTTTTCGAATTCTTTGTGTGTCTGTATAATCTGAGGGAAATATGTGTCTCTAATATGGTCATACATTTGGCCAGAGGTCAGGAAGTGCAAGTAAGTTTCTACCTCATTTTGTTGGCAGTGTGCACATAGCCTGTCTTCTTTTGAGTGGCAGGTCTGCTTTTGGAAGCCTTTCTCAATAGCAAGGCTTTGCTCAGTAAGTCTGCACATAGTCAAAGATGACCTTCATTTTGGGTCAGTCACGGTGGTCAGGTATTCTGTCACTGTGTACTCTCTGTTTAGAGACAAATAACATTCTAGTTCTTTCCAATGTGTTAAGTAATTACCGTTTTGTTTCTCATGATTTGGTTGGGTCTAATTGTATTGCTGTCCTGGGGCTCTGTGGGGTCTGTTTGTGTTTGTGAACAGAGCCACAGGACCAGCTTGCTTAGGAGGCTATTCTCCAGGTTAATTTCTCTGTAGGTGATGGCTTTGTTATGGAAGGTTTAGGAATCGCTTCCTTTTAGGTGGTTGTAGAATTTAACGGCTCTTTTCTGGATTTTGATAATTAGCAGCTATTAGCCTATGTCATGCCCTGACCTGAGATATCTCTGTTTTCTTTATATTTTGGTTAGGTCAGGGTGTGACTAGGGTGGATACACTCGTTTTGGATTGTCTAGGGGTTTTGTATTGCCTAGGGTTTTTGTATGTCTATGGTTTTGTAGGTCTTGGTATTTGTATGTTTATGTTTATGGTGGCCTGATATGGTTCCCAATCAGAGGCAGCTGTTTATCGTTGTCTCTGATTGGGGATCATATTTAGGTAGCCATCTATGTGTAGTTGCCTGTCAGCACTCATTTGTATAGCTTCACGTGTCGGTGTGTTATTTTGGTTAGTTTGTTCAGTGCTCATTCTTAATAGAATAAAGAATGTACGCATACCACACTACACCTTGGTCCGATTCATACGATGAACATGACAGCCTAATTCTGCTCTACATGCATTTTTTGGTGTTTTACGTTGAGAGGAAATTTTTGCAGAATTCTGAATGCAGAGTCTCAATTTGGTGTTTGTCCCATTTTCTGAATTCTTTGTTGGTGAGCTCATCCCAACCTCACAACCATAAAGGGCAATGGGTTCTATAACTGATTCAATTATTTTTAGCCACAGCTTTGTGTAAGTCACCTGTGGCATTGATGTTTAGGCGGAGGTATGTATATATTTTTGTGTGCTCTAGAGCAACTGTGTCAAGATGGAATTTTATTTGTAGTCCTGGCAACTGGACCTTTTTTGGAAAACCATTATTTTTGTCTTACTGAGATTTACTGTCAGGGCCCAGGTCTGACAGAATCTGAGTAGAAGATCTAGGTGCAGCTGTAGGCCCTCCTTGGTTGGTGACAGAAGCACCCAGATCATCCGCAAACAGTAGACATTTGACTTCAGATTCTAGTAGGGTGAGGCCGGGTGCAGACTGTTCTAGTGCCCGCGCCAATTTGTTGATATTTATGTTGAAGAGGGTGGGGCTTAAGCTGCATCTCTGTCTCACACCCCGGCAATCTGGAAAGAAATGTGTGTATTCTTGCCAATTTTAACTGCACACATGTTGTTTGTGTACTTGGACTTTATAATGTCGTATGTTTTTCCCCCAACACCACTTTCCATCAATTTGTACAGCAGTCCCTCATGCCAAATTGAGTCAAAAGCTTTTTTGAAATCAACAAAGAATGAGAAGACTTTGCCTTTGTTTTGATTTGTTTGTTTGTCAATTAGCGTGTGCAGGGTGAATACCTGGTCTGTCGTACTGGAATTTGGAAAAAAGCCAATTTGATATTTGCTCAGTACATTGTTTTCGCTGAGGAAATGTACGAGTCTGCTGTTAATGATATTGCAGAGGATTTTCCCAAGGTTGCTGTTGATGCATATCCTACGGTAGCTATTGGGGACAAATTTGTCTCCACTTTTGTGGATTGGGGTGATCAGTCCTTGGTTCCAAGTATTGGGGAAGATGCTAGAGCTGAGGATGATGTGTTTTCTCTCTCTCTCTCACTCTCTCTTAGTCTTTCTCCCCGTCTCTCTTACCAGTGGAAGAGGTATGTGGCCAGGATGGGGAGGGAAGGAAGGAATGGAGGAATTGTGTTTTGTAAATGGGTTTTCTACCACCATCAAGGCCACATCAGGCTTAGGATGTGGCTCTTCTCTCCCTGGTTTGGAGGATGTGGCTCTTCTCTCCCTGGTTTGGAGGATGTGGCTCTTCTCTCCCTGGTTTGGAGGATGTGGCTCTTCTCTCCCTGGTTTGGAGGATGTGGCTCTTCTCTCCCTGGTTTGGAGGATGTGGCTCTTCTCTCCCTGGTTTGGAGGTGTGGCTCTTCTCTCCCTGGTTTGGAGGATGTGGCTCTTCTCTCCCTGGCGTGGAGGATGTGGCTCTTCTCTCCCTGGTTTGGAGGATGTGGCCCTTCTCTCCCTGGTTTGGAGGATGTGGCTCTTCTCTCCCTGGTTTGGAGGATGTGGCTCTTCTCTCCCTGGTTTGGAGGATGTGGCTTTTCTCTCCCTGGTTTGGAGGATGTGGCTCTTCTCTCCCTGGTTTGGAGGATGTGGCTCTTCTCTCCCTGGTTTGGAGGATGTGGCTCTTCTCTCCCTGGTTTGGAGGATGTGGCTCTTCTCTCCCTGGTTTGGAGGTGTGGCTCTTCTCTCCCTGGTTTGGAGGATGTGGCTCTTCTCTCCCTGGTTTGGAGGATGTGGCTCTTCTCTCCCTGGTTTGGAGGTGTGGCTCTTTGAAGGTATGGAAATCTGTCTCTCAGGCCACAACTGATCCCAAACCAGAACTATAAGTCTTTGTTTGACTGTCATTTTCCGACCAGCGTAAATGTGAACAAAGCAGTGATTCAATACTTTTTTTATCTGGTCCACAAAAACCCCATCAAAAAACATGTTGGCAAGAGAACAACTCATTCTCTGAAAAGCCTGGTTTCACTTAAAGTCTGATTCTTCTGGCTTAGAGGACTTCCACTGCTTGCAGGCATAAACAGTCATTGTCCTCTTCTGCAGCTAGCATTCATAGAATAATATGGAGTAAAGGCCACAGTGTACCAAGTAACAACATCAGTGCATTAACTTCTGTAAAGGCCAGAGCTGCAGATGGCTCAGAGTATTTTCCACAGCTGTAAACACTCCCAAAGTGATGGAGAGAGATTGGAATTTGCAAAGATGTTGAAAAGTTGTCACATGGGCATTTTATTGAAAGCCTTCAAGACTATACTCTCTCTGGTGATCTCACATTCAAATACTAATGTATAAAAAAATTCCCATGAAGATTTCCTTACAGAGGATGAAACTGGCCTTTATACTTTGTTTAGCTTCTTTCTATGCGCACACATGTATTTTCTCAAGACAAAATCACAGCAGTTGAACTGATTTTCCTCAATACCGTACATGTTGTGCACTCATGATTGAACCAGTATTCTACAGGGTAAGCATGAAAGGGCCTACTACTCTACATCAGATGGATATCAATACTACGCTGCAAAATAAGACATCTGGAAAATCTGTTCTGAAGTTTCAAAAAGAGTGGTGTGTGTGTGTGTGTGTGTGTGTGTGTGTGTGTGTGTGTGTGTGTGTGTGTGTGTGTGTGTGTGTGTGTGTGTGTGTGTGTGTGTGTGTGTGTGTGTGTGTGTGTGTGTTTTTGTCATCACAGATCAGAAAGCAGGCTTCACGAGGTGCGTAATGCAGCATCCTGCCCATTCCCCACGGCTACTGGCCTGAAAGAATAAGCTGTCTCTAACAGGAGGCTCCTTCTCAACACATATCATTGGTTCATCTCCAATCACTAAATAAGGCCACCACCCTCCCTAAAGATAGCACTGGTTCATCTCCAATCACTAAATAAGGCCAGCACCCCAGCACAGCCCTGGCTGTTCCTCACAGAGCTGTTTTTTTGGGTTACAGATTTTCTCAGTATTTCTGTATAAGTCAGTTTTTCCTGGGCTTCTCTCTCTGCTTCTGGTGGTTGCTGCATATTCCACTGTTCACTGGGGTCCTGCCCTGGATTCAGGAGCACAGCTCTGGCTAGAGAGAGGAAAGAGACAGCCAACCCAATCCGCCCCAACTGCGACCGGGGTGACACACTTACTCGGCTTGTCTCCCCGTCGCCAACAGGATGTCTGCGCTTCACTTCAAAATGGGAGCACAGGGAGCAGGAAACCTGTTGGAGAGTCCTCCTAAACAACCCTGGAGGGGAGCTAGAGGGATGTTAATATTGAAGCCCTCGATGAGTGAGGCTCCAAGGCGGGCGCTTCTCACATCCTTTGTTGACTTAGCGTGTGGAGTGGGACTACTCTACCTTCACCGCTATTGTAAGTTCACTCATACAAATCCTCCTATTTGTATAAGTCAACATAAGGAGCTTAGTCTAGAGTGGGCAATTCAGCCTCCTGACATTCTATATTTATAACAGGCTGGCATGGTATTACAAGTCGAGAAGCATGTTTGGTAGGTTTATTTGTAAAGATGCATTTCTGCAGGCGCCCACATTTAAGTTTAGGCTTAGGTTTAACTGTTTACTTATTTGATAACACCCAAAGGAGTGAGGACCAATCAGTTTGCTTCCGTTAATGAATACACCCTGATCAGGGACACACACATTTAATTTTCATAGCAGCCACATACGAACAACATGATCACTTTGCTTGTTGTATAATTCCTTCTTGCATCTACTCGCTCTCCTCCTATCACCTTTTCCCTTTATCTGTGTATTTCAGTTCATAACACATCAGCTGTCTGTGGCCAGGCGAAAAAACCTTTCCAAGCCAAACCTTCATATCATAACCGCTAACCGCTACACACAGCATACACCGTTGTCACCATACTAGCTAACGTCTTAGTCAAGATAGCCACCAGAACAGTAATCCGCTACAATCATGCAGTACAGTGTACAGTCAGCAAGCAGTTTAGCAGTTACACTGGTGGGATGGTGTATTCATACATTAATAAAACAAAAAGCTTATCTTGACTTGGAAGAGTTCCCCTGTTTGCTAAACATAGCCAGCTAGTTAACATAGCATCCCTTTCTGTTTGAGCTGGGTGTTTGAGTAGGCTAAACTAGCAGTCTCTCTCTCTCTCTCGCTCTCTCTCGCTCTCTTGCTTGTCCTTCATTTTTGAAGAAATGCATTTGTTCAAAACTGTTCAACTATTGTCATTCTCTCTTTGAGTCAACCACACACCACATGTTATGCACTGCAGTGCTAGCTAGCTGTAGCTTTTCCTTTCAGCACTGGATTAATTCTCTGATCCTATGATTGGGTGACAACATATCAGTTCGTGCTGCAAGAGCTCTGATAGGTTGGAGGACGTCCTCCGGAAGTTGCAAAAATTACTGTGTAACTCTATGGAAGAGTGTGTTACCATGGTGCTAAGCTACAGAGTATTGTTGAGGCTAATGAAGACCTTCATTGTAAAACAGTGTGTATCAATCCATTATTTGTTGATGTGAATATATTTAGTATAGTTTTTAAATGTTTCACTATTACATTTTTCTGAAATTCACTGAGGAGGATAGTCCTAAACTTCCTCCTCTGAAGAGCATCCACTGATTTATGTCCTCCCTCCTCCCTCCTTCCTTCCCCATCCTCCCTCCTTCCTTCCTCCTTCCTCACCCCTCCTTACTCCTCCTCCCTCCTCATCCTCTGATTCCCAGATGTAGCAGAACCACACAGAGCCTGTAATAAGAGCCGTACTAAAGCTAATAGGAGGTATTTACATGGGAGTGGGTGTAACTGACACCAACCCGGCTGGGGCAATTAGGGAAATTAATTACCTAACCATTCCTGTATTAATGGTGAAATAAAGCGAGGTAATTCAATAATTTTTCAATGAGAATTTAAACATCTATTTAGCAAACAAATATGCTAAAAAGGAGGGGCTAAAAAAATGTGGCTCTTCGGCAGTGATAATGCCTTCTGTAGCAGATTGTTGAACATCTCACTCACACTAGGTATTTTATTGGCATTTCCCAGCCTGGGTTCACATTTTCCCATCCTGTTTACCCTCTATTGGTATCCCCTACCACCAGAAAAGGAGTGGAATCTTTGTTGAGGGTGAGGTGTGCTTGCCACAGTAGGCTAGGACTTGTGGAAGAGAGGGGGAGAGAGAGAGAGAGAGAGAGAGAGAAGGAGAAGCAGAGAGAGAGAAAGAGAAAGAGAGGGGGGTAGAGAGAGAGAGAGAGAGAGAGAGAGAGAGAGAGAGAGAGAGAGAGAGAGAGAGAGAGAGAGAGGGGCTTCCAGAGCTGGGCTGCTCTCTGACAGCCTGGGAACCTAGAAGTGCCATCTGGCTTGAGGGGCCAAAGGACAGGGCTAAGCGACCTTTGACCCAGATCCCCCTTTTAGCAAACATCTCTGCAGTGCCGATTTATAGGCTCCTGAGGAACAATAAAAGGCCAGCCACGGCTGTCAAAGGCAGGGGCAGAGGCAGGCAGGCAGTCCACATGTCTACAAGTGACTGGAGACACACCAGAGAGAGAGCAGGAGAGAGAGAAAAAGACAGAAAAAAAGAGAAATAAAAAGAGAGAGAGCGAGAGAGAAACTTAGGGACTGAGCAAGGGAAGAGGGAGAACAACATAATTGATATCTATCCCAAGATGTCAGGCAACAACAAGGAGCGTTTGACATTCAGGTCACATTTTCTCCTCATTAAACAGCATGAAGGCAACATCCAACTTGGAGACATAACATACAGAGACGTTTTACAGACATATAAATGTAAATGTATTAAAAGGAAAGCCATTTTTACAGCAATATTAAGGATGATTTTTTTGCCTTGTTTACTTGGCTATTAAATACATTCTTACTGATGCAGCAGTGAGTTGTGGACCTTCAGAAGTAATGCAGGAGCCATGGGTTAGGTGCACAGTTGCAGCCAGGTTTTTTTGTTTTTAAGCAGGCAAGTCAGTTAATTAAGAACAAAAAAGCAATTCAATGACAGCCTCGGAACAGTCGGTACACTGCCTTGTTCAGGGGCAGAACAACAGCTTTTCACCTCAGCTCGGGATTTGATCTAGCAAACATTTTGTTACTAGTCCAATGCTCTAACCACTCGGCTTCCTGCCACCGCGGTATACAAGTCAGTATTTGACATCCATCCATGTCTGGGGATGTAGGTAGATGACTTGGAAACTGGCCACCAGGGGAGACAGTGAGCGCTGTTACCTTCAAGTAGGTTTCAGTTTTGCTGCGGTGTTGTGGGATGGCGTATGGGCGTAAGCATCTGCCTCTGATTCCATAGGATGCACATTTGTTTTTAAGCCTATCCTTAACCCTTACCCTACCGCCAGAAAACTCCATTTGGAGGTAATGTCTAACCTTAAGATTTCCGAGTTAATTCCTAAACTTAACCTGAAATGTTTCAACATTTAACATTTGCAACATCTGTGAAATTTGATGTTTAAGAAACATGGATGAATGACTAATTCTGACGCGAGACTGAGTTAGTTGAGCAGAACACTACTTGAATCAATAGAGCCCACTGCGCTGGGCAGGACTCCCTGTGGCAGTAAACCCCACAAACAAGTGGCTTCCCAACCAACAAATCGCCCCCTGGAGGAAAACATCAAACCGACTGAAAATACCTGAAGACAAAAGCTGAAACGAGGAACACAGCTCTTATGACAGTCAGCTGTCATTCAGCGGCCCCTTATTTCACTGCTGTGAGGTATTCACTCCGACCTTTTGCACTCTTTTCTTTTCTTCCATTCATTCTTTGTGTCATTCTCTCTCCTTTCCCTCTCTTTTTTTCCTTTTTTAAGAGGGGGATGGGGTGAGTCCATCTGAGGATTCAGGCGTGAATAGACTTTTGTTTTGCTCTTTCTTCTTCCCCCTGACTGTGTCAATTGTGGGGTGCCCCTGGTGAAGGCCCCGGCTCCCTGAGATACAGTCTGACTGGCTAGTTAGAATTCTGGGGAGTCCCGCAAAGGCCTGACAGAGAGAGAGAGGTGCCGGCTGGCGATAGGGGCCATAGGGGGCATAGGGGTCAGGCCAGGAATGGCTTTCACAGAGAGAGAGAGAGAACAGCCTTGATCAGCTCAATTCCTGTAATCATAAAACTCTCTCTCTCTGTTCTATGGCAAGAAAGCAGCATTTTGTGTGATTATACACCTCTGCAGACCTATTACTGTGGCCAGATAATGAGCTAGTGAGGTCACATGTTAGTGTGTTGATCTTTCTGATGCTCCTCAGAGTCCAGATTCTTCAATGTTGTTGTTTTTCCCACTTCTTTAATTAGCTTGGTGGGAATGCATGGATTTGCCTCATGGACCCCAGTGGAAGTCACAAGTAACTTGACAGCACAGCACATCTCTCTCTCTCTCTCTCTCTCTCTCTCTCTCTCTCTCTCTCTCTCCCTCACGCTCTCTCTTTATATGGAGTGGTGACATCACAGATATAAATATCCCAAGCCAGCATGGCAGCCAGTGGTAGGAGGCAAGGAATTCCAGACATTTTGTTTCACGGGGAGGCAGGATCGGTAATACTAACTATGTGGATAGTTCAGAGACAACTGGACTGGGCCGTCAGGCCTCAAAATAATGCTCTGTTTTAGGGTACGTCTCAATCGAGCGCAACAATCCAGTGGCCCCTTTGTTCGTCCCCTTTTGTTATGGAGTCAAAAATGTCGGCCCGCATTCACATTTTTTTTATTTCTAATGTAAAGAAAAGATTCCATTGAAGTGCAGATTGACTGAGTGGCACAGTGCAACCATTGCCCGGGAAATGGCCCAGACAGATATGCCCAGCATTCCAGAACATTCAGCGGTGTCCCGGTAACCGGGGGAGATACACGCAACATGTCAGCTGAGCAGCACACCCACAGCCAGTACATAGTAGTAGCAGTAGCAGCAGCAGTAGTTGCAGAAGTAGTGGTAGAAGTAGTAGCTTACATCACTGAGCTGAAGTTGAATCATGTTTGTTGAAGTGACAGCACTGCCTTGTGTGTACTTTTGTTGAAATATTTTGGTTCTACTGTCACAGAGATGAACATTTCTTATAATGTTTTGTCTACACAGTGAATGGGGGAACGGGGGTGATTTGGTTCCTTGTCCAATGGCTGCCTCCTCTGCACATGCACATACCAGAGGAGATACAGTATGCTCTGCTAATTCATGTCTGAAGCATCTGCTCACGTAAAGCACAGGCAATTACCTATTGGCCCTATGATAGAGTTACGTGACCAGGAGACATGGCCTGCAAGCCTACTGGCTGCTGTTGAACTGGAAACCCTCCCATCCTGTCCCTCTCACTCCCCTGTGTGCACTATTTGTAATGGCCTCACCAATTGCAGGAGGCTCTTCAACTGTGAGGTGAGAGGAGGAGGTCTCTATGGCAGGGTGCATGGTGATAATTAGGCTGAAATGACTTGCCGTGTGGCCGACGGGTAACACTCTGAACTGTGGTAGACGATGCAGCTGTGTGAGGCCACACCTCCTACACACACACAACGTCACCCATCACCTCCTCTCTTCCACACACACAACTCACCCATCACCTCCTCTCCTCCACACACCCTCACTCATCACGCCATCCTCTGCTCACCATACACCCTCACTCATCACGCCATCCTCTGCTCACCACACACCCTCACTCATCACGCCATCCTCTCCTCACCACACACCTCAGTCATCACACTATCCTCTCCTCGCCACACACCCTCACTCATCACACTATCCTCTGCTGACCACACACCACACTCATCACACTATCCTCTCCTCACCACACACCCTCACTCATCACACTATCCTCTCCTCACCACACACCCTCACTAATCACACTATCCTCTCCTCACCACACACCCTCACTCATCACACTATCCTCTCGTCTCCACACACCTCACTCATCACACTATGCTCTGCTCACCACACACCCTCACTTATCACGCCATCCTCTGCTCACCACACACCCTCACTCATCACACCATCCTCTCCTCACCACACGCCCTCACTCATCTCACTATGCTCTGCTCACCACACACCCTCACTCATCGCACTTTCCTCAACTCACCACACACCCTCACTCATCACACTATGCTCTGCTCACCACACACCCTCACTCATCACACTATCCTCCCCTCACCACACACCCTCACTCATCACGTCATCCTCTGCTCACCACACACCCTCACTCATTACACCATCCTCTGCACACCACACACCCTCACTCATCACACTATCCTCTGCTCACCACACACCCTCACTCATCACACTATCCTCTCCTCACCACACACCCTCACTCATCACGCAATCCTCTCCACACCACACACCCTCACTCATCACGCGATCCCCTGCTCACCACACACCCTCACTCATCACGCCATCCTCTGCTCACCACACACCCTCACTCATTACACCATCCTCTGCACACCACACACCCTCACTCATCACACTATCCTCTCCTCACCACACACACTAACTCATCACGCCATCCTCTGCACAACACACACACTCACTCATCACCCTATCCTCTGCACACCACACACCCTCACTCATCACACTATGCTCTGCTCACCGCACACCCTCACTCATCACACTATCCTCTCCTCACCACACACCCTCACTCATCACGCCATCCTCTGCTCACCACACACCCTCACTCATCACGCTATCCTCTGCTCACCACACACCCTCACTCATTACACCATCCTCTGCACACCACACACCCTCATTCATCACACTATCCTCTCCTCAGCACACACACTAACTCATCACGCCATCCTCTGCTCACCACACACCCTCACTCATTAAACCATCCTCTGCACACCACACCTCCTCACTCATCACGCCATCCTCTGCTCACCACACAACCTCTCATTACACCATCCTCTGCACACCACACACCCTCACTCATTATGCCATCCTCTTCTCACCACACACCATCACTCATCACACCATCCTCTGCTCACCACACACCGTCACTCATCGCGCCATCCTCTACTCACCACACACCATCACTCATCACACCATCATCTGCTCACCACACACCCTCACTCATCACACTATCCTCTCCTCACCACACACCCTCACTCATCACGCCATCCTCTGCTCACCACACACCCTCACTCATCATGCCATCCTCTGCTCACCACACACCCTCACTCATTACACCATCCTCTGCACACCACACACACTCACTCATCACACTATCCTCTCCTCACCACACACACTAACTCATCACGCTATCCTCTGCTCACCACACACCCTCACTCATTAAACCATCCTCTGCACACCACACACCCTCACTCATCACGCCATCCTCTGCTCACCAAACACCCTCACTCATTACACCATCCTCTGCACACCACACACCCTCACTCATCACACTATGTTCTGCTCACCAAATACCCTCACTCATCACACCATGCTCTGCTCACCACACACCCACACTCATCACACTATGCTCTGCTCACCACACACCCTCACTCATCCCACTATCCTCTCCTCACCACACACCCTCACTCATCACGCCATCCTCTGCTCACCACACACCCTCACTCATCACACCAGCCTCTGCTCACCACACACCCTCACTCATAACACTATGTTCTGCTCACCAAATACCCTCACTCATCACACCATGCTCTGCTCACCACACACCCACACTCATCACACTATGCTCTGCTCACCACACACCCTCACTCATCACACTATCCTCATCTCACCACACACCTTCACTCATCACACCATCCTCTGCTCACCACACACCCTCACTCATCACTCTATGCTCTGCTCACCACACAACCTCACTCATCACACCATCCTCTGCTCACCCACACCCTCACTCATCACACCATCCTCTGCTCATCACACTATCCTCTCCTCACCACATACCCTCACTCATCACACCATCCTCTCCTCACCACATACCCTCACTCATCACACCATCCTCTCCTCTCCTCACCAAATACCCTCACTCATCACACCATCCTCTCCTCATCACACACCCTCACTCTTCACACTATCATTTGCTCATCACACTATCATCTGCTCATCACACCATCCTCTCCTCATCACACACACTCAATCATCACACTATCCTCTGCTCATCACACTATGCTCTGCTCACCACACACCCTCACTCATCACACTATCCTCTCCTCACCACACACCCTCACTCATCACACTGTGCTCTGCTCACCACAAAACCTCACTCATCACACCATCCTCTGCTCACCCACACCCTCACTCATCACACTATCCTCTCCTCACCACACACCCTCACTCATCACACTATCCTCTCCTCACCACACACCCTCACTCATCACACTATCCTCTCCTCACCACACACCCTCACTCATCACACTATCCTCTGTTCATCACACCATCCTCTCCTCATCACACACCCTCACTCATCACACTATCCTCTCCTCATCACACTGTGCTCTGCTCACCACACACCCTCACTCATCACACTATCCTCTCCTCACCACACACCCTCACTCATCACACCATCCTCTGCTCACCACACACCCTCACTCATCACACTATGCTCTGCTCACCACACAACCTCACTCATAACACCATCCTCTGCTCACCCACACCCTCACTCATCACACTATCCTCTGCTCATCATACTATCCTCTCCTCAACACATACCGTCACTCATCACACTATCTTCTGCTCACCACACACCCTCACTCATCACACTATCCTCATCTCACCACACACCTTCACTCATCACACCATCCTCTGCTCACCACACACCCTCACTCATCACTCTATGCTCTGCTCACCACACAACCTCACTCATCACACCATCCTCTGCTCACACACACCCTCACTCATCACACCATCCTCTGCTCATCACACTATCCTCTCCTCACCACATACCCTCACTCATCACACCATCCTCTCCTCACCACATACCCTCACTCATCACACCATCCTCTCCTCACCACATACCCTCACTCATCACACCATCCTCTCCTCATCACACACCCTCACTCTTCACACTATCATTTGCTCATCACACTATCATCTGCTCATCACACCATCCTCTCCTCATCACACACCCTCAATCATCACACTATCCTCTGCTCATCACACTATGCTCTGCTCACCACACACCCTCACTCATCACACTATCCTCTGCTCACCACACACCCTCACTCATCACACTATCCTCTCCTCACCACACACCCTCACTCATCACACTATGCTCTGCTCACACACACACCTCACTCATCACACCATCCTCTGCTCACCACACACCCTCATCATCACACATCCTCTGCTCACCACACCCTCACTCATCACACTATCCTCTGTTCATCATCCTCTGCTCATCACATGTGCTCCTCATCACACACATTCCTCACTCATCACACTACCATCTCACTCATCACACTCACTCATCACACTATGCTCTGCTCTGCTCACCACACACCCTCACTCATCACACTATCCTATCCTCTCCTCACCACACACCCTCACTCATCACACCATCCTCTGCTCACCACACACCCTCAGTCATCACACTATCCTATGCTCATCTACTATCCTCACCACACATACCTCACTCATCACACCATCCTCTGCTCACCACACACCCTCACTCATCACACTATCCTCTGCTCACCACACACCCTCATCATCACACTATCCTATCCTCTCCTCACCACACACCCTCACTCATCACACCATCCTCTGCTCACCACACACCCTCACTCATCACACTATCCTCTGCTCACCACACACCTTCACTCATCACACCATCCTCTGCTCACCACACACCCTCACTCATCACACCATCTTCTGCTCACCACACACCCTCACTCATCACACTATCCTCTCCTCACCACACACCCTCACTCATCACACCATCCTCTCCTCACCACACACCCTCACTCATCACACCACACCATCCTCTCTGCTCATCACCACACACCCTCACTCATCACACTATCCTCTCCTCACCACACACACTCACTCATCACATATCCTCTGCTCACCACACACCCTCACTCATTAAACCATCCTCTGCACACCACACACCCTCACTCATCACACTATCCTCTGCTCACACCCTCACTCATCACCTCACTCACCACACACCTCACTCATCACACCACCTCACCCTCACTCATCACACACACCCTCACTCATCACACACCTTCTGCTCATCACACACTCATCACACTATCCTCTGCTCACCACACACCCTCACTCATCACACATCCTCCTCATCACACACCCTCACTCATCACACTCACCATCATCTGCTCACCACACACCCTCACTCATCACACCATCCTCTGCTCACCACACACCTCACTCATCACACCATCCTCTCCTCATCACACACCCTCACTCATCACACTATCCTCTCCTCACCACACACCCTCACTCATCATCACACTATCCTCTGCTCTCACACCACTCACTCATCACATCCATCACACATCCTCTCCTCTCCTCACCCTCACATCACTATCCTCTCCTCACCACACACCCTCACATCACACCTCTGCTCACCACACACCCTCACTCATCACACTATCCTCTGCTCACCACACACCCTCACTCATCACACCATCCTCTCCTCACCACACACCCTCACTCATCACACCATCCTCTGCTCACCACACACCCTCATCACACTATCCTCTCCTCACCTCACTACCCTCACTCATCACACCATCCTCTGCTCACCACACACCCTCACTCATCACTCACCACACATCACACATCCTCTGCTCACACACACACCTCTCTCTCTGCTCACCACACACTCACTCATCACACTATCCTCCTCACCACACACCCTCACTCATCACGCATCCTCTGCTCACCACACACCCTCACTCATAAACCATCTCCTCTCCTCACCACACACCCTCACTCATCACACCATCCTCTCCTCACCACACACCCTCACTCATCACACCATCCTCTCCTCACCACACACCCTCACTCATCACACATTCTGCTCACCACACACCCTCACTCCTCACCACACACCCTCACTCATCACCATCCCTGCTCACCACACACACCCTCACTCATCACACCATCCTCTGCTCACCACACACCCTCACATCACACCATCCTCTGCTCACCACACACCCTCACTCATCACTCACCATTCAGCAGGCCTGCTACACCATCCTCAACACCAAATGAAGGCAACAGTGGGAACTCAGGTGTTTTCAGGTGTGGGCGGGTTATGGCCGAGAGGCACCCTCACTCATTCACACATCCTTTCCTCACCACACACCTCTCATCATCTTATCCTCTGCTTCACCTGACCACACCCTCACTCAGGTACACCATCAAATGCTGTACATTCCCACACTGCTCACCCTCCATACTACTGCAGCTTCCACACTGCTCACTCCATCCATCCATGCTGCAGTACCCTCCACTGCTGTACCTCACACACTGCTCTACCCTCCATGCTGCTGTACCCTCCATACTACTGCAGCTTCCACACTGCTGTCCCTCCACACTGCTGTACCCTCCACACTGCACACCCTCCACACTGCTGTACCCTCCCTACTGCAGCCACCACACAGCACACCTCCATACTCTGCACCCTCCATGCTCACTCACCCTCCATACTGCTGTACCTCCATACTCACCTCACACTATCCAGCTTCCACACAGCTGTACCATCCACTACTGCTGTACCCTCCATCACACTGCTCACCATCACACTGCTGTCCCTCCATGCACTCCATCCCCTCCTCACCACACATCCTCAGCTTCATCACACTGCTCCTCTCCCTGCTCACCACACTCCATGCTCTCCATCACACTATACCCTCCTCACCACATACCCTCACTCACACTCACCCTCACATGCAGTACCTCCACACTGCTCTACCCTCCACACACCCTACCCTCCACTCATCACACTCCATACTGCTGTACCCTCACCCTCCATACTAAACAGCTTCCACACTGCAGTACCTCCACACTGTACCCTCCATACTCACCCTCCACACCCTCACTCCATACACTATCCTCCATGCTCCTCCATACACACCCTCCACACTGCATCACACCATCCTCTCCTCACCACACACCCTCACTCATCACCCATCCATACTCCTGTACCCTCCATGCTCACCCTCCATACTACTCAGCTTCCACACATCCTCTCATACTGCAGTACCACTCCCTCAGCTCATCACACACTGCAGTACCCTCCACACTGCACACCCTCCACTGCATCACACACACTGCTGTACCCTCCATCACTGCAGTACACCCTCCATACTAAAGCATCACACTGCATCCCTCCACACTGCTGTACCCTCCAAATGTGCCATTCACTGCAGGCTCCTGCTGACCTCCATACTGCTGATCCTCCATGCCAGTACCCACCAAATGACCCTCCAAAGCTGGACCCTCCATGCTGCTGTACCCTCCATACTACTGCAGCTTCCACACAGCTGTACCCTCCATAGGCAGGATACATTTATGTTTGTGTTTGGAGACCTCCACCTGCTGCATCCTTGCTAGAGGGCCTCCACACAGCTGACCCTCCCACTGCTAAAACATTTTCCATACTGCAAGGTACAACAACAAATGCTGTACATTCCACACTGCTGTACCCTCCATACTACTGCAGCTTCCACACTGCTGTTTCCTCCATACTGCTGTACCATCCATGCTGCAGTACCCTCCATACTGCTGTACCCTCCATACTGCTCTACCCTCCATGCTGCTGTACCCTCCATACTACTGCAGCTTCCACACTGCTGTACCCTCCACACTGCTGTACCCTCCACACTGCTGTACCCTCCATACTGCTGTACCCTCCATACTACTGCAGCCTCCACACAGCTGTACCCTCCATACTGCTGTACCCTCCATGCTGCTGTACCCTCCATACTGCTGTACCCTCCATACTGCTGTACCCTCCATACTACTGCAGCTTCCACACAGCTGTACCCTCCATACTGCTGTACCCTCCATACTGCTGTACCCTACATACTGCTGTACCCTCCATGCTGCTGTACCCTCCATACTACTGCAGCTTCCACACTGCTGTACCCTCCATACTGCTGTACCCTCCATACTGCTGTACCCTCCATACTGCTGTACCCTCCATGCTGCTGTACCCTCCATACTACTGCAGCTTCCACACTGCTGTTTCCTCCATACGGCTGTTCCTCCACTGCAGTACCCTCCACACTGCTGTACCCTCCATACTGCTTCCACACTGTACCCTCCACACTGCTGTACCCTCCATACTGCTGTACCCTCCATACTGCAGTACCTTCCACACTGCAGTACCCTCCACACTGCTGTACCCTCCATACTCCACACTGCAGCTTCCACACAGCTGTACCCTCCATACTGCTGTACCCTCCATACTGCTGTACCCTCCATACTGCTGTACCCTCCATGCTGCTGTACCCTCCATACTACTGCAGCTTCCACACTGCTGTTTCCTCCATACGGCTGTATCCTCCATGCTGCAGTACCCTCCATACTGCTGTACCCTCCATACTGCTGTACCCTCCATGCTGCTGTACCCTCCATACTACTGCAGCTTCCACACAGCTGTACCCTCCATACTGCAGTACCCTCCATACTAAAGCAGCTTCCACACTGCAGTACCCTCCACACTGCTGTACCCTCCATACTGCTGTACCCTCCACACTGCTGTACCCTCCATACTGCAGTACCCTCCATACTAAAGCAGCTTCCACACTGCAGTACCCTCCACACTGCTGTACCCTCCATACTGCTGTACCCTCCACACTGCTGTACCCTCCATACTGCAGTACCCTCCATACTGCTGTGTCCTCCATACTGCTGTATCCTCCATGCTGCAGTACCCTCCATACTGCTGTACCCTCCATACTGCTGTACCCTCCATGCTGCTGTACCCTCCATACTACTGCAGCTTCCACACAGCTGTACCCTCCATACTGCAGTACCCTCCATACTAAAGCAGCTTCCACACTGCTGTACCCTCCACACTGCTGTACCCTCCACACTGCTGTACCCTCCATACTACTGCAGCCTCCACACAGCTGTACCCTCCATACTGCTGTACCCTCCATACTGCTGTACCCTCCATGCTGCTGTACCCTCCATACTGCTGTACCCTCCATACTACTGCAGCTTCCACACAGCTGTACCCTCCATACTGCTGTACCCTCCATACTGCTGTACCCTCCATACTGCTGTACCCTCCATGCTGCTGTACCCTACATACTGCTGTACCCTCCATACTACTGCAGCTTCCACACAGCTGTACCCTCCATACTGCTGTACCCTCCATACTGCTGTACCCTCCATACTGCTGTACCCTCCATGCTGCTGTACCCTCCATACTACTGCAGCTTCCACACAGCTGTACCCTCCATACTGCAGTACCCTCCATACTAAAGCAGCTTCCACACTGCTGTACCCTCCACACTGCTGTACCCTCCATACTACTGCAGCCTCCACACAGCTGTACCCTCCATACTGCTGTACCCTCCATACTGCTGTACCCTCCATGCTGCTGTACCCTCCATACTGCTGTACCCTCCATACTACTGCAGCTTCCACACAGCTGTACCCTCCATACTGCTGTACCCTCCATACTGCTGTACCCTCCATACTGCTGTACCCTCCATGCTGCTGTACCCTCCATACTACTGCAGCTTCCACACTGCTGTTTCCTCCATACGGCTGTACCCTCCATAGTGTTGTACCCTCCATACTGCTGTACCCTTCATACTGCTGTACCCTCAATACTGCTGTACCCTCCATAGTGTTGTACCCTCCATACTGCTGTACCCTCCATACTGCTGTACCCTCCATAGTGCTGTACCCTCCATAGTGTTGTATCCTCCATACTGCTCTAACCTTCATACTGCATTACCCTTCATACTGCTGTACCCCCCCTACTGCTGTTTCCTCCATACTGCTGTAACCTCCATAGGGCTGTACCCTCCAAACTGCAATATCCTCCAAACTGCTGTACCCTCCATTCAGCGGTTCCCTCCATAACGCTGTACCCACTATTCTTCTGTACCCTCCATACTGCTGTTTCCTCCGTACTGATGTACCCTCTATACTGCTGTACCCCCATACTGTACCCCCCTACTGCTGTACCCTCCATACTACAGTATCCTCAATTCTGCAGTTCCCTCCATACCGCAGTACCCTCCATACCGCAGTACCCTCCATTCTGCTGTACCCTCAATACTGATGTACCTTTTATTCTGAAGTTCCCTCCATACCTCTATTCCCCCCCACTGCTGTACCCTCCATATGGCTGTACCCTTCATACTGCTGTACCCCATAATGTTGTACCCCCATACTGCTGTACCCCCCATACCACTGTACCCTTCAAACTGCTGTCCCCTTAATACTGCTGTACCCTCCATTCTGCGATACCCTCCATAATGCTGTACCCTCCATTCTGCGGTACCCTCCATACTGCTGTTGCCTCCATACCACGTTACACTCTATTCTGCTGTACCCTTCATATTGTTGTACTCTCCATACTGCTGTACCCTCCATACTGTAGTACCCTCCATACTGCTGTACCCTCCATACGGCAGTACCCTTCAATCTGCAGTACCTTCCAAACTGTTGTTCCCTTCATAATGCTGTACCCTCCATACTGCTGTACCCTTCATACTGCTGTACCCTCCATACTGCTGTATCCTCCATACTGCTGTACCCTTCATTCTGCTGTACACTCTATTCTGCTGTACGCTCTATACGGCTGTACCCTTCATATTGTTGTACCCTTCATACTGCTGTACCCTTCATACTTCTGTACCCTCTATTCTACTGTACCCTCCATACTGCTGTTTCCTCCGAACTGCTGTTTCCTCCATACTGATGTACCCTCCATACTGCTGTACCCCCATACTGTACCCCCCTACTGCTGTACCCTCCATACTGCTGTACCCTCCATAATGCTGTGCCCTCCATAGTGCTGTACCCTCCATACTACAGTACCCTCCATTCTGCTGTACCCTTCATACTGCTGTACCCCCATACTGCTGTACCCCCCATACTGCTGTATTCTTCATACTGCTGTACCATCCATACTGCTGTACCCTTCATACTGTTGTACCCTTCATACTGTTGTACCCTTCATACTGCTGTACCCTCCATACTGTTGTACCCACCATACTGCTGTACCCCCCATACTGCTGTATTCTTCATACAGTTGTACCCTCCATACTGTTGTACCCTCCATACTGCTGTACCCTACATACTGTTGTACCCTTCATACTGCTGTACCCTACATACTGTTGTACCCTTCATACTGCTGTACCCTACATACTGTTGTACCCTTCATACTGTTGTACCCTACATACTGTTGTACCCTTCATACTGCTGTACCCTACATACTGTTGTACCCTTCATACTGCTGTACCCTACATACTGTTGTACCCTTATTCTTCATACTGTTGTACTGCTGTACCCCCATACTGTTGTACCCCCATACTGTTGTACCCCCCATACTGTTGTACCCTTCATACTGTTGTACCCTACATACTGTTGTACCCTTCATACTGTTGTACCCTACATACTGTTGTACCCTTCATACTGCTGTACCCTACATACTGTTGTACCCTTCATACTGTTGTACCCTACATACCCCTTCATACTGTTGTACCCTCCATACTGTTGTACCCTACATACTGTTGTACCCTTCATACTGCTGTACCCTACATACTGTTGTACCCTTCATACTGTTGTACCCCACATACTGTTGTACCCCCCATACTGTTGTACCCTCCATACTGCTGTACCCTTCATACTGTTGTACCCTTCATACTGCTGTACCCTCCATACTGCTGTACCCTCCATACTGCTGTACCCTCCATACTGCTGTACCCTCCATACTGCTGTACCCTACATACTGCTGTACCCTTCATATTGTTGTACCTTTCATACTGTTGTACCCTCAATACTGTTGTACCCTTCATACTGCTGTACCCTCCATACTGATGCTTACCCTCCATACTGCTGTTGCCTCCATACTGATTTACCCCCCTACTGCTGTTCCCTCCATACTGATTTACCCTCCATACTTCTGTACCCACCATACTGCTTTAGCCCCCATACTGCTGTATTCTTCATACTGCTGTACCCTTTATACTGTTGTACCCTCCATACAGTTGTACCCTCCATACTGTTGTACCCTTCATACTGCTGTACCCTCCATACTGTTGTACCCTCCATACTGCTGTACTATTCATACTGTTGTACCCTCCATACTGCTGTACCCTTTATACTGTTGTACCCTCCATACTGTTGTACCCTTCATACTGCTGTACCCTCCATACTGTTGTACCCTCCATACTGCTGTACCCTCCATACTGTTGTACCCTTCATACTGCTGTACCCTCCATACTGTTGTACCCTCCATACTGTTGTACCCTCCATACTGCTGTACCCTCCATACTGTTGTACCCTTCATACTGCTGTACCCTCCATACTGTTGTACCCTCCATACTGCTGTACCCTTCATACCTCTGCAGCTTCTCCTTATCGCCTTACTGGCAGAACAGGGTTGTCCTTGCCCCTTGTGACTCCTTCCCTCCATCCTTCCTTATACCCTTCCCTCTCCCCTTCCTTCCTCCTCCTTCCCTCTCTGGCCAAACCTGGCTGGTGATTGGCCCTCTCTGCAAGTCCCGTCCACCCTGGAAAGGGCAAGCTTTAAGTGCCTGTCGTCCAGCTGTGTTCATGCAGAGGCTGCCGGGTGTATTGTGTCACAAGATGGGCTGAGCTCCCTGTCAAGGACAAATTGAATCCATTGGAGAGAGAGAAAGATGAATATTACGGTGTATGAGTAATAACCTGAAGGAGGAACCTAAAGGGGGAACCTGAAGGAACAACCTGAAGGAATAACCTGAAGGAGGAACCTGAAGGGGAAACCTGAAGGAACAACCTGAAGGAATAACCTGAATGAGGAACCTGAATGAGGAACCTAAAGGGGGAACCTGAAGGAATACCCTGAAAGTGGAACCTGAAGGAGGAACCTAAAGGAGGAACCTGAAGGCGCACAGACACCCCACACAAAGTGGGAGGAGAGAGGGGAGAAGAGGAGTGGAGGGGGACTTGTTTTTTTGGGAATTACGTATAGCGGCTGTCAAGCGAAAGGGGTTTTATTTATTTATCTTTGGGATGCTTAAGAGATGGTGAAGGTCAGGCTAAGTGTCTGCTCTCCAGCTTTGTTGTGTGAGCCTGATCAATTGATGAAATATGTCTGTTAACAATGCTGCAGATGTAATCTCTCACTCTCTCTCTCTTTTCCTAACTCTCTTTCTCGCTCTCTTCTTCACTGTCTCTTTCTCCTCTTTTTCTCTCTCTCGCAGCCCACACTCTCTATCTGTCTGTGGTCGCCGTGGTTACCTCTCCTCTGTTGTTGTTTCTGCCTGGGATTAAGAGGTCACTGTATTTCTGCGGAGGATAGGGAGACTAGTGTAATTCTAAAGGCTTTGGGTATTGTAATGAGTGGACATGAACTGACACTAGTTCCTACTTCACTTTTTTTTAAATTGTTCATGCCTTCTTGAACATGTCAAATTCCATGTGCCTTAATTACAAACTTTTATGAGATCCGTAAATATTAATAAAAAATAATAATAACATGTTTTAATTATGAGCCTAGTTTAGCCAATGAAAAAACACTGAGCTATAAGTGCTTAGTTAATTAACAATGCTGAATAGGAGTAAACAAAGAAGAACTCTCTAGGAAGTGTGAAAATCTCATTCAAAGGGAATTTTCTCTGACCGTTAAGTGGGATAACAAGTTTCTCCAAATCTAAAGCAGCATAACTTTCCCATGTTTCCTTTAACTACAGTTGATGACGTAGCATTTTGAAGAACTTTCCTAAAATACAAAAATAAGCAAATCACTAGCATAGCACTAGCAGCCTGTCAGTGCTGGGCCGTTCTCACCACAACCACACTGCTGCCACACTGTCAGTTTCTGTGTGTCAACTCTGCGCTGAGTTGTAGAATAATTCACATCATACTGTATATTTATGCTTTTTCTCTCTCATTGTGTTTTCCAAAGAGAGCACTTCCAGGGTGAGTCCCATCTGTCTCTCTCGGTTCAGATTGTCTGAATCTCCGGCCCAGAACTGACCAGACCAGACCGACCTGTGGCCTGGATGCCAGCCATGGTGCCGGGTCCCCGGGCCCTCCTCGGTTAGGGAACCAGAGTAGGACACGGTTCCCATTCATACATTTCTCCTTTCCTCCCTGCCTCCCTCCTTTCATCCTCCCATCGTAAAAGTTCAGTGTTCACACAGCTCAGGTCAAACCCCAAAGTCGAGACGACGTCTGCCCTGTCAGATACCGTAGAGGGTTCCACGATTTCCTGTTTCTTTTTTTCTTCTGTTGGACCAAGATGAAGGAGTAAAAGAGCCTATTGTTGTGTGGATGAAACATCTGAGTTTAATAATGTGTTCTGTGGAGATGGGTCACATTGTGTGTCTTCCTCAAATGAACCGAAGGTAGTCTGGGAGAGGAGGATGAGGAGGGCAGAGAGGTGGGGAAAGAGGTGGGCAGAGAGGGGGGGAAGGTGAGGAGAGAAGGAGAAAGGGTGGGAGAGAGGGGGGGAGAGTTAACATTTTGAGGTGAGTGGACCTGCCCGGGAAAATACTGGATGGCTGGTTTGTTTGGCTGTGCCGGGACGACAATTCAATTTATTGACATAAATATAAACACTACGCTGGAACAACTAATCCCCAAAATGCAGGATTAAGAAATTAGAGATTGGGTTCCAAGATGACCCTTGAATACAGTGTTGATTGACAGAACACATGACAGGGGTACGTAGAAGATGGTGGAGGAAATGTCACCGGAGAAGTCGTGGTTAAGATGACGCCAGAGAAGAAGGCTAACGTTTTACGTGTTCCTATCCAAATGTGTGTTTGTTTTTTTTCATTGCTTTGTTTGTAACTTTTTTTAAACTAATTTTATACATAATGTTGCTGCTACTGTCTAATAAGACCAAAAATAACTTCTGGATATCAGGACATCAGAACTGCGATTACTCACCACGAACTGACAGAATCCTTTTTTTCCTTTAACGAGTCTGACGAGCCCGACGTGAATGACATACTGCTTTCCCGGGAACAGGCCCAGATCCCCGTCATTTGTGTGAAGAAAAGGCTGAGAAAAAGAGGCCAGATACTGGTTATAAGCTGTATCGGCAGGATAGAACAGCGGCTTCTGGTAAGACAGGGGGAGGTGTACTATGTATTTTTGTAAATAACAGCTGGTGCACAATATCTAAGGAAGTCAAAAGGTTTTGCTTATCTATCATGATAAGCTGTAGACCACATTATCTACCTAGAGAGTTTTCATCTGTATTTTTTGTAGCTGTCTACATACCACCACAGACTGAGGCTGGCACTAAGACCGCACTCAATGAATTCTATTCCGCTATAAGTAAACAGGAAAACGCTCACCCAGAGGCGGCGCACCTGGTGTCCAGGGACTTTAATGCAGGGAAACTTTTATCGGTCTTACCAAATTTCTATCGGTGTGTTAAATGTGCAACCAGAGGGAAAGAAAATCTGGACCACTTTTACTCCACACACAGAGACTCATGCAAAGCTCCCACTAACCCTCCATTTGGAAAATCTGACCATAATTATATCCTCCTGATTCCTGCTTACAAGCTAAAATTAAAGCAGGAAGCACCAGTGACTAGATCAATAAAAAGTGACCAGATGAAGCAGATGCTAAGCTTCAGGACTGTTTTGCTAGCACAGACTGGAATACATTTCGGGATTCCTCCAATGGCATTGAGGAGTCAGTCATTGGCTTCATCAACAAGTGCATCGATGACGCCGTACCCACAGTGACCATACGTACATACCCCAACCAGAAGCCATGGATTACATGCAACATCTACACTGAGCAACAGGCCTTTAAGGAGCAGGAATCTAACCCGGAAGATTAAAAGAAATCCTGCTATGCCCTCCGATGAACAATCAAACAGGCAAAGCGTCAATACAGGACTAAGATCGAATCGTTCTACACCGGCTCTGACCCTCGTTGGATGTGGCAGGGCCTGCAAACCATTGTAGATTTCAAAGGAAAGCACAGCAGAGAGCTGCCCAGTGACACAAGCCTCCCAGACAAGGCTCCCAGATGAGTAAATTACACTGAAACATGCATGAGAGCACCAGATGTTCCAGAAGTCTGTGTGATCACCCTCTCTGCAGCCAATGTAAAACCTTTGAACAGGTCAACATTCACAAGGCCGCAGGGCCAGACAGATTACCAGGACATGTACTGCGAGCATGCTCTGACCAACTGGCAAGTGTCTTCAATGACATTTTCAACCTCTCCCTGTCCGAGTCTGTAATACCAACATGTTTTAAGCAGACCAACATAGTCCCTGTGCCCAAGAACATTAAGGTAACCTGCTTAAATGACTACCGACCCATAGCACTCACGTCTGTAGACATGAAGTGATTTGAAATGCTGGTCATGGCTCACATCAACACCATTATCCCAGAAAACCTAGACCCAATCCAATTTGCATACTGCCCAAACAGATCCACAGATGATGCAATATCTATTGCACTCCACACTGCCCTTTCCCACCTGAAGAAAAGGAACACCTATGTGAGAATGCTATTCATTAACTACAGCTCAGCGTTCAACACCATAGTTCCATCATAGCTCATCAATAAGCTAAGTACCCTGGGACTAAACACCTCGCTCTGCAACTGGATCCTGGTCTTCCTGACGGCCACCCCCTAGGTGGTGAAGGTAGGTAACAACTGCCACGCTGATCCTCAACACATGGGTCCCTCAGGGGTGCGTGCTTAGTCCTCTCCTGTACTCCCTGTTCACTCATGACTGCACGGCCAGGCATGACTCCAACACCATCATTGAGTTTGCCAATGACACAACAGTGGTAGGCCTGATCACCGACAACAATGAGATAGCCTATAGGGAGATGGTCAGAGACCTGGCCATGTGGTGCCATGACAACAACCTCTCCCTCAACTTGATCGAGACAAAGGAGATGATTGTGGACTACAGGAAAAAGAGGACAGAGCACGTCCCCATTCTCATCTGTGGGGCTGCAGTGGAGCAGGTTGAGAGCTTCAAGTTCCTTGGTGTCCACATCACCAACAAACTAACATGGTCCAAACACACCAAGACAGTCGTGAAGAGGGTACGACAAAACCATTCCCCCTCGGACACTGAAAAGTTTTGGCATGGGTCCTCAGATCCTCAAAAAGCTCTATAGCTGCACCATCAAGAGCATGCTCACTGGTTGCATCACTGCCTTGTATGGCAACTGCTCAGCTTCTGACCACAAGGCACAAAGCTTCCTGTCATCCAGGGCCTCTATACCAGGCGGTGTCAGAGAAAGGTCCTATAAATTGTCAAAGACTCCAGCCATCCTACTCACAGACCGTTCTCTCTGTTACTGCACGGCAAGTGGTACCGGAGCACCAAGACTAGACAGCTTCTACCACCAAGCCATACGACTCCTGAACACCTAATCAAATGGCTACCCAGACTATTTGCATTGCCCCCCCCCCTTTTACACCACTGCTACTCTGTTGTTATCATCTATGCGTAGTCACTTTATTAACTCTACCTACATGTACATATTACCTCAATTGCCTTGATTAACCGACTGTATATAGTCTCGCTATTGTTTTTTACTGCTGCTCTTTACTTACTTGTTACTTCTATTTCTTGGTTAGGGGCTCGTAAGTAAGTATTTCACTGTAAGGTCTGCACCTGTTGTATTCGGCGCATTTGACAAATACAATTTGATTTGATTTGAGGAAGAGACCTTACTAGAAGATTACAGCAAGTACACATAAGACAACATTTTCAATTCCTGAATTATATAAATAAGGGCTTTGTGTGATCTCAGGGTAGAGAACCATGACGGTGTACTGGAACTTGCAGATCAATACGCCAAACAAAACAACAATCTGTTGTCCATCCCTTCTTTACTTCTAGACTCAGTGAGGTCGACGGGAGAGCTTTATGCCCAGGGTTTGAAATAACTTGCCTCTTTTCATAGAACAGTGCCCTATTCCCTTATACCATTGTCGAGATTCAGCATGTTATTCTTAACGCTAGAAATGAACACATCGGTATATGATTCTATTTAATCCATGTAGTCCAAACTTTGGAGTAGTCTTAATTATATGGAAATAACCTACAGCAACAGTGGCTTGTAGATATTTAATTATGTATCATATTCTTTTGCCCTGTTTTATGGAAACTCCAGAATGGATTCGCTCAAGTCATCGACTTGAAAGTTTGAAAACCTCTAGTGACAAGAATATTAATGTGGCAGCAGTGTCATATCTGTTTCAACTCATGCATATTCAATGTCCCTCCAGCTCTCTAAGATTTATGTCAGCCCAAGCAGCAGTGTAGTTTTCCACCATTGGAGATGATAGCATGCTAAATTGCTGTTATCGGGAGCAGTTGTTTTCCCCTCCTCCTCTCCAGGTCGGGGTTAGGAGTAGATCCACTAACTGGAGGAGACATTCAGGCTGCTGACGTCAATAGTGATCACCTCTCGCTCTGTAGTAGGGACTGAAAACTCTGTCATGGGTAAAATAGTATATTTTGGAAGGAGATTAGGGGTGATCCCGTGGATTATCTTTTAATTAAGGACGGTTGAGTTGTGCCCACTCTGGTGGAGCAAATGCCCAGCTGCTAATGAAGTTTAAACAGACATACTTTATTTAATTAGGGCTAATCGCTGGGGCCCAAAGTCCGGCTCTCTTTGATCTGCCTGTCGCACTGTAATCTTCATGTCAGATAGCATCTCCCTCGTTTTCCCTGGCTCCTTTTGAGATGCTGCTACGGGAGGTCCAAGATTAACCATGGGTTAATTGAGACAGCCGAGATGGAAGAGTGTGTGTGTGTGTGTGTGCGTGCGTGCGTGTGTGCGTGTGTGTGTATCTGTGTGTGAGTGTGTGCTCATGTGCACGCTTCTCCATTCATTTGCCTGTGTGTGTGTGTGTGTGTGCGTGCGTCTGTGTGTGCACAAGTATGTGTTAGGGAGAGAGGAAAAAGAGAGGCAAAGTGGCAGAGGTAGGGAGGGGGAAAAGATTGATGGATGTATTTGTGGCCTCAGAAGTCATCCTGTTTTCTCAGGCCCGGCTCCCCTCCATGTGGAAGACAATTCAATTCAAAGAGCTTTAGTGGCATGGAAGACATATGTTTACACTGGCAAGGCAAGTGAAATAGATAATAAACAAAAGTGAAATTAACAATACAAATGAATTGAATGGGAGTAAACCAAAGCCTCTGCTGATTGCTGCACTAGGCTGTGTTGGATTCTTCCTCCCTGTCTGACTGTTTGACATTAGGGACACTAGGGGGCCATCGATCTGCTTCATAATTCCGTGTGTGTGTGTGTGTGTGTGTGTGTGTGTGTGTGTGTGTGTGTGTGTGTGTGTGTGTGTGTGTGTGTGTGTGTGTGTGTGTGTGTGTGTGTCCATACGCGTGCTCATGAGAGCATAGAGATAGCATAGAAACATATTGAGGATGTTGTCCCCACAGTAACGTTACGTACATACCCCAACCAGAAGCCATGGATTACAGGCAACATTCGCACTGAGCTAAAGGGTAGAACTGCCGCTTCAAGGTGCGGGACTCTAACCCGAAAGCTTATAATAAATCCTGCTATGCCCTTCGACGAACCATCAAACAGGCAAAGCGTCAATACAGGACTAAGATTGAATCATACTACACCGGCTCAGACGCTCGTCGGATGTGGCAGGGCTTGCAAACTATTACAGACTACAAAGGGAGCACAGCGGCGAGATGCCCAGTGACATGAACCTACCAGACGAGCTAAATCACTTCTATGCTAGCTTTGAGTTAAGCAACACTGAGGCATGCATGAGAGCATCTGCTGTTCCGGACGACTGTATGATCACACTCTCAACAGCCGACGTGGGCAAGACCTTTAAACAGGTCAACATTCACAAGGCCGCTGGGCCAGACGGATTACCAGGACATGTGCTCCAGGCATGTGCTGACCAACTGGCAAGTGTCTTCACTGACATTTTCAACATGTCCCTGATTGAATCTGTAATACCAACATGTTTCAAGCAGACCACCATAGTCCCAGTGCTCAAGAATACTAAGGTAACCTTCCTAAATTACTTTTGACCTGTATCACTCACATCCGTAGCCATGAAGTGCTTTGAAAGGCTGGTAATGGCTCACATTAACACCATTATCCCAGAAACCCTAGACCCATTCCAATTTGCATACCGCTGAAGCAGATCCACAAATGATGCAATCTCTATTGCACTCCACACTGCTTTTTCCCACCTGGACATATTGAACACCTACGTGAAAATGCTATTCATTGACTACAGCTCAGCTTTCAACACCATAGTGCCCTCAAAGCTCATCAATAAACTGAGGATCCTGGGACTAAACACCTCCCTCTGCAACTGGATGCTGAACTTCCTGACCAGCCGCCCCAAGGTGGTGGGGGTAGGTAGTAACACATCCACCATGCTGATCCTCAACACTGGAGCTCCTCAGGCATGTGTGCTCCGTCCCCTGCTGTACTCCCTGTTCACCCACGACTGCATGGCCAGTTATGACTCCAACACCATCATTATGTTTGCAGATGACACAATAGTGGTAGGCCTGATCACCTACAATGACGAGACCTGGCCCGGGTGGTGCCAGAATAACAGAATAACAACCTATTCCTCAACATCAAGACAAAGGAGATGATTGTGGACTAAAGGAAAAGGAGGACCGAGCACGCCACCATGTGAGTGAGGCCGGTAGAGATGTACAGAGGTCAGCAGCAGAGCAAGGGGGGGGTACTCTCTAACTGACCTGATACTCTCTAACTACTAATTGGGTCAGTGCAGCCAGCAGCTGGAAGGAAGGCAGGGATAAACCCTGGGCTAGAGAATAACACCCTAACAAGCCCAAGAAAACCCTGAAAATTACTTTAGTCTGGGTAGAGCCATATGGCCGAGGAGCGGTATGGAGATTCAAGGAGTCTTCTGCTTCGCTTTCATATGAAGCAGAGAGAGAGGAGAGAGAGAGAGAGGAAACAAGCACTCGCTGAGGTAAACACAAGCTCTATCTCTCTCATCTCTTCACATCGCTATCTCCCTCCATAATTTTCTCTCACATACACTCCCACAATTTCTCTTTCTCATATACTTTCTCTCTATACCACTCTCCCTCAGTTATCGTCTCCTTTCCCTCCTCCCTGCAAACCATTCTCCTTGTCTCTTTCTCTCTCTCTCTCTCTCTCTCTCTCCCGTCTTCCATCGCTCTCTCTCCCAACCCCCCTCTCTCTCTCTCTCTTTCTCCGAGCTTGCCAATAAATCAGTGATTTATATTCTGATAAGAGACTAAACCGTTGCATGCATATTCATACCTTAAGCTGTTGATTAACATTCGCTATGTTATAGTATAAAATGTCTATTGTTTTATTTGGAACAGAACGCAGCACGAAATAGTTAGTCAAGGCTGTTCCACGTCTCCACAATGAGATTTACCGCTTTAATTATCCAAAGTAAAATGTAGAAATTATTCATAGGCTGCTTAAAACTCAGTTAATGGAATTATGCATCACAATTTGTGAATAATTACATTTTTCCTTCAGATTGTGACAGAATAGTTAATTTATTAATAGACGTATACAAAGTCAAGTCAAAACGTCAGTCCTGGGGATAGGAGTGCTTTGCTTTCAAGAGAATGTTCCCCTTATTAAATAAGTTACAGGGAGACACGTGTGCTCAGCAAACAAACACAAAGGTGGGAGAGAAGAGAGAGAAGGAGAGCGAGGGAGAGTACGAGAGAGAGAGAGCGAGGGAGAGTACGAGATAGCTGCTCACGGTTTTAAACACATTGTTGTCTCCAAGGCCCCTGGTTAACAGATGAAATATTAAAGGCTGTGTTTATTAGCAGGATGAAAGACAAAGAGCTTCTTCCCTTTGACTTCTGCACATTGACACTTGGCACATAACAAACACAATCTGATCAGGTCTTGATCCATAATGAATGACTATCCCACATTCAAAAAGAGCTTATTAAAGAGTTTTAGAAAATGGGGAAATGGCAGACGGTTTCTCGTCGGTAAATAAATATCAACATTTTGTCGATGGCATCGATGATACCATTTCTTTTTTTTAAATCAACTTTAGCAGTCAAATATTTGCAAATGTGAATTTGTTTTAATTGCTTAGTATGATATCCCAAAAACAACATTGGCAGCATTGTCAGTGGAATTAACATCTACTAAAGATGCTCCATGTTTAAAATGAACTCTGCCACTTTTCAACCTCACATTCATTATCTCAGGCACGGCACATTTCCATGTTTTGTAGAAAAATATATAACATTAAAAAGTTATACCCGGTGACATCATGAAAAGTTCAAACGTTTAAAAAAAATTGATTTTCAAACACTATGAAATGTACGGTGACGTGGTGAGCAAGAAAAGACCCTCCTGGATAGAAAGTTGTTACAGGTTTTGAAAATCACTGTTTCTTAAACCTACCTTACGATGTCACAGAGAAGCATTTTTTAGGACCTTTCTTCTTCTCTTTTTAACCACAGATCATAGAAATGGCCGTTTTCACATGTGTTACCAGTTTCAGGAAACTGTAGTAAGTGGTATGGTGCTGGAGATCATGAATATGAGGTTGAAAAGTGGCAGAGTTGCCCTTTGAATTAAACTATGATTTTTAAATGTAGATTCGTCTCGCCCATACATTCAATATCCCCATAAGCAAAACGTGTACAGTATTCAACACCGGTAGAAGAGAAGAAGTGACTTGGAAAGCTGAGCTGCTATCAGCATTTCTAATATCAACCCTCCCTCATGACCGTTTTCTACAGATGAAGGATCTTATTACTCTGTTGCAGCTTTCCTGCAATGCATGGCTTTTCTAACTTGAAGTGTATTTGAGTTTTAAATAGGCTTCTGATGTTTGAAATCATTTCCACTTTGAAATTTCAGAATTTGTTTTCCTTTAGGATTATTTTCCTGCAGTAACAAATTGGCTCAAATTAAGATCCTACATCTGTATGACCTATTTTGCACGTCTTTCAAAGGAGCCAGAGGCCTGGGTGACGTTTAATGTTGTTAGCAGTTTAACCCTTAGCCTCTGTCCTTGAGGCCCTGTCATGTCCAAGTGGCACACCAAATAAGCACTTTTGACATGGGGGCTCCCGGCCTGCAGCCCCTGCCTCTGCCGACAGCTCCACACAAAGGCCCCTTCGCTATTGATTGCCCTTTGCTGTTATGCAAATGGAGGGGCCTTGAAGTCTCTGCCCAACGCGCAGAGGAAGGTTATAGAGAGGAGCCACCGCAAAGCTAGTTTTTGTCACAGTAGTTTCTGGTGTCGTTTCTCAGCAGTTCCGTTCCAGGCCTCTCTTTTTTTTCATCCTCTCCTCTCATGACTTCCCCTCCCAGCTGGGGATGACATGTTCCATGACAGAGACGAAATCAAGAAAGGAACATACACACACACACACACACACACACACACACACACACACACACACACACACACACACACACACACATACACACATACACACATACACACTCACACTCACACACATCCACACACTCACACACATCCACACACACACACACACAATTGTTTGCATGAACTCACACACTCATGTTCTCTATCACATTTCGACCTATGCTCACTCCCCATACATTTGGTTGATATGCTTCCCTGCCTAATGCCCCTACCAGCTGTGTGTTTGTGTGTCCCTGGGGAGGCCAGGCATGGCTGATGTGGTGACCTGATAACATCTGGGAGAAAGTGATGGCTTTGCCCGCATGCTGCAGGCCTACTCCAGAGCTGCAGGCCTACTCCAGAGCTGTAGACCTACTCCAGAGCTGCAGGTCTACTCCAGACCTGCAGGCCTACTCCAGAGCTGCAGACCTACTCCAGAGCTGCAGGCCTACTCTAGAGCTGCAGGCCTACTCCAGAGCTGCAGGCCTACTCCAGAGCTGCAGGCCTACTCCAGAGCTGCAGGCCTACTCCAGAGCTGCAGACCTACTGCAGAGCTGCAGGCCTACTCCAGACCTGCTGGCCTACTCCATAGCCGCAGGCCTACTCCAGAGCTGCAGGCCTACTCCATAGCTGCAGGCCTACTCCAGAGCTGCAGGCCTACTCCAGAGCTGCAGGCCTACTCCAGAGCTGCAGGCCTACTCCAGAGCTGCAGGCCTACTCCAGAGCTGTAGACCTACTCCAGAGCTGCAGGTCTACTCCAGACCTGCAGGCCTACTCCAGAGCTGCAGACCTACTCCAGAGCTGCAGGCCTACTCTAGAGCTGCAGGCCTACTCCAGAGCTGTAGACCTACTCCAGAGCTGCAGGCCTACTCCAGAGCTGCAGACCTACTGCAGAGCTGCAGGCCTACTCCAGACCTGCTGGCCTACTCCATAGCCGCAGGCCTACTCCAGAGCTGCAGGCCTACTCCATAGCTGCAGGCCTACTCCAGAGCTGCAGGCCTACTCCAGAGCTGCAGGCCTACTCCAGAGCTGCAGGCCTACTCCAGAGCTGCAGGCCTACTCCATAGCTGCAGGCCTACTCCAGAGCTGCAGGCATACTCCAGAGCTGCAGGCCTACTCCATAGCTGCAGGCCTACTCCAGAGCTGCAGGCCTACTCCAGAGCTGCAGGCCTACTCCAGAGCTGCAGGACCCCACTGCCTCCTTCCAGGGTCCGTCTCCCTCACACTTTTCAACACTTCCTTGACACCCGCTTAATACACATTCCAGTGGTGGAAATCCAAGCACACTCTGTATTTTATTAAAACGTATGCCTCCAGGACTATTTCTCATAATGTTTGAAGTGAAAGTACTGTACCAGTCATGTTACCATCTGAAAAACCAACTAACAGTGAAGAGCCCAATGTTGTTTTGAACCCGAGTGTCTCATCAACCACCTTAACTAGGGCTACGACTGCTAGCTATGCTATTTGAAGTAATGTGCAATATGAAAGAATTTGACATGTGCTGTAGCTGTCTAGCTCACTCAGTGCATTAGCACTATTTGCAATATTTACCAAAAGGATTTAGTCATTTCAAGCCTGCAGAGATTTTGCCGGAAAATTTGATTTGATTTCTCAGGCTTTCTAAAACAGTTAACTTGCTTTTAAAAACGTATAGAAATGATGGAGCTTAGAAAGAGAAGAACAAAGATGTGTAAAAACATGAGTTGGAGGCTGTTGCTCTTTAAATATTTGACTGTAGCTCTGACCTTCAGATGACATGGGGTTATCTAGACATCGGAACATGCCGTCCAGGGAATGTAAGACAGGACATCAAACAAAGAGGAGAGAATGTTTATCCAAGCCTGATGTGGTTTTCTATGTTTTACCACCCAGATTTTCAGAAACTCCTTCGCAGTCATTTACATACAGTTACATAAACCCTTGAAAGAGTTGGAGTGAGGGAAGAGGGAGATGGGAGGGTTCTTACAGTCAACTTGTGTGTATCAGTTAGTCGGAGAGCTCTACTGAAACAGAATCCCCAGGGTTTAGACAGCTCACACACACAACCTTGGCTGAGCTTATGTGAGCATGTTTATTGTGTATGTGTGTGTATGCGTGTGTCATAAAACAAAGCCCTTGGGAACCATGACATTTCACACCACGTCCACGTACCAATGTGTGTGTGCTGTGTCATGTCCCCGAAATTCTCACGGAACCAGAATGCGAGAGAGAAAATGATAGAGGAAATGGGAGAAAAAAAAAGAATGCATCACAGACAGCAAGGAGATGGACGTGATCCACTCAGAAGAGGAAAAATAAACAAGAACGGAATGGGGAGGAGGAAGAATTGGCGGAAAATAATAAAAACAGAAAAGCCTTGTTTCCATCCCTTTCCCAGCTGTTTTCCCATGGAATAGGACAGCTTGTTACAGATGAAGGAATGTGCCTGTTGGGATCTGGAATTGACCGTGTGTCTGCTTAGCTACATTAGTTAACAACCCTAGTTAGTCCACACCTCGCTGAGAACAGTCAATAAATAACTAGTCCAGCATATGGACTCCAAAATTCATTGTTTCCCATCTCCAAGACTGTGGGTTCTCTCCCTCAGTTGACTCTGTGTACCTTCCTGAGATGCACACTGATTAGAAGACAAGGGTAGTGATAATCAATGGTTCAATTATACTGCCCTTAGTTCAGCCCATCAGAACAGCTGATAAGTACAAGGACGGGATATGTTTCCACCACGTTGTTTCCACATGTCCAGACATCCATGATCAGTGACTAAGAGGTAAAGGTGACCAGAAAATGAAGCTGTTTTGGCCCTTGGCTTGTGCTGGTCTTGTACTGTTTTGTCTTCTGTATTACAGCAGGCTGTCATGTGGGACCTTGAGAGAACTCTGTTTGGTGTTTATGGCTTCTCTCTTTGAATTTCAATGTATGTCTCCATAGAAAAGCTGCAGGTTAAAGAATCCCTTTGAATGAGGACAGACTCAGGCGAACTAAACCTGAACTGGAACGGCTGTTTGAAGAAGAGGACAAGGTGTAGCGTGGTACACCTTAATAAAACTGAACACTGGAACGGCTGTTTGAAGAAGAGGACAAGGTGTAGCGTGGTACACCTTAATAAAACTGAACACTGGAACGGCTGTTTGAAGAAGAGGACAAGGTGTAGCGTGGTACACCTTAATAAAACTGAACACTGGAACGGCTGTTTGAAGAAGAGGACAAGGTGTAGCGTGGTACACCTTAATAAAACTGAACACTGGAACGGCTGTTTGAAGAAGAGGACAAGGTGTAGCGTGGTACACCTTAATAAAACTGAACACTGGAACGGCTGTTTGAAGAAGAGGACAAGGTGTAGCGTGGTACACCTTAATAAAACTGAACACTGGAACGGCTGTTTGAAGAAGAGGACAAGGTGTAGCGTGGTACACCTTAATAAAACTGAACACTGGAACGGCTGTTTGAAGAAGAGGACAAGGTGTAGCGTGGTACACCTTAATAAAACTGAACACTGGAACGGCTGTTTGAAGAAGAGGACAAGGTGTAGCGTGGTACACCTTAATAAAACTGAACACTGGAACGGCTGTTTGAAGAAGAGGACAAGGTGTAGCGTGGTACACCTTCATAAAACTGAACACTGGAACAAAAAATTACAAAGCGGAACAAACGAAACAGTTCTGCTGGTGCAGACACACAAAACATAAAATAACTACCCACAAAACACAGGTGGGAAAAGGCTACCTAAGTATGGTTCTCAATCAGAGACAATGATAGACAGCTGCCTCTGATTGAGAACCACACCCGGCCAAATACACAGAAATATAAAACATAGAACACAAAACATAGAATGCCCACCCCAACTCACGCCCTGAACAAACCAAAATAGAGACATAAAAAGGATATCTAAGGTCAGGGCATGACATGAACCCTGTTGCTGATGTCTTCATTCAGAGGTGTTTTTGACTTTCTTTTTCTTTCAGCCACCATCAAAAGTTCAAGAGCCAGGGTGTTTTGTATTCACAGAGGAGAGAACCTTCGAAAACACTCTAGATGAAAGAGGTACATGGTGTAAATCTGAAAGGTAAAGGAGAGAAGAGGAAGAGGGAAGTGTTCCCTTTTTAAGAAGTGGGCACTTTTGACCACCCTTGTTAGGCCCCAACAATTAAGTCACTCTATGGAAGTGCATACTTTCTTGTAGATCATCTTTGTGGAAGTACACACTTTTCTTTTCTTCCCCTTTCTGTACTCCTCATCATTCGTGACAGTACCCCCGACGCGCGGCTCCTGCCCAGAGGACGAGGCGCGGGGCGATCCGGGTGGAGGCGGTGGAAATCCCTCACAAGGGAAGGATCTAAAATGTCCCTCCCCAATACCTACCACCTCTCCTCCGGACCGTACCCCTCCCAGTCCACAAGGTACTGCAGGCCCCTCACCCGGCATCTCGAGTCCAGAATAGCTTGTACTGTGTACGCCGGGGACCCCTCGATATCCAGAGAGGGCGGAGGGACCTCCGGTACCTCACCTTCTTACAGGGACCAGCTACCACCGGCCTGGGGAGAGACACATGAAACGAGGGGTTAATACAATAGTAAGAGGGAAGTTGCAATCTATAACAAACCTTGTTTATCCTCCTCAGGACTTTAAATGGCCCCACACACTGCGGCCCCAGCTTCCGGCAGGGCAGGCGGAGGGGCAGGTTTCGGGTCGAGAGCCAGACCCTGTCCCCTGGTGCGAACACCGGGGCCTCACTGCGGTGGCGGTCAGCGTTTCTTTTCTGCCGTTCACTGGCCTGCATGAGAAAATACTGGACTGCCCGCCAGGTCTCTCTAGAGTGCTGTACCCACTCCTCCACCGCAGGAGCTTCGGTCTGACTCTGATGCCACGGAGCCAGGACCTGCTGGTAGCCCAGTACGCATTCGAATGGCGACATGTTCGTGGATGAGTGACGAAGTGAGTTCTGGGCCAACTCTGCCCACAGGACATACCTCGCCCATTCTCCTGGCCGGTCCTGGCAATACGACCTCAGAAACCTACCCACTTCCTGGTTTACTCTCTCCACCTGCCCATTACTTTCGGGGTGATAACCAGAGGTAAGGCTAACCGAGACCCCCAGACGCTCCATAAATGCCCTCCAAACCCGGGACGTGAACTGGGGACCTCGATCAGATACGATGTCCTCTGGAACCCCGTAGTTCCGGAAGACGTGGGTAAATAGAGCCTCAGCAGTCTGTAGGGCCGTAGGGAGACCAGCCAATGGGAGGAGACGGCAGGACTTAGAGAACCAATCCACAACGACCAGAACGGTAGTGTTCCCCTGAGATGGGGGAAGATCAGTAAGGAAATCTACCGAGAGATGAGACCATGGCCATTGTGGAATTGGGAGGGGTTGTAACTTCCCTCTAGGCAGATGCCTAGGAGCCTTACTCTGAGCGCATACCGAACAGCAAGAGACATAGAGCTTCACATCCTTAGCTAAGGTGGACCACCAGTATTTCCCCCTAAGACCCCGCACTGTCCTATCAATCCCCGGATGACCCGAAGAAGGTAGTGTGTGAGCCCACCTAATCAATTTATCATGGACACCAAGCGGCACGTACCTAAGACCAGTCGGACACTGTGAAGGCGCAGGTTCAACACTCAACGCCCAATCGATGTCCGCGTCCACCTCCCATACCACCGGGGCCACCAACCGAGAGACTGGAAGGATGGGAGTGGGATCGATGGACCGGTCCTCGGTGTCATAGAGACGGGACAGCGCGTCGGCCTTCGTGTTAAGGGAACCTGGTCTGTAAGAGATCGTAAATCTAAAGGGTGTAAAGAACATGGCCCACCTAGCCTGACGCGGATTCAGTCTCCTCGCTGCTCGAATATACTCCAGATTGCGGTGGTCTGTCCAGATGAGGAAAGGGTGTTTAGCCCCCTCTAGCCAGTATCTCCACACCTTCAGTGCTTTTACCATAGCTAGTAACTCCCGGTCCCCCACATCATAGTTCCGCTCTGCCGGACCCAGCTTCTCGGAAAAGAAAGCGAAGGGACGGAGCTTCGGTGGCGTGCCCGAGCGCTGTGACAGTATGGCTCCAACCCTAGCCTCGGACGCATCCACCTCCACTATGAATGCTAACGAAGGGTCCGGATGCGCCAACACGGGAGCTTCAGTAAACAGCGCCTTCAACTGGTTGAAGGCTCAATCAGCCTCGGCCGAACACCATAGACGCACCGGCCCCCCCTTCAGCAGTGAGGTAATGGGCGCCGCTACTTGGCCAAAACCCCGAATAAACCTCCGGTAGTAATTGGCAAACCCTAAAAACCGCTGCACCTCCATTACCGTGGTTGGAGTCGGCCAATTACGGACGACGTTAACGCGGTCACACTCCATCACCACCCCCGAGCTGGAATTGGAGTCCAATAGAGATGGCATCATCTGTGGATCTGTTTCTGGGATGATGTTGTTGATGTAAGCCATGATCAGCCTTTCAAAGCACTTCATGGCTACTGTCGTGAGTGCTACGGGTCTGTAGTCATTTAGGCAGGTTACCTTAGTGTTCTTGGGCACAGGCACATGTGTTTGTTGGTGGACTTGGTGCATGAATGTATATTTTAAATGCTATGTTGTATGCAACCTTAGCAGGCTTAGTGCTCAGTGAAGTTTGACGGATCTCCAAACTCAGTACCTCAGTACCAAACTCAGGTAGGAGTCTATCCTTTTGCGGTTGGTTGACTCTTTGAATTATGCATCACTACCTATAGATCATCATTAAATAGGGGGTAGGCTTTCCTACAGACTGAGGGTGCAGTAGATTGTTAGAGTTGGAGAGTTAGAGGAGTGGTCTCTGTGCGGTAAGTTTGTTTCCTGTGGTCGCTAGTATAGAGGTTCTTACCCACTCAAGACCAGGGCTTCCCCATGTGCTTCTATCCACTTCATGCCCAGGAGAATTGGCCTTATTGTGTTTTGGGCAATGGAAAAGGTTCACTGCCCCACCCAGCCACTTGGGCCCTGGAGTGTTTTTGACACGTAGTGAACAGCGCTCATCACAACACTTCTCACACAAGCGCCTCTCCACTCAATGAGCGTGGACCCCAGCTGGCATGGCCATTGATTCCCCTGTAACAGGCCGATTGTTCCCTGCAGGAGAAGGAGGAGAGGGGTGTGGAGCGGCTCAAACTCCTCCCCAGGCATTGAGTGGGGCCTAACAGGTGGGAACATCCAGCACTTCTTTCCCCATGACAGGGTAGCACGCCCCAGGTAGTCACATACTGCCTGGAGGAATTAAGAAATTAAAAGCGAGAGGAGGAGGAGAAATTTGGTGAATTTTTGTTAGGATCCCCAGTAGCTAACAATGTAACGTTAGCTAATCTTCCTGGGGTCCAACACCAATTAAAAAGACATTAAAAACAATTACATATTATGACTAAAAACATTTAACAAGTGAAAATACAGACAATTCAAATACCTGGCAGGAAACACTTTTAACAGTCAGTTGAGACTTTCTATTTCGTGTCCAGTCAGGAAATAGAAAAGGAGGGGGGGGGGTTCTTGAAGGTGGATTTACTTTTTGCTGAGAAATATGGATTGGTAAAGAGTTCCCTTCAGCTATAGCTCTACATAAAACTGCAGATTTCAGGCAATTTGTCTTTGGCTTGGGTTGTCTTAGATGTCCTGCATTTACCGGTCTGGTTTGATGGTTGTGCATGATGCTAGTATGTATTAACTGGTGTGAAAATACTGTGTTTGTTTTTTAATATAGCATTCCTAAGGAAAGTCAGAAGACTAGATAGTAATTTGTTTCAACATGAAGCCATGAGAGATTTTGATGCATTTGGATAATATTCATACGGTTAGAGCAATGAAGAACAAATCTGGCAGCCCTGTTTTGAGCCATTTAGAGTTTTTTTGTATCTTTCTTTGCTGCAGATGACCATATAACTGGCCAGTACTCTAAGTGTGATAGGACCTGGGATTGACCATATAACCAGACAGTACTCTAAGTGTGATAGGACCAGGGATTGACCATATAACTGGACAGTACTCTAAGTGTGATAGGACCAGATTTCTTTCCCCATATTGACTCATATAAAAGGGATTGGACAGTACTCTAAGTGTGATAGGACCAGGTATTGACCATATAACTGGACAGTACTCTAAGTGTGACAGGACCAGGGATTGACCATACAACCAGACAGTACTCTAAGTGTGATAGGACCAGGGATTGACCATATAACTGGACAGTACTCTAAGTGTGATAGGACCAGGGATCATCTGATTCAGAGTGATAGACGTTACATGCTCTGAAAATGTTCTTGTAACAGCAATTACCCAACCCATCCTAATAACAATATTTTCGATGTGTTCTGATCATGATAAAGCTGTGTTCAACATGTCGACTCATGGTTCTGTTTTTTTAACTTGCTCTACATTTTAACTTGCTCTACTCATCAACAATTTCAATTGGGGATCATCAGCAAGTATATATCTTGAAACAAATACACCAATTTGTTCATATCAACCCAAACAGACACCATTATTAGTTCACTACTCAGTAAATCTGTTAGCTCATTACATTCTGATGCTGCGCAGGGATACATTGTAGAGTCATCAGCATACATTACCACTCTTGCTTTGTTCATTACTGAAGGTAGTAAATCCTTAGTAAAAATAGAGTAGAGAAGTGGGCCAAGGCAGCTTCCTTGACGAACACCACAGTGAATATCTTTACTGATTGAAAGCTACAATTTCAATTGGGGATCATCAGCAAGTATATATCTTGAAACAAATACACCAATTTGTTCATATCAACCCAAACAGACACCATTATTAGTTCACTACTCAGTAAATCTGTTAGCTCATTACATTCTGATGCTGCGCTATACATTGTAGAGTCATCAGCATACATTACCACTCTTGCTTTGTTCATTACTGAAGGTAGTAAATCCTTAGTAAAAATAGAGTAGAGAAGTGGGCCAAGGCAGCTTCCTTGACGAACACCACAGTGAATATCTTTACTGATTGAAAGCTACAATTAAAGAACAACTTTTTCCTTCTGATAGATAGCTTTCCATCTGGGATAGAGCTGCAAACTTAAATCATAACATATGAGATTACCTAGTAACAGTTCAATTGTATCAAAAGCAGCACTGAAATCTAGCAACACTACACCAACTAACTTCCTGTCATCCATACTCTTTAACCAATCATCTGTCATTTGTGCTAAGGATGTACTCGTAAAATGCCCTTCTTTGTATGCATACTGGAAACGCGTTATCAGACCATTACATGAGAAATAATCCTTGATTTGTAAAGATAATTTTTTTCCAATAATTTACTTAACAAAAGCAGCAATCTTATAGGATGACTATGAGGACCAGTGAATGCAGATGTTTTAACCTTAGGTAGTGGAATAACCATTGACTCTTTCCAGACTTCTGGGCACACCCCATACATCAAGCATTTCTTAAAAATATGTGAGATTGGGGTAGATTTTTGGTTAGCTGTAACTCTAAGCAATTTGGCGTCAAGATTATCTGTACCAGATGGGTATGACCCAGGTGTTCTGCTATGATATTGTATATGAGCTTCCATGTCTTTGAGAGTAAGATGTCTATTGACCACTTAACAGGGCAACAGACAACAAACCACTTCTCAGTGACAGCACATGTTCTGACATTCTCCTGCCACTTAAAGCCATAGAGAGCAGGGAAATACGGTATTATGTTTTCTATTTAACTTGCCAGTTGAGCAAATTCAATGGAGTAGCAGCTTATATATGTCATGACTCCCGCCAAAGTCGGTCCCTCTCCTTGTTCGGGCGGCGTTCGGCGGTCGACGTCACCGGCTTTTTAGCCATCGCCGATCCACTTTTCATTTTCCATTTGTTTTGTCTTTGTCTTATCACACCTGGCTTCACTCACCAATCACTTGTTTATTATTTAGCCCTCTGTTCCCCATGTTGCATTTGTGAGTGATTGTTATTTGTTACGTAGATATTTGTCAGGCGTTGTACTTTTGTTTTAGACTGTGTTTTTGGCTCTTGTATGTGTTATGTGCTGTCATTTGGTACCGGTATTAAAGTGTGCCTGTTTATTATACTCCTCTCTCCTGCACTTGACTTCGCCTCCCATATACACACATTACAATATGCGGTGGTAGGGGGGACACAGAATTGAATGGAGTAGTTTTGGGTATGTGTGGGGAAATCACAGCACTTCTTTTGCATGCCCTCTCAGTAGCGCAGCTGGGATTAGAGGAGAGGAGATGGGAGGATGTTTCCAACCAGCACACTGTTTATCCTAAGATAGATATACACCCTTACAAACACAACCCCTGTAAACAGACCACAGCTTGGGAGGCTTAACACCTGTGTTTTAATACTACAAATAAACTCAGCTTGTTTGTCTACCAATGCAAAGAGGATGAAAGCAGTGGAATGAGAGCTCCATTATTTCCTTTATTTATTCAAGAAACGTTATTTACTAGAAAGATATCATCCCAGCTTTAATCCTCTTAGCGATGGATTGGGGTTGTACTTACAGCACCATGCACCTGCTAAACGAACTCCTCTTAAAGCTGTATAAACACAGCCAGAGGACCCACGCTAGCTTCCCAGGCTGCATCTCATCGCCACACTGCATTCCAAGGCAGCTAGCTCAACAGGAAGTTTAGAGGACACCCCTCTCCGGATGCCCTCCAAAACCACTATGGAGACAAGGGTCCCTGGTGTGTCATGTAGCCAGGAGCAACACAATGGCCTATGTGTTCTCATGTGTTGGATTGTTTACACAGGGGTGTTAGCGGGCTCAAATAGCTACTAGATCTCAGCATGGCCACTGGCCACAGGAAGTGCTCATCAAGGTCTTCCCCGATGAATGGCTTTCCTGGAGTGACCTGGCTGTTTGCATCCTTACTCTCATTTCACCCTCTATAATGTTTATTAAACCTTTATCAAACAATTTTATTTTTCAAATCAAAGAAAACGTATTTGTCACGAGCTTCCTGAACAACAGGTATACTAACAGTGAAATGCTTACTTCCCTACAATGCAGAGAGAAACAAAAGAGAAATAATAGAAAATAACAAGAAAATGAGTAACGATAACTTGGCTATATACACGGAGTATCAGTACCGAGTCCATGTGCAGGTGTACGAGGTAATTGAGGTAGATATGTACATATAGGTAGGGGGTAATTGAGGTAGGTACAGTATGTACATATAGGTAGGGGTAAAGTGACTAGTCATCAGGATAGATAATAAACACTAACAGTAGAGTATGTGATGAGTTAAAATAGTTAGTGCAGAAAGGGTCAATGCAGAAACTTAACTATTTTAAACAAACTATTTAGCAGTTACATTGTGTAATAGCATTTTGAAGAATGGTGCCCAATCTCAGCGATCACTGCCTCATTGCCTGTATCCGCTACCGAGCCGCAGTCAAACGACCACCCCTCATCATTGTCAAACGCTCCCTAAAACACTTCTGTGAGCAGGCCTTCCTAATCGACCTGGCCCGGGTATCCTGGAAGGACATTGACCTCATCCCGTCAGTTGAGGATGCCTGGTCATTCTTTAAAAGTAACTTCCTCACCATTTTAGATAAGCATGCTCCGTTTAAAAAATGCAGAACCAAGAACAGATACAGCCCTTGATTCACTCCAGACCTGACTGCCCCCGACCAGCACAAAAACATCCTGTGGCGGACTGCAATAGCATCGAATAGTCCCCGCGATATGCAACTGTTCAGGGAAGTCAGGAACCAATACACGCAGTCAGTCAGGAAAGCTAAGGCCAGCTTCTTCAGGAAGAAGTTTGCATCCTGTAGCTCCAACTCCAAAAAGTTCTGGGACACTGTGAAATCCATGGAGAACAAGAGCACCTCCTCCCAGCTGCCCACTGCACTGAGGCTAGGTAACACGGTCACCACCGATAAATCCATGATCATCGAAAACTTCAACAAGCATTTCTCAACGGCTGGCCATGCCTTCCGCCTGGCTACTCCAACCTTGGCCAACAGCTCCGCCCCCACCGCAGATTCTCGCCCAAGCCCTTCCAGGTTCTCCTTTACCCAAATCCAGATAGCAGATGTTCTGAAAGAGCTACAAAACCTGGACCCGTACAAATCAGCCGGGATTGACAATCTGGAACCCCTATTTCTGAAACTATCCGCCGCCATTGTCGCAACCCCTATTACCAGCCTGTTCAACCTCTCTTTCATATCGTCTGAGATCCCCAAGGATTGGAAAGCTGCCGCAGTCATCCCCCTCTTCAAAGGGGGAGACACCCTGGACCCAAACTGTTACAGACCTATATCCATCCTGCCCTGCCTATCTAAGGTCTTCGAAAGCCAAGTCAACAAACAGGTCTCTGACCATCTCGAATCCCACCGTACCTTCTCCTCTGTGCAATCTGATTTCCGAGCCGGTCACGGGTGCACCTCAGCCACACTCAAGGTACTAAACGATATCATAACCGCCATCGATAAAAGACAGTACTGTGCAGCCGTCTTCATCGACCTTGCCAAGGCTTTCAACTCTGTCAATCACCATATTCTTATCGGCAGACTCAGTAGCCTCGGTTTTTCGGATGACTGCCTTGCCTGGTTCACCAATTACTTTGCAGACAGAGTTCAGTGTGTCAAATCGGAGGGCATGCTGTCCGGTCCTCTGGCAGTCTCTATGGGGGTGCCACAGGGTTCAATTCTCGGGCCGACTCTTTTCTCTGTATATATCAATGATGTTGCTCTTGCTGCGGGCGATTCCCTGATCCACCTCTACGCAGACGACACCATTCTATATACTTCCGGCCCGTCCTTGGACACTGTGCTATCTAACCTCCAAACGAGCTTCAATGCCATACAACACTCCTTCCGTGGCCTCCAACTGCTCTTAAACGCTAGTAAAACCAAATGCATGCTTTTCAACCGATCGCTGCCTGCACCCACATGCCCGACGAGCATCACCACCCTGGATGGTTCCGACCTTGAATATGTGGACACCTATAAGTACCTAGGTGTCTGGCTAGACTGCAAACTCTCCTTCCAGACTCATATCAAACATCTCCAATCGAAAATCAAATCAAGAGTCGGCTTTCTATTCCGCAACAAAGCCTCCTTCACTCACGCCGCCAAACTTACCCTAGTAAAACTGACTATCCTACCGATCCTCGACTTCGGCGATGTCATCTACAAAATTGCTTCCAACACTCTACTCAGCAAACTGGATGCAGTTTATCACAGTGCCATCCGTTTTGTCACTAAAGCACCTTATACCACCCACCACTGCAACTTGTATGCTCTAGTCGGCTGGTCCTCGCTACATATTCGTCGCCAGACCCACTGGCTCCAGGTCATCTACAAGTCCATGCTAGGTAAAGCTCCGCCTTATCTCAGTTCACTGGTCACGATGGCAACTGATCATCCCTAAAGCCAACACCTCATTTGGCCGCCTTTCGTTCCAGTACTCTGCTGCCTGTGACTGGAACGAATTGCAAAAATCCCTGAAGTTGGAGACTTTTATCTCCCTCACCAACTTCAAACATGTGCTATCTGAGCAGCTAACCGATCGCTGCAGCTGTACATAGTCTATTGGTAAATAGCCCACCCATTTTCACCTACCTCATCCCCACACTGTTTTTATTTATTTACTTTTCTGCTCTTTTGCACACCAGTATCTCTACCTGTACATGACCATCTGATCATTTATCACTCCAGTGCTATTCTGCAAAATTGTAATTATTCGCCTACCTCCTCATGCCTTTTGCACACAATGTATATAGACTCCCCTTTTTTTTCAACTGTGTTATTGACTTGTTAATTGTTTACTCCATGTGTAACTCTGTGTTGTCTGTTCACACTGCTATGCTTTATCTTGGCCAGGTCGCAGTTGCAAATGAGAACTTGTTCTCAACTAGCCTACCTGGTTAAATAAAGGTGAAATAAAAAAAAAAAAAAAAAAAAATAAGAATGTGTTTCTCTCTTTTAGAACCTGATATCTTATTCTTTTACTTTACAGAATATGAAGGAGACATCAACGCCTTGTGCTGTTTAATGAATCTTTGTGAGAAAGTTAATCAACATGTTGTTTTGTCCTTTCATTAATCACTCTTGCTCTCATAACATTAAGAAAGGGGACGTCCGTCAGCTGGTATGACAGCAGCTCTGTGGATTGTTCATGTTAACTCCTCTCTTCTAGGGTTCAGACATACTCCTCACCCCTGCACTGCACCCCCCCCCCACGGGAATGGGTGGTGAGAAGGAATGGAGGTAGGGATGGTAGGTTGGGGGCATTTAGTTCTCTCCTCTCCAACTGGAGGCAAACAGGATGTAATTTGAAATATTAGCTGGTGCTGTGATTGAACATGGCACCCTGATCACTGAGTTGCCAGGAAGGCGAGCCATAACGATGACTTATCACCTGTGTGAGGAACGCGGAGTATAGAACAAGATTCCCAAACATGACAAATGTCACCCTGAGGAACCAGTCCTTTTGTGGGGGAAAGAGTCCCTTTGTAAGGGAGAGAGTGGGTTATAGTCCCTTTGTAAGGGGGTGTTATAGTCCCTGTAGGGGTAGGGAAGAGGGGGGGGAGAGAGGGGTTTCTAGTCCATGAGTAGGGGGGAGAGAGGAGGTTATAATCCTTATGGAAGAGAGGGGGTTGTAGTCCCTCTGTGAGAGAGAGATAGAGAGAGGAGGGGGTTCTCGTATGTATGGGAGAGAGGGGGTTCTAGTCTGTATGGGAGGGAGGAGGTTCTAGTTCATCTGTGGGAGAGAGAGGGGGTTCTAGTTCCTCTGTGGGAGAGAGAGGGTTTCTAGTCCATCTGTGGTTGAGACACAGGGTTCTTGTCCGTCTGTAGGTGAGAGAGGGGGTCCTAGTCTGTATAGGAGACAGAGGTTCTAGTACATCTGTATGGGGGAGTGGGGGTTCTCGTTCCTCTGTGAGAGAGAGAGGTGGTTCTAGTTCCTCTGTGGGAGAGAGAGGGGGGGTTCTAGTTCCTCTGTGGGAGAGAGAGAGGGTTCTACTTCCTCTGTGGGAGAGAGAGGGTTTCCAGTCCATCTATGGTTGACACACATGATTCTAATCCCTCTGTAGGGGATAAATGGGGCTCTAGTCCCACTTTAGGAAAGAGGAGGGGTGGGGGGTTCCAGTCCCTATGTGGGGAAGAGCGGGGGTTCTAGTCCCTCTTTAGGAAAGAGGGGGGGATTCTAGTCCCTATGTGATTAAGAGAGGGGGGGGGGGGGTTCTAGTCCGGTGGGGCGATGGCAGATCCTCTGACGTACTTGGAAGCTGATCATGTTGCATGCAAGCCAAGGAGTGATGACCACTGACCTCTGTTGAAATGAAAACAGATGGCGTCGAGGTGACTTAAATAAGCTGGTGAGGAATTTGTCACCCTGTCCTCTGCTTCGTATTGCTTCTCCTCCTCCACTCTTTCATTACTCTCGTCTTCTTTATTTGTTTTATTTTAATTTATTATTTAACTAGGCAAGTCAGTTCTACCTGCAACTCACAACACATCCCTCAATCCCAACTTTTATTAATTACTGCCAAAGCACTGTTTATTTTTAAATAAACGCATGTGTTCCTGGCATTGTAACAGACTTTTGTATCCCTGACCCTTTCTGCTTGAAGTCTCTTGCAAGGTCACTTAATTTCTGTTTTCTTTTGGGGCTTTTAAAAGCATTACTGCAAATTATCACAACATGGAGAAATGGAGAGAGGGGGAAAAGGGAGAGAAACATGCCAAGAACATTATGATGTGAATGTGATTCTTGCATGCCGGTGTTGATATTATGATTTCCAACATTATGATGAACTCAATATTTCAACATGTTTAAAAAGCTGACTGAAATGTTGACGACAAGCCATCTTTCAGAATTGATGATGATCCTTCAGCATGAAACCAAACATGATACTGTGGTATTAACTGTTACTACTACTAGAACAATGACGATGACTACTGCTGCTACAATAATAATATTCCGTGGCCTCCAACTGCTTTTACATACTAGTAAAACTAAGTGCATGCTCTTCAACCAATTGCTCCCTGCATCCTTCTGCCCGACTAGCATAACTACTCTGGACGGTTCTGACTTAGAATATGTGGACAACTATAAATACCTAGGTGTCTGGTTAGACTGTAAACTCTCCTTCCTGACTCACATTAAGCATCTCCAATCCAAAATTGAATCTAGAATCGGCTTCCTATTTTGCAACAAAGCCTCCTTCACTCAAATATACCCTCGTAAAACTGACTATCCTACAAATCCTTGAATTCAGCGATATCATTTACAAAATAGCCCCCAACACTCTACTCAGCAAACTGGATGTAGTCAATCACAGTGCCATCTGTTGTGTCACCAAAGCCCCATATACTACCGACCACTGCGACCTGTATGCTCTCGTTGTCTGGTGCTCGCTACATATTGGTCGCCAGACCCACTGGCTCCAGGTCATCTATAAGTCTTTTTTAAGTATTTTTTTTTATCTCAGCTCACTGGTCACCATAGCAACTCTCACCCGTAGCACGCACTCCAGCAGGTATATTTCACTGGTCCCCAAAGCCAACACTTCATTTGGCCGTCTTTCCTTCCAGTTCTCTGCTAACAGTGACTGGAACAAATTGCAAAAATCATTGAAGCTGGAGTCTTATATCTCCCTCTCTAATTTTAAGCATCAGCTGTCAGAACAGCTTAACGATTACTGTACCTGTGCATAGCCAATCTGTAAATATCACACCCAATTACCTCATCCTCATATTTTTACTTACGCTCTTGCTCTTTTACACCCCAGTATCGCTACTTGCACATCATCATCTGCACATCTATTTATTTTAATTTCACCTTTATTTAACCAGGTAGGCAAGTTGAGAAGAAGTTCTCATTTGCAATTGCGACCCGGCCAAGATAAAGCAAAGCAGTTCGACACATACAACAACACAGAGTTACACATGGAGTAAAACAAACATACAGTCAATAATACAGTAGAAAAATAAGTCTATATACAATGTGAGCAAATGAGGTGAGATAAGGGAGGTAAAGGCAAAAAAAAATCTGTCACTCCAGTGTTAATGCTAAATTGTAATTATTTCGCCTCTATGGCCTATTTATTGCCTACCTCCCTACTCTTCGACATTTGCAGACACTGTATATAGATTTTTCTATTTTTCTTTTGTGTTATTGACTGTACGTTTGTTTATGTGTAACTCTGTGTTGTTGTTTTTAATGCACTGCTTTGCTTTATCTTGGCCAGGTCGCAGTTGTAAATGAGAACTTGTTCTCAACTGGCCTACCTGGTTAAATAAAGGTTTGTGTGCACATGTGTTTGTGTGTGCATGTGTTTGTGTGTACATGTGTTTGTGTGTACATGTGTTTGTGTGTACATGTGTTTGTGTGTACTTGTGTTTGTGTATACATGTATTTGTGTGTACTTGTGTTTGTGTGTACTTGTGTTTGTGTGTACATGTGTTTGTGTGTGCATGTGTTTGCGTGTACATGTGTTTGTGTGTACATGTGTTTGTGTGTAGATGTGTTTGTGTGTACATGTGTTTGTGTGTGCATGTGTTTGTGTGTACATGTGTTTGTGTGTACATGTGTTTGTGTGTACATGTGTTTGTGTGTACATGTGTTTGTGTGTACATGTGTTTGTGTGTGCATGCTTTTTTCTAAGCAGCAGAAAGCTTTGCACCAATTCTCATTGTCAATTCAGTTGTCATTGCTTGTTGTTGTTACCATGGCCCAGCCTCAGTGTGTATGCAGGCAGATGGCTTTGTATTGTCAGCCTGTGGTTTGTTTTCTCTGGATAACGTGGGACGTCTCCTCTTGAACTTTTACAGCCCCTTTCCTTTTAGCCATGTGTATCTGATAGAGTTGACCTCTCGGTCACTTCCTCCTCTTTCTCATCCCATTTGTTTGTTTGTTTGTTTTTATGTTTCTCTCTTTTAATCAGCCCTTTCACATATCCATTCATTCATTCATCCATTCATCCATCTATTCATCCATCCATTCATTCATCCATTCATCTGCAAGCAGGAGGACCAGCAACATATCAAGAAATGAGGAGAGCGAGAGAGAGAGAGAGAGAGAGAGAGAGAGAGAGAGCGAGACACAGAGAGAGAGACACAGAGAGAGAAAGAGACAGAGAGACAAAGAGAGACAGAGAGACAGAGAGACAAAGAGACAGAGAGACAGAGAGAGACAGAGAGACAGAGAGAGACAGAGACAGAGAGACAGAGAGGCATAGAGAGACAGAGAGAACAGTGAGTAGGTGTCCCACGGTTGCCGTCAGGTTGAGTCAGCGGCGAGTGGACAGGACAGTAAATGTCACATCATGTAAAGAGAGCAGGGGAGAGACATGGTGCAGACCCCCACAACACCACACACCCCTTACCTCACACTCACACAGGTGCTTTTCGGGGACCCTGGAGCATTTTGGGACCTGCCAAGGGGTGAAGAATGCTCCAGATCTGGCAAGAGCATCTCTGTAGCGGGACACTCTTTAATTGTGGGGCCCCAAACTGTTGAACAGACGGCTACTCCTGAGAGGCTTCCAGGCCTAAACTGAAATGACAGTTATTGGCCCCTCTCGTCCAGAAAAAAACTGTAAAGCTATTTCCTGTTGTGTCCCATTTCTCAGTAGGAGTGCATTTGATACGGCCATATTAACCGTGCACTCCTGAGCCCAGTCCATAACTCTTCCCTGGATGAAATGTACTGCACAGTGCTGTATTATAAGGTGCTCCGTATTTGTGTACAGGCTTTTTACCCCCACCACGTTTTCTGTCCTCAGCCATGACGCATCGTAAACTGCAACACAAACCCCAAAGAGCTCTGCTCTCCACTCTAACATTTATGTCTGGTGTTTAACCCAAATGCAGCTCTCTTCACCCTATCCACTAACACTAAGGTGTGGCTCAGTTGGTAGAGCATGGCGCTTGCTACACATGGCGCTTGCTAAATATGGCGCTTGCAATGCCAGGGTTGTGGCTTCCATTCTTACGGGGGACCAGAACACAAAATGTATGCACTCAGAACTGTGAGTCGCTCTGGATAAGATTGTCTGCTAAATTACAAAAATGTAAAATTAGGATATGTTTACAGCCCAGAATGACAAAAGTTTTCTATGTGTACTATATAACCAGATTTACTATTTCAGACTGTTAGTCTACTAGCTTGTAAAGAGTCTCCTGGTCATGCCTATGCTACAGTTATTTACGTGTTTAAAAAGAAACAGATAGATTCACTGTTGCAGTCCAGTGTGTGTGGGAGCTGTGGTTCATGAGTGTGTGTGTTTGTGTGTGTGTTGAGTCGTCAGGGGGTCTGGCGATTCTCAGGGGGAGCATCCCACGTCTGAGTTCCATAAACCAGGTTATCCATTAACTGGGCCCTGCACTCCTCCTGTTCACCACAGTCCAGCCTGGTTCGGCCTAGCTCTGTTACACTCAGCCTGGCCTGGCCCAGTGTCTACCAGTCCACTCCAGTTCAGCCTGGAGCCAGCCACAGCCCTGATTCATCCTCATTGACTTACTCTCTTGCAAGGTTCTGGTTGTGCCTTAATAATCTCCCTTTGAGAAAACAAATGAAAGAAGCTAAAGAGAGATGTATAAATGTGTCCTATTGTCCCAGTGAGGGACACGGGCTAAGAGAGGACAGTAATACAGTACATCTCTGACTCATCTGTCCACTTCCCACCCATGTTGCCCTCCTAGTCTCCACACACACTGCTAATCGTCACACTCATGGTAATGTGTAGCAGTAGTGTTGTAGCAGTGTAACAGTAGTGTTGAAGCAGTGTTGTAGCGGTGTTGTAGTAGTGTTGAAGCGGTGTTGTAGCGGTGTTGTAGCGGTGTTGGAGCGGTGTTGTAGCAGTATTGTAGCAGTGTTGTAGTAATGTTGTAGCAGTGTTGTAGTGGTGTTGTAGTTGTGTTGTAGCAGTGTTGGAGCGGTGTTGGAGCAGTGTTGGAGCAGTGTTGTAGCAGAGTAGCAGTAGTGTTCGAACAGTGTTGCAGCAGTGTTGTAGCAGTGTTGTAGCAGTGTTGTAGCAGTGTTGTAGCGGTGTTGTAGCAGTGTTGTAGCAGTGTTGTAGCAGTGTTGTAGCAGTGTTGTGGCGGTGTTGTAGCAGTGTTGTAGCGGTGTTGTAGCGGTGTTGTAGCAGTGTTGTAGCAGTGTTGTAGCAGTGTTGCTGCAGTGTTGAAGCAGTGTTGTAGCAGTGTTGTAGCAGTGTTGTAGCAGTGTTGTAGCAGTGTTGTAGCAGTGTTGCTGCAGTGTTGTAGCAGTGTTTTGGCGGTGTTGTAGCAGTGTTGTGGCAGTGTTGTAGCAGAGTAGCAGTAGTGTTGGAGCCGTGTTGCTGCAGTGTTGAAGCAGTGTTGTAGCAGTGTTGTAGCAGTGTTGTAGCAGTGTTGAAGCAGTGTTGTAGCAGAGTAGCAGTCGTGTTGGAGCAATGTTGTAGCAGTGTTGTAGCAGTGTTGCTGCAGTGTTGTAGCAGTGTTGTGGCGGTGTTGGAGCAGTGTTGCTGCAGTGTTGGAGCAGAGTAGCAGTAGTGTTGGAGCAATGTTGTAGCAGTGTTGTAGCAGTGTTGTAGCAGAGTAGCAGTAGTGTTGGAGCAGTGTTGTAGCAGTGTTGTAGCAGTGTTGTAGCAGTGTTGTAGCAGAGTTGCAGTAGTGTTGGAGCAGTGTTGTAGTAGTGTTGTAGAGGTGTTGTAGCAGTGTTGCAGAAGGGTTGTAGCGGTGTTGTTGGAGCAGTGTTGTAGTAGTGTTGTAGCGGTGTTGTAGCAGAGTGTAGTGTTGGAGCAGTGTTGTAGTAGTGTTGTAGCGGTGTTGTAGTAGTGTTGTAGCTGTGTTGTAGCAGAGTAGCAGTAGTGTTGGAGCAGTGTTGTAGCAGTGTTGTAGCGGTGTTGTAGTGTTGTAGCGGTGTTGTAGCAGTGTTGTAGCAGTGTTGTAGCAGTGTTGTAGCAGTGTTGGAGCAGTGTTGTAGTAGTGTTGTAGAGGTGTTGTAGCAGTGTTAGCAGAAGGTGTTGTAGCGGTGTTGTAGCAGAGTGCAGTAGTGTTTGCAGTGTTGCGGTAGTGTTGCAGAAGTGTTGTAGCAGTGTTGTAGCGGTGTTGTAGCGGTGTTGTAGCAGAGTAGCAGTAGTGTTGGAGCAGTGTTGTAGTAGTGTTGTAGCGGTGTTGTAGCAGAGTAGGAGTAGTGTTGGAGCAGTGTTGTAGTAGTGTTGTAGCGGTGTTGTAGTAGTGTTGTAGCGGTGTTGTAGCAGAGTAGCAGTAGTGTTGTAGCAGTGTTGTAGCAGTGTTGTAGCGGTGTTTTAGCAGTGTTGTAGCGGTGTTGTAGTGGTGTTGTAGCGGTGTTGTAGCACTGTTGTAGCAGGGTTGTAGTAGTGTTGTAGAAGTGTTGGAGCAGTGTTGTAGTACTGTTGTAGCAGTTTTGTAGCAGAGTAGCAGTAGTGTTGGAGCGGTGGTGTAGCAGTGTATTAGCAGTGTTGTAGCGGTGTTGTTGCGGTGTTGTAGCAGTGTTGTAGCGGTGTTGTAGCGGTGTTGTAGCGGTGTTGTAGCACTGTTGTAGCAGGGTTGTAGTTGTGTTGTAGTAGTGTTGTAGAAGTGTTGTAGCAGAGTAGCAGTAGTGTTGGAGCAGTGTTGTAGTAGTGTTGTAGCATTTTTGTAGCAGAGTAGCAGTAGTGTTGGAGCGGTGTTGTTGTGGTGTTGTAACGGCGTAGCAGTAGTGTTGGAGCAGTGTTGTAGTAGTGTTGTAGCAGTGTTGTAGCGGCATGTAGCGACGTTATAGCAGTGTTGTAGAGGTGTTGTAGCGGTGTTGTAGCGGTGTTGTAGAAGTGTGGTAGCAGGGTTGAAGTGGTGTTGTAGCGGTGTTGTAGCTGTGTTGCAGCGGTGTTGTAGCGGCGTTGTAGCGACGTTATAGCACTGTTGTAGAGGTGTTGTAGCGGTGTTGTAGCTGTGTTGTAGCAGTGTTGTAGCAGGGTTGAAGCGGTATTGTAGCAGTGTTGTAGCAGGGTTGTAACGGTGTTGTAGCAATGTTGTAGCGGTGTTGTAGCAGGGTTGTAGCGGTGTTGTAGCAGGGTTGAAGCAGTGTTGTAGAAGTGTTGTAATGGTGTTGTAGCAATGTTGTAGCGGCATTGTAGCTCCGTTGTAGCACTGTTGTAGCGATGCTACACTGCTCTTCTCTCCCATCTTCTCCTCTCCTCTCTCTTCTCCTCTCCGCTCTTCCCTTCGCTTCTGTTCACCTCTCTTCTCCTCTCTTCGCCTCCCTTCTCCTCTCATCTCTTCTGTTCTCCTCTCCTATCCTCTTTTATCTTCTCATCTCATCTCCTCTCTTCTTCTTTGTTATGCTCTCCTCCTCTCCTCTGTTCTGCTCTGTTCTCCCCTCTTCTCCTCTTTTCTCCTGTTATTCTCTCCTCTCTTCTCTTCACCTCTGTTCTCCTTTTTTCTCCTCCCTTCTATCTTCTCCTCTCCTCTCTTCTCTTCTCCTATTCTCACCTCTTCTCATAATATCTCCTCTCTCCTCTTCTTTCCTCTCCCACTGTGATTTACCTCTCCTCCTCTCCTCTTTTTATTTGCCGGAAGTCACCAAGAATCTGGACAATTTCACCCTGCAGAAAGCTGTAAACCATTAAGCAGACACTCCTCTTCTAACCGCCATCACCACTGCAGGTGTGTGAGTGTGGCATCAGAAGGGCATGAAATAGAGATCTTGAAATTGGCATCTAAACTCTCATTGCATAGGTTTAAAGCACACACTTTAAAACCTATGGGGAAAAAAACATCTTTCAAGATTGGTGAGCTGAGCATTCGTGCTGCTGCCTTGTTTATTGAATTAGTATTCAGTGTGATTAAACCCTTCTATCATACACACAGATTTATTTCTCCTGTTCTGTCTGGGTTTATGTTGCTGGCACCGCAATGTGTAAACTTAGACCGTTTTCTCATAATCTTCTGCACCAACTTCAGTATAAGCAGCTAATTGTGTTTAGTTTCAGTGTGACTCAGCCGTTCGGTTTGTTTTAATATTTACACCAGTGTGGAAGAGGACCAGTTTGGTGTTCTCCAGGGAGCGAGGAGGGAGGAGGAGGGAGGGAGGGAGGGAGGGAGGGAGGGAGGGAGGGGGAGGGAGGGAGGGAGGGAGGGAGGGAGGGAGGGAGGGAGGGAGGGAGGGAGGGAGGGAGGGAGGGAGGGAGGGAGGGGGAGGGAGGGAGGGAGGGAGGGAGGGAGAAGCTGATGCCTTAAATGAAGTGTTCTGTTTTCCCACACAGAGCACATGTACAGTATGTTAGTATACAAGCACATACTTAGCCTCCAGGCTCCCTGTGTGCCCTAGCCAGGCCCTTCCTCCCCTCATGACCCTCCTCTCTGTGTGTACACATCAGCGACTGGAAGAGCACATTCTGCCACTCAACCCCTGCTCTGCTCTGGCCAGAGGAGCTCACCTGTCACACTGTAATTAGTCCACATCTGAGGATCTCACCCCTCACACTGTAATTAGTCCACATCTGAAGATCTCACCCCTCACACTGTAATTAGTCCACATCTGAAGATCTCACCCTTCACACTGTAATTAGTCCACATCTGACGATCTCACCCTTCACACTGTAATTAGTCCACATCTGAGGATCTCACACTGTAATTAGTCCACATCTGAGGACTGTAATGTCACCACATCTGAGGATGTCACCCTTCACACTGTAATTAGTCCACATCTGAGGATCTCACCCTTCACACTGTAATTAGTCCACATCTGAGGATCTCACCCTTCACACTGTAATTAGTCCACATCTGGGGATCTCACACTGTAATTAGTCCACATCTGAGGATGTCACCCTTCACACTGTAATTTGTCCACATCTGAGGATCTCACCCTTCACACTGTAATTAGTCCACATCTGAGTAGAGGGACCTATGTTATTCTGACACCCACTAATATCTTTCTCCACACTTGGCTTTCACCAGAGGGGTGAAGTGTTCTATGACTTGAGGTTCAGGTACATGGATGCTGCCAGTGCTAACCGACAAAGCTAACCCCTACAAAGCTAACCGACAGCTCAAAAACTCTTAGCATCAGGTTTCAGTAGAGTTTGGCTTGGGAAAGCAAATATGCAGTTTGTGGATAATGATGATAGTGTGATTTTGTGTATGGGTTAGCATTCTCATTCCATATTTCCGTACATCTTAATGAGCACATTGATGTGTTGGAATGCTTGGGACCCACAAAGTCTTTGTCCTCAACATTAAATTAGTCTTAATAAGTAAATGGTAAGCGTAATTGTAAAGACACAGGTGTTGACATCCCATTCCCAGGGCAGAGGAATAGGATGGGGTAGGATGGGCAGAGTGGGGTGGGGTGGGTGAGTGTCTGGGTGGTTGTGAACAGAGAGTGTGGGGGGGGGGGATCTCCTTGGATCCTGGTGGTGTGGTAATGATCATGCTGTGCTAGTGAAAAGGCAGGCTGGGACAGGCATGGTTGGGGCCCACTATTACACCATCACACAGTCTCACCAATGAGTCCGCACTCAGCTCAGCAACCCCTCCACATTCAGCTCATTTAATAGAGGCGGCTGGATTATTGTTAGGGGCTGATATTGCAAAGCTGTAGTGTGGCAACCATGTACTTTTGGCCACACTTTTTTCTCAACATCCTACAATGGGTGGAATAAGTGTGAAAACATAGAACCCAACAATGAGGCATACTGGACTGGTATCCTCACTTATATGGCAGATCTAAACAGGTGATATCTTCACTGTCTATTGTAACGTTACCGCTAATCATTCTCTCTCCAGGTAATGTAAGAATATGTCACTGTGCCCTCTCTCTCTAGAGTAGAGGCCTGGCCTGCAAGTGTTGATATTAGAGACCTTTAAACCCCCCACACCCCTACTCTACTCTATCTCTCTCATTTACAACTGCGACCTGGCCAAGATAATGCAAAGCAGTGTGACAAAAACAACAACACAAAGTTACACTTGGGGGAAAAACAAATGTACAGTCAATTACACAATAGAAAATACTGTATACAGTGTGCAAATGAGGTAAGGAGGTAGGGCAATAAATAGGCCACAGTGGCGCAGTAATTTCAATTTAGCAAATTAACACTGGAGTGATAGATGTGCAGATGAGGATGTGCAAGTAGAAAAACTTGTGTGCAAAAGAGCAGAAAATCAAAAACAAATATGTGGATGAGGTAGGTAGTTGGTTGGATGCTTCATTTACAGATGGGCTGTGTACAGCTGCAAAGATCAGTAAGTTGCTCTGCGAGCTGATGATTAAATTTAGTGAGGGAGATATAAGTCTCCAACTTCTGTGATTTTTGCAATTCGTTCCAGTCATTGGAAGCAGAGAACTGTAAGGAAAGGCGGCCAAAGGAGGTGTTGTCTTTGGGGATGACCAGTGAAATATACCTACTGGAGTGTGTGCTACTGGTGGGTGTTACTAAGGTGACCAGTGAGCTGAGATAAGGCGGAGCTTTACCTAGCTTTAGGGATAGGCGTCCCACTAGCGGACACAAGCCGACAACATCCAGTGAAATTGGAAAGCGCACAATTCAAAACAATTATCGTAATATTAAACATTCATGAACATACAAGCGTCTTAAATAATTTAAAAGCTTAAATTCTAACTGCGTTGTCTGATTTCAAAAAGGCTTTACTGCGAAAGCATACCTGCACAGGCTTCATAAAATCACAAATAGCTATTAAATAAATCACTTACTTTTGAATATCTTCCTCTGTTTCAACCCAAAGGGTCCCAGCTGTCACGTTCTGACCTTAGTTCCTTTTTCACGTCTTTTTTTTAGTTGGTCAGGGCGTAAGTCGCGGTGGGCATTCTATGTTGTTTTTCTATGTTTTGTTATATTTCTATGTGTTTGGCCTAGTATGGATCTCAATCAGAGGCAGGTGTAAGTCATTGTCTCTGATTGGGAGCCATATTTAGGTAGCCTGTTTTCTATTGTGTTTTGTGGGTGGTGTAACTCCGTTACACCAGCTACAACATGAATGGTCGTTTTGTTAGATAAAATTTTTCTTTATATCCCAAAAAGTCAGTTTAGTTGGTGCCATCGATTTCAGTAATCCACTCATTCAACATGCAGACAAAGGAGTCCAAAAAGCTACCGCTAAACTTCGTCCAAACAAGTCAAACGACGTTTCTATTTAATCCACAGGTTATCTAAAATGTAAATAAACTATAAATTTTCATATGGAAAGTAGTATGTTCAATAGGAAAGGAAAATTAGTAAGACTGTGCCCTCTCGCTCACACACCGAAATACTGATATTGTTCCGGTGCTCTTCTCACAAAAACTCCAAATACTTGTTCGTTTTTCAAAAAAAAAAGCCTGAAACCTTGAATAAAGACGTGCCATCTAGTGGAAGACATAGGAATTGCAATGTGGGATACGGATTTACATAGAAGCAATAGGTTTCCATAAAAAGATTCTGGGAGCTCAATTTTTTGAATTCTGGTTGGATTTTCTTCAGATTTTCACCTGCCATATCAATTATGTTATATTATCAGAAATGATTTTAACAGAAAAAGTGTTTTCTATCCAATGCTACCAATTATATGCATTTCCTGGCTTCTGGGCCTGAGTAACAGGCAGTTTACTTTGGGCACGTCAGTCAGGCGGAAAATCAGGAAACTAAACCCTATCCCTAAGAAGCTCTAGCAAATACTTATAGATGACCTGGAGCCAGTGGTTTCTGCGACGAATATGTAGCGAGGACCAGCCAACGAGAGCATACAGGTTGCAGTGGTGGGTAGTATATGGGACTTTGGTGACAACGGATGGCACTGTGATAGACTGCATCCAGTTTGCTCAGTAGAGTGTTGGGGGCTATTTTGTAAATGACATCGCCAAAGTCAAGGATCGGTAGGATAGTCAGTTTTACGGGGGTATGTTTGGCAGCATGAGTGAAGGAGGCTTTGTTATGAAATAGGAAGCCGATTCTAGATTTAAGTTTGGATTGGAAAAGCTTAATATGAGTCTGGAAAGAGAGTTTACAGTCTAGCCAGACACCTAGGTATTTATAGTTGTCCACATATTCTAAGTCAGAACCGTCCAGAGTAGTGATGCTAATAGGGCGGGCGGGTGCGAGCAGCGATCAATTGAAGCGCATGCATTTAATAATTTGACTAGCATTTAAGAGCAGTTGGAGGCCACGGAAGCAGTGTTGTATGGCATTCAAGCTTGTTTGGAGGTTAGTTAAAACCTCTCTAGGGTACGTGGGATGCTAGCATCCCATCTGGCCAACATCCAGTGAAGTTGCAGAGCGCCAAATTCAATTACAGAAATGCTCATTATAAAATTTCAGAAAGCAAAACATATTTTACATTGGTTTAAAGATTAACTTCATGTTAAACCAACCCCACAGTGTCAAATTTATAAAATGCTTTTCGGCGAAAGCATACCTAGCCCAGAACATACCTACCCAGAACATAGCCCAGTTGACAAATTATTACAAACAGTAACCAGCCAAGCAGAAGCGTTACAAAACTCAGAAAAATTAACCCCTTCACTTTGATGTTCTTCATATGGTGTTAATCAGAAGACATTCATTTACTCAATAAATGTTCTTTTTGTTCGATGAAGTCTCTTTATATCCAAAAACCTCTGTTTTGTTAGCGCCGTGTTCTTCATTTTCCACAAGTTCAAACTCAGTCAAAATCCAAAGTGTAGCCCTAAAGTTCATAGAAACATGTCAAACGATGTTTATATTCAACCCTCAGGTTGTTTTTTAGCCTAAATGATCTATAATATTTCAACTGGACAATAATGTCGTCAATATAAAAGATAAACAAGAAATGCACATGGGCCTGAAAAAACTCTGCGTAATGTTAGGGTCCTCTCTTTCAGACAGGTCTTACTCCCTCATTGCTAAGAATACAAGCCTGAAACGATTTCTAAAGACTATTGACGTCTAGTGGAAGGCATAGAAACTGCAAATGGAGTCCTAAGTCAATGGATACTGTAATGGCATTGAATAGAAAACTACAAAACAAAAACAAAAAACTACTTCCTGAATGGATTTTTCTCAGGTTTTCGCCTGCTAATTCAGTTCTGTTATACTCACAGACACTATTTTAACAGTTTTGGAAACTTTAGAGTGTTTCCTATCCAAATATAGTTATATGCATATCATATCTTCTGGGCCCGAGTAGCAGGCCGTTCAATTTGGGCATGCTTTTCATCCAAAATTCTGAATGCTGCCTCTTACCCTAGAGAGGTTAACACAGTGTCCAAAGAAGGGCCAGATGTGTTCAGAATGGTGTCGTCTGCGTAGAGGTGGATCAAAGAATCACCCGCAGCAAGAGTGACATCATTGATATATACAGAGAAAAGAGTCAGCCCGAGAATTAAACCCTGTGGCAACCTCTTAGAGACTGCCAGAGGTCCGGACAACAGGCCCCCCGATTTGACACACTGAACTCTATCTGAGAAGTAGTTAGGGAACCTGGCGAGGCAGTCATTTGAGAAACCAAGGCTGTTGAGTCTGCCGATAAGAATACGGTGATTGACAGAGTCGAAAGCATTGGCCAGGTCGATTAATAATTACAAGTATTTCATAAGTGTCAAAGGCTTTTTATTGACAATTACATGAAGATGATGCAAAGAGTCAATATTTGCAGTGCTGACCCTTCTTTTCAAGACCTCTGAAATCCACCCTGGCAAGCTGTCAATTAACTTCTGGGCCACATCCTGATTGGCAGCACATTCTTGCATAATCAATGCTTGGAGTTTGTCAGAATTTGTGGGTTTTTGTTTGTCCACCCGCCTCTTGAGGATTGACCACAAGTTCTTTATGGGATTAAGGTCTGGGGAGTTTCCTGGCCATGGTCCCGAAAAATTTATGTTTTGTTCCCAGAGCCACTTAGTTATCACTTTTGCCTTATTGCAAGGTGCTCCATCATGCTGGGAAAAAGGCATTGCCCGTCACCAAACTGTTTCTGGATGGTTGGGAGAAGTTGCTCTCTGAGGATGTGTTGGTACCATTCTTTATTCATTGTGAGTGAGGCAACATTGTGAGTGAGCCCAGTCCCTTGGCTGAGAAGCAACCCCACACATGAATGGTCTCAGGAGGCTTTACAGTTGGCATGACACAGGACTGATGGTAGAGCTCACTTTGTCTTCTCCAGACAAGCTTTTTTCTTTATGCACCAAACAATCGAAAAGGGGATTCATCAGAGAAAATGACTTTACCCCAGTCCTCAGCAGTCTAATCCCTGTACCTTTTTCAGAATATCAGTCTGTCCCTGATGTTTTTCATGGAGAGAATTGGCTTCTTTGTTGCCCTTCTTGAAACCAGGCCACCCTCCAAAAGTCTTAGCCTCACCTTGCATGCAGATGCACTCACATCTGCCTGCTGCCATTTCCGAGCAAGCTCTGTACTGGTGGTGTCCTGATCCCGCAGCTGAATCAACTTTAGGAGACGTTCCTGGTGCTTGCTGGACTTTCTTGGGCGCCCTGAAGCCTTCTTCACAACAATTGAACCGCTCTCTTTGAAGTTCTTGATGATCCAATAAATGGTTGATTTAGGCGCAATCTTACTGGCAGCAATATCCTGGCCTGTAAAGCCCTTTTTGTGCAAAGCAATGATGACGGCACCTGTTTCCTTGCAAGTAACCATGGTTGACAGAGCAAGAACAATGATTCCAAGCACCACCCTCCTTTTGAAGCTTCCAGTCTGTTATTCAAACTCAATCAGCATGACAGAGTGATCTCCAACCTTGTCCGAGTCAACACTCACACCTGTGTTAACCTCTTGAAACTCCCCATCCCGGATCCGGGATTGTGACTAAGCCTCAGGCTCATTAGCATAAAAGCAGTGGAAATGATTTCTGAAAATCGCAAATAAAATTAAAATAATGCGTTTGCTCTCATCTGATCCTTTTCTTAACAACACTGTCATCTCAGATTTTCAAAATATGCTTTTGAACCATAGAAATTGACTAATTTGTGTAAGATTATCAAATCTTTTGGCCATGACTGCATTTTAATTAAAATGGAAAAGAAAGAGAACATATTTTCACAAAAGCCAGATAACCAAATAAAAAAATCATTTACCTTTGAAGAGCTTCTGATGTTTTCAATGTGTAGCCACATACCAAATGTGCAGTGTTTCCTGTTGGCAGCCTCCCTGTGTGTAGGAGAAACGTTCTGTGTTTGCAGAGGCGTGTCACCGTGGCTACGGGGGAGCGAGGGTCAACGAGAGGTTGCCAGCCCTCGCGCTGTTCTTTGTTGGATCCCGGGCAGAGGCGCTGGCCTCAACCGTTAGGTCAATCAATAACACCCAGCTGTTGTTTGAATCAATCAGGTGCAGGCTCCTCTTCATTGACATGCAGTTCTTGGAAGCTTGCTTCTCAGACTGTGACCCATGCGAAGAATAGGGCAGGTGACTTTTGGACAAACTGAGAGGACACCGGGCGGACACGTGGTAAATGTGGTCTCTTATGGTCAATCTTCCAACGATCTGCCTACAAATACGTCACAATGCTGCAGACACCTTGGTGTGTGTCTGAAAGGGCAGACTCATGTCTGTGTCTTGCGTGTCACAGCCATATAAGGAGATCATGAAAGACAGAGCCTCAAAAATCCTTGTCATTTCCTGGATGCCAAGTCATCTTGTGTGTTTGCCGTGAAGCTCACGTTAAAGGGCACGATACAGTGTGTGTATATTTGTTTGTGTGTGGAGGTTTCTTCCTAGGTTTTGGGCTTTCTAGGGAGTTTTTCCTAGCCAACAGTGCAATTCAACACCTGCACTGCTTGCTGTTTGGGGATTTATCTGGGTTTCTTACAAACTTTGAGATATCAGCTGATGTACTTCCAAATATAAATACACCATAAGTTTAAGAGGTTAACAAGAATCAATGACATGATGTCAGCTGGTTTTTGTGGCATGGTGCCAAAGGTGAAATGTTTTATGGTGATTCAGAGAGCCTGACTAGGGCAATTCATCTGATCCTCTTCATAACATTCTCAAGTGGATCAAGTATCTAACATCAACAAACTGAGGCCCTGAAAAGAATATTTGTGTCATCTGCCAAGAAAAGCAGGCTCTTGGCCATGACTGTATATTTAATTGTAAAATGGAAGAGAAAGAGATTGAAGTATTTTGAAAAATGAAAAGAAAAAGGATTATTTGTGTGTGTGTGTGTGCGTGTGTATGTGTGTGTGTGTGTGTGTGCGTGCGCGTGTGTGTGTGTGTTGGGGTTGAGGGGTACAGTACAAGGAGAAAGACTGGTGTCTCAGAGAAATATACCAACGCATTTTATGTGTTTGTGAGTCAATGTGCATTTACTGTCATGTCAGTGTGTAAGTGCTGTCATGAGGTGTGTGTCTGCTACCGTATATAGTACATACAAGATTGTGTTTTGCGTCTATAAATCAAATAAAATTAAATAAAATGTTATTAGTCTCATGCGCATTATGGTAAGATTTGCCAAATGGAGGGCAAGGGAGAGCTTTGTATGCGTCATTGTGTGTGGAGTAAAGTCTCCCTGCATTGAAGTCCCCAGATACTAGGATCGCCGCTTCTGGGTTAGCATTTTCTTGTTTGCTTTATGGCAGAATACAGCTCATTCAATGATGTCTTAGTGCCAGCCTCTGACTGTGGTGGTATGTAAACAGCTACAATAAATACAGATGAAATCTCGCTAGGTTGATAGTGTGTTCTACAGCTTATCATAAGATACTCTATCTCAGCAAGCAATAGCTTGAGACTACCTTAGATATCGTGCACCAGCTGTTATTTGCAAAAATGCATAGTCCTCCGCCCCTTGTATTACCAGACGCCGCTGTTCTATCCTGCCGGTGCAGCTTATAACCAGCTAGCTGTTTGTTGATAGTGTCTTCGTTCAGCCACGACTCTGTGAAGCATAAGATATTACAGTTTTTAATGTCCCGTTGGTAGTTTAATCTTCTGCGTAGCTCATTTATTTTATTGTCCAAAGATTGCGCATTTGCTAGCAGAATGGAAGGAAGTGGGGGTTTATTCGATTGCCTACAAATTCTCCGAAGGCAGCCCACCCTCCGGCCCCTTTTTCACCGCCTCATGGGGATCTGGGCCTGTTCCCGAGAAAGCAATATATCGTTTGCGTCTGGTTCGTCAGACTCATTAAAGGGAAGAAAAGGGTTCTGGCACTCCGTGGTGAGAACTCACAGTCCTGATGTCCAGAAGTTATTTTCGGTCATAGTAGATGGTGGCGGCAACATTATGTACAAAATATGTTAAAAAAGAAGTTATAAGCAGGGCAAATAAATGAACAAAAACACAATCAGTTAGGGGCACGTAAAATGTTTGCCTTCTTTTCCGCAGCCAATTTATGATTTAGGAATGGAGGTGCGTGTGTATCAACGTAAATGGTGTGTGTGTGTAAGTTTCCCTGCATTGAAGTTCCCTTTGATAATTGTGATTTCGTGTTCATTGTGCGTGCATTTCTTGTATTGCTTTATGGCAGGGAGGCTGCAGCTAGCTGTCTTCAGGTAACAGCTCCTGACCTGGGTGGTATGTGCAGCTAGCGTAAATTCAGGTAACAGCTAGGTTAGACCAGTGTGTTGCAGCAGCGTCTATCAGTAACAGCTCCTTAGACCAGGGAGGCTGCAGCTAGTGTCTTCATGTAACAGCTCCTTAGACCAGGGAGGCTGCAGCTAGCGTCTTCAGGTATCAGCTCCCTTAGACCAGGGAGGCTGCAGCTATCCTTGCCGGTAACAGCTCCTTAGACCAGGGAGCTGTTTGCAGATAGTGTCTTCATGTAACAGCTCCTTAGACCAGGGAGGCTGCAGATAGCAGTTTTTAAGGTAACAGCTAGTTTAGACCAGGGAGCTGCATTTATTTCAGGTAACAGCTCCATTTGACCAGGGATGGGTGCAGCTAGCGTCTTCAGGTAACAGCTCCTTAGACCAGGAGGTGCCCACCCTCCGCCCCTTCAGGTAACAGCTCCATGGGGATCTGGGCCTGTTCAGGCAATAGCTCCTTAGACCAGGGAGGCTGCAGCTAGACTTCATTAACAGCTCCCTTAGAAAAGGGAGGCTGCAGCTGGTCTTCATGTAACAGCTCCTTAGACCAGGGAGGCTGCAGCTATCTTCGGTCATCAGTAGACCAGGGAGGCTGCAGCTAACATTAGGTAACAAATATGTTAGACCAGGGAGGCTGCATATTAGGTTTTCAGGTAACAGCTACTTTAGAGCAGGGAGGCTAAAAGTTTGCGTCTTCAGGTAACAGATCCTTAGGAAGGAGGCTGCAGCTTGCGTCTTCAGGTAAATAGACCAGGGAGGGTGCATCTAGCCCTTCAGGTAACAGCTCCTTAGATAATTGGGAGGCTGCACATAGCGTCTTCAGGTAACAGCTACTTTAGACCAGGGAGGCTGCAGCTAGCGTCTTCAGGTAACAGATCCTTAGACCAGGGAGGCTGCAGCTAGCGTCTTCAGGTAACAGCTCCTTAGACCAGGGAGGGTGCAGCTAGTTATTCTTCAGGTAACAGCTCCTTAGACCAGGGAGGCTGCAGCTAGCGTCTTCAGGTAACAGATCTTTAGAGCAGGGAGGCTGCAGCTAAGCGTCTTCAGGTAACAGATCCTTAGACCAGGGAGGCTGCAGCTTGCGTCTTCAGGTAACAGATCCTTAGACCAGGGAGGCTGCAGCTAGTGTCTTCAGGTAACAGCTCCTTAGACCAGGGAGGCTGCAGCTAGCGTCTTCAGGCATCAGCTCCCTTAGACCAGGGAGGCTGCAGCTAGTGTCTTCATGTAACAGCTCCTTAGACCAGGGAGGCTGCAGCTAGCGTCTTCAGGTAACAGCTCCTTAGACCAGGGAGGCTGCAGCTAGCGTCTTCAGGTAACAGCTCCTTAGACCAGGGAGGCTGCAGCTAGCGTCTTCAGGTAACAGCTCCTTAGACCAGGGAGGCTGCAGCTAGCGTCTTCAGGTAACAGCTCCTTAGACCAGGGAGGGTGCAGCTAGCGTCTTCAGGTAACAGCTCCTTAGACCAGGGAGGCTGCAGCTAGCGTCTTCAGGTAACAGCTACTTTAGAGCAGGGAGGCTGCAGCTAGCGTCTTCAGGTAACAGATCCTTAGACCAGGGAGGCTGCAGCTAGCGTCTTCAGGTAACAGCTCCTTAGACCAGGGAGGGTGCAGCTAGCCTCTTCAGGCAACAGATCCTTAGACCAGGGAGTCTGCAGCTAGCGTCTTCAGGTAACAGCTCCTTAGACCAGGGAGGCTGCAGCTAGCATCTCTTCAGGCAACAGCTCCCTTAGACCAGGGAGGCTGCAGCTAGCGTCTTCAGGCTCCTTAACAGCTCCTTAGACCAGGGAGGCTGCAGCTAGACCAGGGAGCGTCTTCAGTAACAGCTCCTTAGACCAACAGCTCCTTAGACCAGGGAGGCTGCAGCTAGCGTCTTCAGGTAACAGCTCCTTAGACCAGGGAGGCTGCAGCTAGCGTCTTCAGGTAACAGCTCCTTAGACCAGGGAGGCTGCAGCTAGCTCGCGTCTTCAGGTAACAGCTCCTTAGACCAGGGAGGCTGCAGCTAGCGTCTTCAGGCAACAGCTACCTATCTGCCTGCTGATTGTTTGCACGCTTCCAATCCGGCTGACATTTGAGTCTCAATCAGTCTTTAAATAATCAACAAGGGAGAGGAGGCCTCCTCACATGTCATCTGGCAAATATTAATGCAGGAGCCGTACAGGAAGACACTTACGGGAAACAAACAAACAAGTCCCAAATCTGTCTGGGTTTTGCTCCCTCGCTGTGCACCCCAATCCCATTCAGAGATCCCAGTGCTCTATAGGCTTTAGAGCCAAACAGCATGGCTGTGCTCAGGAAGCAGTGCTGACTTCACCCTCAGAGCCTAGAGCTGTCTAAAGGGACAGAAACAGAAAAAGAAAAATGCTTTATTTGTCTTATCTTTTCCTTATTGATTTTTGTCACTTTCAGTAGATCTATCTCCTAGAGACCTGATCAGTACAATAGGTGTGATGAACTTTACTGTATGGACTGTTAAGACTAATTGTCTTTGCTGTGAATATGAATAAATGCTCAGGAAAGCAGGTGAGAGATGTCTATGTCAAGTTGAACACAGAGATGTTTCTCAGCCAAGTGTATGGCCAACATGCTACTCCAAGCCTCCCACTCACATACACAACCTCCTCCTCATACAGGACTAACCTGTCAACTGTAGTCATCGCTCCTGGATGGTGACAGAAGCAGAGAGGGGGGATAGAGAGATAGAATGAGAGTTGGAGAGAAGAATGATGTTTGAAGAGAGGGGGGTATGAAAGGCATTGGGGGGAGACTGAAAAAGTGCTCCTGTGCTAGCATGGGGAACACTGACTTCTTCTGCCCCTCTGGAGCTGGGGTTGGAGCTGAGTCTGGGGTTGGAGCTGATTCTGAGGTTGGAGCTGGGGTTGGAGCTGAGTCTGGGGTTGGAGCTGATTCTGAGGTTGGAGCTGGGGTTGAGTCTGGGGTTGGAGCTAAGTCTGGGGTTGGAGCTGGGGTTGGAGCTGATTCTGGAGTTGGAGCTGGAGTTGGAGCTGGGGTTGGAGCTGATTCTGGGGTTTGAGCTGAGTCTGGGGTTTGAGCTGAGTCTGGGGTTGGAGCTGAGTCTGGGGATGGAACTGGGGTTAGAGCTGATTCTGGGGTTGGAGCTGAGTCTGGGGTTGGAGCTGGGGTTGGAGCTGAGTCTGGAGTTGGAGCTGAGTCTGGGGTCTGAGCTGGGTTGGAGCTGATTCTGGGGTTGGAGCTGAGTCTGGAGTTGGAGCTGATTCTGGGGTTGGAGCTGGGGTTGGAGCTGAGTCTGGGGTTGGAGCTGAGTCTGGGGTTAGAGCTGGGGTTGGAGCTGAGTCTGGAGTTGGAGCTGAGTCTGGGGTTGAGTTGAGTTGAGTTTATTTTTATTTTTACAGGGACAGTGCACATTAATCAACGTTTCAGTAAAAGTGCCGCTTTTAGCCAGCCGGCTAATTTTCAACCGCAGTCCCTGGGCAGGTTATTAAAAACAATTACAATATAGACAATAGCAACATAGAACAAGCAAGACATAGCAACATAGGACAAGCAAGACATGGTATACAGACAGAGCAACATAGGACAAGCAAGACGTAGCATACAGACAGAGCAACATAGAACAAAAAGCAGCAAGACAAAATTCATAAAAGCAACAAGACAAAATTCATAAAAGCAACAAAGTGTTTCCACACCTCACAAGCTACAGACAACAGACAACATGGAAAGCGGCAACACACAGCTAGGGACCATGTTCACAAATCTGATTGACCTTTAGCCATGTCTTCAAGCATTTTGTGAAAGTGTGATATGTGGTGCAGTTATGTGTGTCTGATGGCAGTGGATTCCAGACATGGGAAGCTCTCACAGAGAATGCAGATTTACTAAAGGTGCTTTTCCTTAGGGGAACTATGCAGTCACCTCTCATGGCAGACCTTGTGGATCTGCTGCCATATGTCTGGGTTTTCTGTTTAACAAAAATATTGAGTGGAGGGGGAGCCAGGCCATTAAGGATCTTGAATACAAGACATGCGTCGGTGTATTGCACAAGATTTTCCCAACTCAAGAGCTCATGCTTTCTAAGGATGTGACAATGATGATGGCTATTGGGCTTCCTATCAAGCACTTTGAAAGCCTGTTTGTAGACAGACTGAATAGGTTTTAATGTTGTACAGCAAGCTTGGGCCCAACTAGTCAAGTGGGGGAGTATCATAGAGTTGAAGTACAGTTTTGCTACCTCTGTAGTCAAACAATTTCGTATAAATCGGAAATTAGCTAGGTTGAATTTAGTTATTTGAATTACCTTTTTCACATGCTTTTTAAAAGAGAGGTTGGAATCAAGTATGATGCCAAGGTACTTAAAATTGGATACCACCTGGAGCTTCTCCCCTGACACATAGACATCTGGCTCAGTAGCATATGTTGCCCTCTTTGTGAAGAACATGCAAACAGTTTTTTTCACATTGAGATGCAAACACGAGTCACTGAGCCACTTTGTAACCTGGACCATTACGGTAGTGAGTTCTTGTGCAGCTTGTTGTTTGCTTTTTGCACGCACATATATCACTGTATCATCTGCATACATTTGAACTTCAGACCCAGTACAGACAGAAGGCAGATCATTAATGTACAGGCTGAACAGGAGGGGCCCCAGTATTGACCCTTGGGGCACGCCCACATCATAGCTACGAGTGGGCGACAGCTCATTGCTCACTCTGACACACTGAGTTCTGCCTTCAAGGTATGATTTCATCCATCTCAAGGCATCAGGGGAAAAGTTGAACTTGGACAATTTTGTGATGAGAATCTCATGGTTAACAGTATCAAAAGCCTTCCTTAGGTCCAGAAACACAGCCCCAACAGCCTCCCCTTTATCCATCTTGGACTTCACATTTTCCAGAAGAAAGCAGTTGGCCGTTTCTGTGGAGTGTTTCGCTCTGAAGCCAAACTGCATGGAGTGTAATGTGAAGGGGCTGTTGTTGAGATGGGCAATCAGTTATTCTGCTACACACTTTTCAACAACCTTTGACACCACAGGTAGTATACTAATGGGCCTGTAGGTACTCACGTCAGCAGGGTCGCCTGATTTAAAGATGTCCGTTATTATGGCCGACTTCCATACCCTTGGAAACACACCGAGACCAATAGATGTGTTGGTGACCTTAGTAATGGGGCCAATGAGTGACTCTTTGTAGTTTTTAAGAAAGGTAGAGTCCATCCAAAACACATCTTTATTGAGTTCTTTAGTGAGCTAATCACCTTGTTCACCTTTGACTCAGAAACCTCCCTTATGATGAAGACAGGTTGAGTGTCATTCACTAGCACTGAGCCCAAGAAACCAGTGGAGGGGTTCTGTGTCAGTACCCTGACAGAGTCAATAAAGTAGGAATTGAAGGCTATTGCTATTTCGACTGCATCCTGTGTTTTAGATTGTTCTTCACCATGATTTCTAGTCTTTTTTCAGTGTTACTATGGTCTTTCCCTGTTAACTTTTTTAGATTCTCCCATATCAATTTAGAATTTCCCTTTGCTTCATCAATTATGTTAATAAAAAAGTTTGCCTTGGCCTGTCTGATTTCTTTCATCACCTTATTTCTCAACATGGTAAACCTACGTCTGTCATGCTCTAATTTAGATTTTAGGGCTATTTTTAGAGCATAATCTCGTTCTTTCATCAATTTCCAGATTTCTCCATTTAGCCAAGGAAGAGTGCTCTTGTGGCCAGGTTTGGATTTGCTTTTCTTTAGGAAGCCATTTATTGTAGTCTGGATTGTGGATAGAAAAACCTGACTATCAGCTTCCACGTCTGTATAGGACAAGAGATCATTCCAGTTTATTTCCTTAATTGCTTTTTCAAAATAGTTTAATTCACTCTTAGGTATTCTGAGTTGATCCGGCTTTCTAACAGTAGAGAGGTTAAACCTGCTCTTAGACAGCTTTCTGGCTATAAGTGTCAGATTATGATCAGACAGCCCAGTAACCATATTGAATGATTTAGTCACTCTCTCTGGTTTATTACTGAACACCAAATCAATCTGTGTTTTAGAGCAGCAAGTCACCCTGGTTGGCCCTTTAACTAGCTGTGTAAGGTCAAAGGTATTAGTGATCCGTTTGAGGGTTTTCCTACAACACTTGTCTTCATAATTAATGTTAAAATCTCCCATTAAGATGACCTCTTTCCCAAAATCACATTCCCTAAGCATGGTATTAAAATGATCAAAAAACACACTTTTGGTGGAAGGTGGCCTATACATTCCAATGAGGGTAAAAGACATTTGGGGAGACAGTGTAACGTTCAGGCCGATACATTCTAGTTCATTATCACATGACCACTCAATTTGTTTACATCGGATATGTTCTTTAATGTAAATCATCACACCCCCTCCTCTTCCTTCAATCCTGTCTCTCCTGAAAACATTGTAGCCAGGCACAATCAAAGCAGCATATGGAGAGTGTTTATGGAGCCATGTCTCTGAGAGGCAGAGAAAGTCAAGGTTGGAGTCGGTGAGTAGATGTTGAATTTGATCACTTTTTGGAATGACACTACGAATGTTCAAGTGCCCCCCTAGTAGTCCCTTGGGCTTAGCTTGTGGGTCCCAGATGACTCGAGAGTGATTGACACATTGAAAAAAGTTACATTTTCTGTGTTTTCTGACGGCTGGGTTTAGGCCATTTTGTTTCGTTTTGATTAGGGGCAGTTCGGTAGCGCAATTAACAATCCCTCCCGCCTGCACTGGATGCGGGGAACTAATTAAAATAGCTTGCGTACCAGAAGCAGAGTCAGGGATCGCATATAGCGACTCTGGTATGTTTGAAGAGTCAAAATCTATCCTGGAGTCGGGTGAGTCGAGAGAAACCATAGGACCATAGCACTCACCCACCTCCACAGCGGCGACGACCAGTGGACGAGGCCATCCACCGCTCTCCACTCCGGTGCGTATCACTGGCTCGGTGATATTGGGCCCAGGATTGAGTTGTACATCCCCGGAGAGCAGGAGGGTAGTGAACAGGTAGTTTAACAGTTTCCGATAAATGTTGGACTTGTGTTTGTTACGCCTAAGCGGTTCAGTAGAATAAGGAGCGAGGTAGACTTGGCCATTATTCAGAACATTATGGTATGCTGTGTACTGTCCGCTCCCGTGGAACGGTGAACCAATGTGTTTGGTGTTGACATTCTCCGGTAGTAGACTGATTGTGTCATCCCAGCAAGGACGCACTGAGATTATCAGTAGAGCAGCTACATAACTGGAGATAAAACACATAGTTGCGCTTTAACTCTTTGCATGAGTTACTTAGCTGGGATCGGCGTACACCTGATGGTTTAGATAAAATTACAGCATTCGAATGAAAAGCGGCACCTGCCGCACCACCCTGTCTTCCGTCCGCCATTTTTTGAGATCTGGATCTTACAGTCACGTGTCCTTTTTCTGAAAACAAATATGGTTAACCATGACCAGAAAAGGTTTAAGGTTTAGCACTGTGCGTCACCACAACGTGTATCCAGGCGAACAGTAATCACCCCACTTGGAGCTGGGGTTGGAGCTGAGTCTGTTGTTGGAGCTGGGGTTGGAGCTGAGTCTGGGGTTGGAGCTGATTCTGGGGTTGGAGCTGATTCTGGAGTTGGAGCTGAGTCTGGGGTTGGAGCTGGGGTTGGAGCTGAGAATGGGGTTGGAGCTGAGTCTGGGGTTGGAGCTGGTGTTGGAGCTGAGTCTGGGGTTGGAGCTGGGGTTGGAGCTGAGTCTGGGGTTGCAGCTGGGGTTGGGGCTGAGTCTGGAGTTGGAGTTGAGTCTGGGGTTGGAGCTGGGGTTGGAGCCGAGTCTGGTGTTGGAACTGGGGTTGGAGCTGAGTCTGGGGTTGGATCTGGGGTTGGAGCTGGGTCTGGGGTTGTAGCTGGATCTGGGGTTGGAGCTGAGTTTGGGGTTGGAGCTGGGGTTGGAGCTGAGTCTGGGGTTGGAGCTGGGGTTGGAGCTGAGTCTGGGGTTGCAGCTGGGGTTGGGGCTGAGTCTGGAGTTGGAGTTGAGTCTGGGGTTGGAGCTGGGGTTGGAGCCGAGTCTAGGGTTGGAGCTGGGGTTGGAGCTGAGTCTGGGGTTGGATCTGGGGTTGGAGCTGGGTCTGGGGTTGTAGCTGGATCTGGGGTTGGAGCTGAGTTTGGGGTTGGAGCTGGGGTTGGAGCTGAGTCTGGGGTTGGAGCTGGGGTTGGAGCCGAGTCTAGGGTTGGAGCTGGGGTTGGAGCTGAGTCTGGGGTTGGATCTGGGGTTGGAGCTGGGTCTGGGGTTGTAGCTGGATCTGGGGTTGGAGCTGAGTTTGGGGTTGGAGCTGGGGTTGGAGCTGTCTGGGGTTTAGGGTTGGGGATGTGTTTGGATCTGGGGTTGGAGCTGGAGCTGGAGCTGGGGCTGGGTTTGGAGTTGGGGTTGGAGTTGGAGCTGGAGCTGGGGTCTGGGACTGGAGCTGGGGTTGGAGCTGGGTTTGGAGCTGTCTGGGGTTTAGGGTTGGGGATGTGTTTGGAGCTGGGTTTGGGGTTGGAGATGCATCTGAGGTTGGAGATGGGTCTGAGGTTGGAGATGGGTCTGGGGTTGGAGTTGGAGATGGAGATGGGTCTGAGGTTGGAGATGGGTCTGGGGTTGGAGTTGGAGATGGAGATGGGTCTGAGGTTGGAGATGGGTCTGAGGTTGGAGATGGGTCTGGGGTTGGAGATGGGTCTGAGGTTGGAGATGGGTCTGAGGTTGGAGATGGGTCTGGGGTTGGAGATGGGTCTGGGGTTGGAGTTGGGTCTGGGGTTGGGATGGGTCTGGGGTTGGAGATGGGTCTTGGGTTGGAGATGGGTCTGGGGTTGGAGATGGGTCTGGGGTTGGAGATGGGTCTGGGGTTGGAGATGGGTCTGGGGTTGGAGATGGGTCTGGGGTTGGAGATGGGTCTGGGGTTGGAGATGGGTCTGGGGTTGGAGTTGGGTCTGGGGTTGGAGATGGGTCTGGGGTTGGAGATGGGTCTGGGGTTGGAGATGGGTCTGGGGTTGGAGATGGGTCTGGGGTTGGAGATGGGTCTGGGGTTGGAGATGGGTCTGGGGTTGGAGATGGGTCTGGGGTTGGAGATGGGTCTGGGGCTGGAGCTAGAGTTGGAGCTAGAGTTGGAGCTGGGGAGGAGTTGGGGTTGGAGCTGGTGCTAGGGCTGGAGCTGTGGCTGGGGTTGGGGCTGGGGTTGGAGCTAAGGTTGGGGCTGCAGCTGGTGTTGGAGCTGGGGCTGGGGATGAAGCTGGACCTGGGGCTGGAGGTGGGGCTGTCACCCAGGGCAGCCTTTGTCTTTTAAAAATAGGCAGGCTCCTCTCCTCTACTGTCGGCGGGATAAGGTCACCAGCAGCTGCTGTGACCTCATTTTCAGCTTATCTTTCCTCAACCAAATGGATCATGGTCAACATATTGACTTCCAGGACAGGAAAGGAGAAATATGTGTTTTATGTGCTTTTATTTTTCCATGGTACTGCTGAGAAGAGCCAACGGGAGGTGAGGGATTTATACAAGTCCTTGTGGACGATTACAAAGGATCAAATCACAGGATTATTTCCTGGTTGTCACCTCTCCCTTTGTCCTGGGTATTTTGAGAATGCCTTAGAGGCTAAACTCCAAGTTATGGGCATGCTGGGTGTCCCATTACAGCCCCATAACTGGCAATCACTATTCACATCTCACCAGAGAAAAACCCATAGCCTGTAAGTAAGGTTTGTGCAGACAGTAGCAGACAGACAGTAACGCTATCAGCCAACAGGAAAAGACCCCATGTAGGCTTCTCTACTCATGGTTTGGTATGAGGCTAACAAATTAACAGTTCACCCGTAGTCATCACTGTAACAACTATCTGTCTCTCCTCCCTCCTTCTCTCTTCTCTCATCCATATGATGTTTGATATGTATCATTGCTGAGAACTACTCCAGGCTCGACATGTTGGCGTTCCCCCATGTCTCTTCATCGGTCCCTGTAGGCTCCGGAGGTGTTGAGTTGTGCTGATGAATGGTATTGACCGCACACATTGGTTCTGTGGAGGGAGAAAAAACAAACCAGTGCCTCTAACTCACTAGATGTTTCCTACTGTCTTATGATTTTCTAAAACACCGTTTCCATGGCAACCATACCATATCAGGGGCAGATACTGGTGGGGAAATGGAAAATATCCCATTGGTGAAACAGAAGCATGTAAGTCAACTGAGGTATAGATGCTGTGTCTCTTCAGTGCGAGTGCCCAGACTGAGGAAAGCCCTCAGCAGATGCGTCAAGGGCCAAAGCAGGATGTCAATATCCTCTTACGATGATGCCCTTGAAGCCCGGTATGTTGTGTCAATACCAATGAGGAGTTGTCAATACCTGTATCAGAATAAAGGTCTCACTCTGATTGAATTAGCCAAACGGACATCTGAGGAGACCCATTATATCCCTGTTAAATAAAGAAACTTTAAAGGGAAAGGAGAAGATCCCCGACATTAAAACCTGCCCACTTTCACTTAGAATCCATGGGTATTATGTGAAGGAACCATTGATATCCCACACTTTACAAGGCACTATTTGACTCAATGTATGGACATTGAAAGCTATGTGGGGTGATGTACCCTATGATGTACGTGGAGTTTACCCAGCCAGCCTTCACAGTATAACCCATGCTGAGAGTTCCACCACAAGAATTCAGAGAGATTGCAGGCTCCCATGAAGCAGGCTCCCATGCTGGGGAGGGCAGGCAGAGGCACAGGGACAGGATATAGGCTGTGTGAACCAGGGTCCCTAAAGCATCAGCTGGAGGGACTGAATGAGAGAGCAAGATGGGGGGGGGGGCAAGTGAGGGAGAGAAAGAGAGAGGCTAGGGATTGGGAGGGAGTGGGGGAGAGAGAAAGAGAGGGAGGGAGGCAGGGAGGGAGGGAGGCTAGGTAGTGGGAGAGAGTGGGGGAGAGAGAAAGAGACGGAGGGAGGCAGGGAGGGAGGGAGGCTAGGGTGGGGGAGAGCAAAAGAGAGGGAGGGACAGAAGGAGGGAGGGAGGTGGAGGAGGGGGAGAGGGGGGGGGGAGAGGGGGTGGAAGGGAGGGAGAGGGAGGCAATAGACAGGTAGGGGGAAAGGGGGTGGAAGGGAGGAACATGAGGAGGGAGAGCAATAGGGAGGGAGAGAGAGAAGGAGGAGGAGAGAGAGGAGGAGAGAGAGGCGTGGTCGGAGGGAGAGAGAGAGAGTGGGGGATGGATAGGGGAAGTAGAGGCCTAGGGATGAGGGAGGATGGAGGAAGAGGAGGTAGGGAATGAGAGAGGAGGGATGGAGGATGGAGATGTTTGCTAGGTGGCTAATGGGTGGATTAGAGGTTTTGATTTAGTGTAGGGAGAATGGTCTGCAGTCCTATTGTTGTGTGCACCTCCAATATAATGCTTCTAAAAAAAACGCTGTTAAAATTTACTAGATTGACTCCTAAGAACCTCACTATAAGTAAGTAGGTTATTTTTCTTCTTCTAAAATAATAGTCTGAGTGGTTATCTAGGACCATGAACGGACTAAGACATTAAAAAATACAAGGGATCAGGGGATAGATGCTTTAATAATACATTAATAAGTACAATTATAAACATATATATGTGCCATGAGATGAAGTGCTAGATTGTCAAAACAAGGTTAGGAGTTAAGTTAAATGGTTAAGGTTAGGGTTGGGGAAGGGTTAGCTAACATGCTAAGAAGTTGCAAAGTCGCTAATAAGCTAAAAACCTAAAGTTGTCTGTGATGAGATTCAAACATACAACCTTTGGGTTGTTAAATATTTGCGTTATACACTCACCCATCCACCCCGACCAACCACCTACTTTCATTTTTGTCATAAGTAATCTTCTGTCTTATGTATCCATACCAAACTTAACGTATCATACTAATTTGAGTGTTCTGGATTTACGGTTACTATGCTACGTCTAGTCTTTGAGAACAGGATGGAGAGGGGAAAGGGAGAGAGGGGTAGAGGGGGGAGGGAGGAAGAGAGGGAGAGACAGTAGGGCTGTTAAACCACTGGTAGAGTCAGGAAGTAGCATGGTAGAGAAGGTAAAATGGTAGAGTCAATAGGTAGGATGGTAGAGGTGGTAGGATGGGAGAGTCAGGAGGTAAGATGGTAGAGTCAGGAGGTAGGATGGTAGAGTCAGGAGGTAGGATGATAGAGTCAGGAGGTAGGATGGTAGAGTCAGGAGGTAGGATGATAGAGGAGGTAGAATTGGAGATTCGGGATGTAGGATGGTAGAGTCAGGTGGTAGGATGATAGAGTTAGGAGGTAGGATGATAGAGTCAGGAGGTAGGATGGTAGAGTCAGGTAGATGTAGAGGATGATTGAGATTGGGAGTAGGAGGAGGTAGGATGGTAGAGTCAGGAGGTAGGATGATAGAGTCAGGAGGTAGGATGGTAGAGTCAGGAGGTAGGATGGTAGAGTCAGCAGGTAGAATGGTAGAGTCAGGAGGTAGGATGGTAGAGTCAGGATGTAGGATGATAGAGGATGTAGAATGGGAGATTCAGGGTGTAGGATGGTAGAGTCAGTGCTTACTGATGTTTTAATTTGAGCCAGTATGCTAGAGCGGGACAATACTCAAACTGGACATTTATATTATTATGTGAATTGTCATTTATTGTCATTTTTTTAAGGGTTGATACATTTTTCGTAAGGGAAAATCAAGTCTGAAATGTCAAAGTGGAAATTATAAACATCAAAAGCCTTTTTAAACCTCAAATACACTACACGTGCATTGCAGGAAATTTCCCCTGGACAGGGTGATCAAATTAAGGTCCTACATCGGTACCTCCATGTGCGCTTTCGTGTATGCATGTGTGTGCGTAAGAGCATGTGGTCCACTCCTCCACCCTAGCGCTCTTGTTCTCCCAGCTGTCCTAGCTCCATGTTGACTGTAAACACAGCTGCAGGTCAGAGAGGCCCTGGGCTCTGGGTTCTGGGATCTGGGCTCTGGGCTGGTCAGATATGAGCACAGAAGGAGGGTATGGGGGGAAACGGAGGTACACACAACCCAACACAGTGTTTCCACACCAGGCACAAAACACCTCGGCCACAGACCTTGGCCTCCTTGGCCTCCTTGGACTCGCTGGCCTCCTTGGCCCTTGGAGGTCACAGCAATAACACAACACCAGCAACACGACACACACTTCTTCTCAATACAGAGAGCTGTCGCTGTTATTAAAACTATACAACAACATTTTAAACCATACTTCCTGTGATGGTAAAGTGAATGTAGATTTCAGGATCGATAGTGTGATTAATCATCTATGTTTTTAATAGACACAGTACCATTATGGGGTGAATGACCTATGGGGTGATTGATAGACTGTCTGACTCTGTGTCATGGCCCCGCTGTAAGAGAGACCTTGTTTTTGTAACCCACCGATCTCTGTGTATACCCCCTGTGAGTGTCCTTGCTGGGCCAACATACAGACACACACCCACACACACGCACACGCACGCGCGCGCACACACACACACACACACGCACACACACATATATACAGATACACATTTGACGTGTTCCTTTCCGGTCCCTGAGGACAGGGTACAGCTGTGACTCAGGGGGTCATGTGTCTCGGCAGGGTCAGACTGAGCAGGGCTGGCAGACTCGGAGAGGCAGTCAGAGGTCACTCCCAGCAGCCCCGGCGGTGTGAAAGGTTAGATGTTAGTCTCACCTCGTTGCGTCGGCAGAGTAGGGTTTCAAAAGCTACTGGTGAGAGGCACAGATTTATAGATACCCAGTGCAACCCGGATTCTCTGTCCGCTGTAACTACACAGAATATGAGCATCTCCGGTGAGGCTTGGCAGCCATACTGAAATAATATAAGACCAGGAAGTTAACAGAGAGGAGGGCAGGAGAGAGAGGTGGAGACAGAGAGAGAGAGAGAGGAGAGAGAGAGAGAGAGAGAGAGAGAGAGAGAGAGAGAGAGAGAGAGAGAGAGAGAGAGAGAGAGAGAGAGAGAGAAATGGAGAGAGAGAGAGTTTATTTTTATTTTTCATTTCACTTTTGTATATTATCTACCTCACTTGCTTTGGGAATGTTAACACGTTTCACATGTCAATAAAGCCCCTTGAATTGAGAGAGAGAGAGAGAGAGAGACAGTGAGAGACAGAGAGACAGAGAGAAGAAGGAAGGAAGGAAGGAAGGAAGGAAGGAAGGAAGGAAGGAAGGAAGGAAGGAAGGAAGGAAGGAAGGAAGGAAGGAAGGAAGGAAGGAAGGAAGGAAGGAAGGAAGGAAGGAAGGAAGGAAGGAAGGAAGGAAGGAAGGAAGGAAGGAAGGAGCATGGAGGGGAAGGGGTCATATTTGTTACCAAACAAAACCCCATTCCTAGCAACCTTTGACGTCAATTCTGGGAGGACACAGAGAAGGTCACAGGGAACATCCCAGGGGGACGAGAAGAGTCAGAGCAGCTCACAGCCTGGACAGCAGGGAGCGGCAGCACACCCAGACCACAGGAGAACAGATGGAGGGGAACTTGGGAGTGAAAGAAAAGGGGACAAAAATTTGATTAGTTCAGGAAAGTGAAGTTGCGATGCAATTTGCAATATCCTGCTTGGTGGAAGTTTCCCGTGAGAACCCCAAACGGCCACTGAGGGCCCAGACAGACAAACACATTTACCCCTCGTTGGAAGGTACAAATTAAATTATCCCTTCCACAAAGAGTATTCCTTCCACAAAATTATCCCTATCCCTTCCTCTTCTGTTCTGATGCCATGGTAGTGGGGCGTAATAGAGTAGAGGCCTGGCCTGCAAGTGTTGATATTAGAGACCTTTAAACCCCCCACACCCCTACTCTCTCTCTCTCTCTCTCTCTCTCTCTCTCTCTCTCTCTCTCTCTCTCTCTCTCTCTCTCTCTCTCTCTCTCTCTCTCTCTCTCTCTCTAATTTTCAATTCAATTTGCTTTATTGGCATGACTTAACAATGTACATATTGCCAAAGCTTATTTTGGATATTTACAATATAAAAATGAGAATCAAAATTCAACGGGACAACAGTAACAACAATAACCAAGTGTCAAAATAACCTTACATTCAACAATAACAATAAGCGTACAGTAGAGGACATGTGCAGGTTGATTGGTTTGTCAGACACTGTCCCTCAACTTATGGCACGCAGCAATGTAGTGCGCTGCCAACCCTCAGCTTTCTGCATCCTCCCTCAACAGGACGGGTAGCCTACTCTCATCAGAGAGGTCTTTGAAATCTTGAATAAGGGTTTCAAATTTGGGGAAATGACCCTCTCTAATTGTATTATATTTTTGACATTTTGTCAGGAAATGCAGCTCCGTCTCAGGTTCTGCTGTTGTACAGTGGTTCCACAGCCTTTCCTCTACAGGGAGCCATGTTTTCCTGTGTCTACCCTTCTCAATGGCAAGGCTGTGCTCACTGAGCCTGTACTTTGTCAAAGGTTTTTCTAAGGTTTTGATCAGTAACCATGGTCAAATATTTAGCTACAGTGTACTGTCGATTTAGGGCCAGATAACACTGCATTTTGCTTTGTGTTTGTGCTTGTCTTTCCCAATAAGCAATGTAGTTTTGTTTTGACTGTGTTGTAATTTGGCTTATCCTGATTGATTCTATGTCCTGGTCCTGAGGCTTCAGTGTGTTAGTAGAACAGGTTAGTGAACTCAGGACCAGCTGGATGAGGGGACTGAGGCTTCAGTGTGTTAGTAGAACAGGTTAGTGAACTCAGGACCAGCAGGACCAGCTGGATGAGGGGACTGAGGCTTCAGTGTGTTAGTAGAACAGGTTAGTGAACTCAGGACCAGCTGGATGAGGGGACTGAGGCTTCAGTGTGTTAGTAGAACAGGTTAGTGAACTCAGGACCAGCTGGATGAGGGGACTGAGGGCTTCAGTGTGTTAGTAGAACAGGTTAGTGAACTCAGGACCAGCTGGATGAGGGGACTCTTTTCACTGCTCAGTTCTTGGCATTACAGGGCTTGGTAGTGATATGAGAGGGGGTCACTGTATTTTAGATGTTTACAAAACTTAATTGCTTTTTTTTGAGTTTGTATTATTAGTGGATATTGGCCTAATTCTGCCCTGCATGCATTGTTTGTAGATTGGGTGAAATACCATAGCGTTCAATCACAGCAGCAAGATTTGTAACCTGTTGCCACAATTAAAGGGAAACCAGTGAAGAACAAACCTATGTTTATTTATTTTCCCTTTTCTAGTTGAACTGTTTTCACATCATTACAACACTGTATACAGACATAATATTACATTTAAAATGTCTTCATTATTTTGGAACTTTTGTGAGTGTAATGTTTACTGTTAATATTTTATTGTTTTTTATCTATTTAACTTGCTTTGGCAGGGTAAACATATCTTTCCCATGCCAATAAAGCCCCTTAAATTGAATTGAGAGAGAGAGAGATAGAGGGGGTGGGGGAGAGAGAAGGCACGTCTAGGAGCTTGGCCCAGTGTGTCAACTGTCAGTCCCCTATGTGTGTGTGTGGCTGAACCCTCTGCCTCTATTCAACCCAGCAGCACACACAAAGGCCCAAAAGGGTCTCACACAAATGGGTAAACAACGCCATTGTTTACTATTTTGTTTATTATATTGGGAGAGATTAGTTGTAATAGATTTTATCAGAAAGCCTGGAAGAGCAGAGGCAATGGTTGAAGCCCCCTACTACCCCACACAACAAACTCCAACCCCTCCAGCTCCTCCTCCTACGCCATTCAGGCCGTCACACCCTTGTCAGCTCGAGTAACAGGGCCCTACCTGAAGTTTGCAGATCAGGCCTTTGTGGTGTCCTGTCCCTGGCGGACGGCCATTCTTCTGGCCCCGGGGCGGGCCTCCCACTCAGCACTCCTGGGGTCATAGCCTTTCAACCTCAGGGGCTCGACTTTTGCCACTGGCGCCTGACAAATCACCCAGCGCAATACAAAGGAGCGTCAGGGCCTCAGCGTGAGAGAGAGAGAGAGAGGTCCAAGTGGCCATTATGACCCACTCCGCTATCCCTGCCCTGCTGAATCTGGACAAAGGGGAGGAAAGAATATGAGGGAGGGAGAGAAAAAAAAGAGAGGTGCTTGAGAGAGAGAGAGAGAGAGGGAGAGAGAGAGAGAGAGAGAGAGAGGGGGAGAGAGAGGGAGAGAGAGGGAGAGAGAGGGGGAGAGAGATGGAGAGAGAAAGAGAGAAAGAGAGAGAGAGAGGGAGAGTCTGTTCTGACAAGAGAGCCTTTGAGGCAGAGCGGACTCCACAAACATCGCTCTGTCCCAGACCAGCCCAAACCAAGACCTGACAGCTATGACTTTAATCAAGCAAAACTAGCAAAGCGCGCGCGTGTGTGTGTGTGTGTGTGTGTGTGTGTGTGTGTGTGTGTGTGTGTGTGTGTGTGTGTGTGTGTGTGTGTGTGTGTGTGTGTGTGTGTGTGTGTGTGTGTGTGTGCGTTTGTGTGTGTGTGTTTGTGAGAGAAAGAAAGAAAGAGAGTCGGAGTGGAGAGTGGAGGTTATGGGAGCGTTTGCCTTTGTCATCCTTCACCCATCTCTAATCCCAACTCTGCCATCCTAGTCATTTAGACTTCCTTTCTCAGTGTCTCTGTGTCTCTGTCTCTGCTCATCATCCCCTGTGGCCACACTGCAACCAAAAGGACGTAGTGTGTTTATGCTCAGATCGTTACAGTGGCACTAACGACGGGTACACAAAGTCTGTGTGTGTGTGTGTGTGTGTATGGTCGAGGGCATAAACAGCACACGGTGCCATGATGTTATTAGCCCCGGCCTTGCCCAGTGGCCCAGATTAAATCCAGGCTTTGATCCACCCCTTAATCGGAGATTACAGTCTCCGGGCTGAGGGTGGGTGAACTGCCTGCCAGGGCCACCGACATCCTCACTGTTCACCCCACTGGGAAACTGGCAATTGACATGAGCTTTAGAGCTGCCTAATATCAAACAAAGGCAGAGTTCGACTCTTTAATGCATGTCATGGTCAAGATTATATCAGTCTCTCTTTCACCGCTGCATTGTTGTCAATGGAATAGTCATACTGCCAGTTCCCAAAACAGTCCATTTTACTCTCCTGTAGCTTTTTTGCCTGTTTCTTAACACAGAGGACTCAACCTAAAAGCAAACATGTAATGTTGTGGTACCAGAGGACCCAATGATGTACATTTATTCAACTTCAGTGGAGAACATTTTGAAGTGGCGTGTGGTTCAAACGTTCAGGGTCAAAGAAGCTTCCAGAGTCTCAATATGAAACAACAGGCTGAGTCTCTGATCTCTTTAATGCTTATTGGCAGTTTGATTTACAGTTCACCTGCACAAACAGTCTTTGACTAGATCAAAAGAGTGGAGTGCTATAGCCCCAGTATTGTTAACCAATTTACCAGTTTATATAAACAAAGCCATGACTGATTAGACTTGCGGTCTTCCTGAAATAATAGTTTACAACAGAGCACATTACAAATAATTAGCCCTAACCCAATAAAGTTTGGGAGCCATAAGACTGGAGTTAGAGCTAAAGCAAGGCCTCTCTCTCCCTGAAGCTCACTAGCTGCTAAAGGTTAGCATGGTTAGCGCTGTTGGTGCTGTTAGCATGAATGTTAGCAAATCAAATCAAATTGTATTAGTCACATGCACCGAACTGGTGTAGACCTTACAGTGAAATGCTTACTTACCAGCCCCTAACCGACAGAGCAGTTAGAAAAAATATGGATAAGAATAAGAAATAAAAGTAACAAGTAATTAAAGAGCAGTCTATGACTAGGGTGGCTGGAGTCATTGACAATTTGTAGGGCCTTCTTCTGACACTGCCTGGTATAGAGGTCCTGGATGGCAGGCAGCTTCACCCCAGTGATGTACTGGGCCGTTCGCACTACCCTCTGTAGTGCCTTGCGGTAAGAAGCTGAGCAGTTGCCATACCAGGCAGTGATGCAACCAGTCAGAATGCTCTTGATTGTGCAGCTGTAGAACCTTTTGAGGATCTGAGGACCCATGACAAATCTTTTCAGTCTCCTGAGGGGGAATATGTTTTGTTGTGCCCTCTTCACGACTGTCTTGGTGTGATTGGACCATGTTAGTTTGTAGGTGATGTGGACACCAAGGAACTTGAAGCTCTCAACCTGCTCCACTGCAGCCCCGTCGATGAGAATGGGGGCGTCCTCAGTCTTATTTTTCCCGTAGTCCATAATCATCTCCTTTGTCTTGATCATGTTGAGGCAGAGGTTGTTGTCATGGCACCACATGGTCAGGTCTCTGATCTCCTCCATGTAGGCTGTCTCATTGTTATCTTTGATCTGGCCTACCACTGTTGTGTCATCGGGACATTTAATGATGTGGTTGGAGTCGTGCTTGGCCGTGCAGTCATGAGTGAGCAGGGAGTACAGGAGGGAGCTGAGCACTCACCTCTGAGGGACCCCAGTGTTGAGGATCAGCGTGGCGGATGTGTTGTTACCTACCCTTACCACCTTGGGGCAGCCCGTCAGGAAGTCCAGGATCCAGTTGAAGAGGGAGGTGTTTAGTCCCAGGATCCTTAGTTTATTGATGAGCTTTAAGGGCACTATGGTGTTGAACGCTGAGATGTAGACAATGAATAGTATTCTCACGTAAGTGTTCCTTTTGTCCAGGTGGGAAGGGCAGTGAGCAGACTGCATCATCTGTGGATCTGTTGGGGCGGTGTGCAAATTCGAGTGGGTCTAGGGTTTCTAGGATGATGATGTTTATATGAGCATGGTCCTGGTCCTGATTTAAAGAATATCTAGCCTGGGTGAGGTGGAAGAGGAAGATGTGATTAACACGTATATCACAGACTACTGACAGGCTGTTTAACTGCTGTAATCATAAGAGGAGAATAATATATTACAGACTACTGACAGTGTTTTAATACTGTAGTCTTTAGAGGAGACTAATATATCACAGACTATTGACAGGCTGTTTAACTGCTGTAATCATAAGAGGAGAATAATATATTACAGACTACTGACAGTGTTTTACTGCTGTAGTCTTTAGAGGAGACTAATATATCACAGACTATTGACAGGCTGTTTTACTGCTGTAATCATAAGAGGAGAATAATATATCACACACTATTGACAGGCTGTTTAACTGCTGTAATCATAAGAGGAGAATAATATATCACACACTATTGACAGGCTGTTTTACTGCTGTAATCATAAGAGGAGAATAATATATCACACACTATTGACAGGCTGTTTAACTGCTGTAATCATAAGAGGAGAATAATATATCACACACTATTGACAGGCTGTTTTACTGCTGTAATCTTAAGAGGAGAATAATAGCTCCAAAAGTGATCTAAAATAAGGTTACAGGAAGATGTACAATTGATATGTTGCAGGTTAATGAATAGGGCAGTGGAAACACTACACACACACACTTATCCGTGGCCGTGGTCAGCATTATCAAGAAGGTCACACCCCCTCCCTGTTTGTGTTGCCCATGATTACAATAGACACCCAGAGATTAAACATCACAGGGCTCTTTCACCCGGCTAAATACACACAGATATTAAACACTACAGGGGTCTTTTACCCAGCTAAATACACCCAGATATTGGACATCACTGGGTTCTCTCAGCCGGCTAAATATAGCCAGATACAATCAACGACCATGACCACCCAACCCAGCCCAGCCTGTCACCCCAGAGCTTCCCCTGTAGTGGAACTGACAGTCTCTCAGCTTGATGCGGAGGTGTGTTTTGTGCACATGCAGATTGTCTGCTGTTGCTTTAAGACTCAATCAACAGAAACATGGAAGGCCATAGGAAGAAATCATCAAATCATGACCCTCCTAACTATGGGTGTAAAGGAAAGGGTGGATACCTAGTCAGTTGTGCAACTGAATGCATTCAACTGAAATGTGTCTTCGGTATACATATTCGTACTGAACCATTCGTTATGGTGACCTCAGTCTGTCATACTGAGACTAGCATCACAGTCTGACATACTGAGTATAGTGTCACAGTCTGTCATACCGAGGCTAGAGTCAGTCTGTCATACTGAGGCTAGGATCACAGTATGTCATACCGAGGCTAGAGTCAGTCTGTCATACTGAGGCTAGGATCACAGTATGTCATACCGAGGCTAGTGTCAGTCTGTCATACTGAGGCTAGTTTCACAGTCTGTCATACCGAGGCTAGTTTCACAGTCTGTCATACCGAGGCTAGTGTCACAGTCTGTCATACCGAGACTAGTGTCAGTCTGTCATACTGAGGCTAGTTTCACAGTCTGACATACTGAGTATAGTGTCACAGTCTGTCATACCGAGGCTAGTGTCACAGTCTGTCATACTGAGGCTAGTTTCACAGTCTGTCATACCGAGGCTAGTGTCACAGTCTGTCATACCGAGGCTAGTGTCAGTCTGTCATTTCTGAGTCTAGTGTCAGTCTGTCATACTGAGGCTAGTTTCACAGTCTGTCATACTGAGGCTAGTGTCAGTCTGTCATACTGAGGCTAGTTTCACAGTCTGTCATACCGAGGCTAGTGTCAGTCTGTCATACTGAGGCTAGTTTCACAGTCTGTCATACCGAGGCTAGTTTCACAGTCTGGCATACCGAGGCTAGTGTCACAGTCTGTCATATTGAGTATAGTGTCACAGTCTGTCATACCAACCTCTAGTTTCACAGTCTGAACTCCAACTATAGTGTCACAGTCTGTCATACGAGGCTAGTGTCACATTTTCATTTCACTTCATTACAGTACAGGCTAGTTTCACAGTCTGTCATACCGAGGCTAGTGTCACAGTCTGTCATCTGAGTATAATTGTCACAGTCTGTCATACCGAGGCTAGTATCACAGTCTGTCATACTGAGGCTAGTGTCACAGTCTGTCATACTGAGGCTAGTGTCACAGTCTGTCATACCGAGGCTAGTGTCACAGTCTGTCATACTGAGGCTAGGCTGGCACAGTCTGTCTTTGTTCTGAGACTTGATCTCAGTCTGTCATACTGAGGCTAGTGTCACAGTCTGTCATACCGAGGCTAGTGTCACAGTCTGTCATAGCACTGAGGCTACTATGGCACAGTCTGTCATACGGTTTGTTTTGTTTCACAGTCTGTCATACTGACATAGTTTCACAGTCTGTACTAGGCAATTGTGTAGCCTGACCGATTTAGGTTTAGTCACAGTCTGTCATTCTTTTAAGGCTAGTGTCACAGTCTGTCATACTGAGGCTAGTGTCACAGTCTGTCACTGTAGAAACTAGTTTCACAGTCTGTCATACTGAGGCTAGTGTCACAGTCTGTCATACTGACCAGCTGTCACAGTCTGTCATACCAAGGCTAGTGTCAGTCTGTCATACTGAGGCTAGTTTCACAGTCTGTCATACTGAGGCTAGTTTCACAGTCTGTCATACTGAGGCTAGTTCACAGTCTGTCATCTTGAGGCTAGTGTCACTATGTGTCTGTCATCCCTGTTCTCTCCTCACAGTCTGTCATACTGGGCGAGGAGCTCCATCACAGTCTGTCATACTGAGGCTAGGATCACAGTCTGTCATACTGAGGCTAGTGTCACAGTCTGTCATACTGAGGCTAGTGTCTGTCTGTCAACTGAGGCTAGTTTCACAGTCTGTCCTCCCTCAGTCGACAGTCTGTCATACTGAGGCTAGTGGTCACAGTCTGTCATACTGAGGCTAGTTTCACAGTCTGTCATACTGAGGCTAGTGTCACAGTCTGTCATACCGAGGCTAGTGTCACAGTCTGTCATACTGAGGTGGTCATTCACAGTCTGTCATACCCATCGAGGCTAGTGTCACAGTCTGTCCATACTGAGGCTAGTTTCACAGTCTGTCAACTGAACATAGTTTCACAGTCTGTCATACCGAGGCTCAGTCTCATCATACTGAGGCTAGTTTCACAGTCTGTCATACGAGGCTAGTGTCACAGTCTGTCATACCTGAGGCTAGTGTCACAGTCTGTCATACTGAGACTAGTCTTCACAGTCTGTCATACTGAGGCTAGGCAGTCTGTCAATACTGAGGCTAGTGTCACAGTCTGTCATACTAGATGCTGTCTTCCACTGAGGCTAGTTTCACAGTCTGTCATACCTGAGGCTAGTTCAGTCTGTCTCTCATGAATAGTTTCACAGTCTGTCATACTGAGGTATGTCACAGTCTGTCATACCTGAGGCTAGTGTCACAGTCTGTCATACTGAGGCTAGTGTCACAGTCTGTCATACCTGAGGCTAGTTTCACAGTCTGTCATACTGAGGCTCCTCTCAGTCTGTCATACTGAGGCTAGTGTCACAGTCTGTCAAACCAAGGCTAGTTTCACAGTCTGTCATACTGAGGCTAGTCACAGAACAGTCTGTCATACCGAGGCTAGTGTCAGTCTGTCAAACTGAGGACCTAGTTTCACAGTCTGTCACGAGGCTAGTTTCAGTCTGTCATACTGAGGCTAGTTTCACAGTCTGTCATTCAGCTAGTCTGCCTCTGTCCTAGGAGTTTCACAGTCTGCTGTTTCACAGTCTGTCATACTGAGGCTAGTGTCAGTCTGTCTCAGATACTTTCACAGTCTGTGAAATCCGACTAGTTTCACAGTCTGCATACTAGTTCTAGCTCACAGTCTGTCATACTGAGGCTAGTGTCAGTCTGTCATACTGAGGCTCCAGATGAAATCACAGTCTGTCATACTGAGGCTAGTTTCACAGTCTGTCGCTTGACCCTATCCCCTCACAGTCTGTCATACCGAGGCTAGTTTCACAGTCTGTCATACTGAGGCTAGTTTCACAGTCTGTCATCCCTGAGGCTAGTCAGTCTGTCATACTGAGGCTAGTTTCACAGTCTGTCTGAAAAAACCTACACTCTATGTCACGTCTGTCACAACTGAGGCCAGTATCACAGTCTGTCATACTGAGGCTAGTTTCACAGTCTGTCAAACTGAGGCTAGTGTCGCATCTCTCTCAGAATGACCTTCTTGATCATCAGTCTGTCAAGACTGAGTCATAGTTTCACAGTCTGTCATACTGAGGCTAGCTCACAGTCTGTCAAACTGAGGCTAAGTGTCACAGTCTGTCATACTGAGGCTAGTTTCACAGTCTGTCATACTGTGAGGCTAGTGTCACAGTCTGTCATACTCTCCTAGTTCACAGTCTGTCATACTGAGGCTAGTGTCACAGTCTGTCATACTGAGGCTAGTTTCACAGTCTGTCATACTGAGGCTAGTCTCACAGTCTGTCATACTGAGGCTAGTGTCACAGTCTGTCATACTGAGGCTAGTTTCACAGTCTGTCATACTGAGGCTAGTCTCTCCAGTCTGTCATACTGAGGCTAGTGTCAGTTTAATCTGTCTGTCATACTGACCAGGCTAGTGATCACAGTCTGTCATACTGAGGCTAGTGTCACAGTCTGTCATACTGGATGACGGATCACACTGAGGCACCTCACAGTCTGTCATACTGAGGCTAGTTTCACAGTCTGTCATACTGAGGCTAGTGTCACAGTCTGTCCCAGAGGCTAAGTCACAGTCTGTCACAACACCCTGTCGTTCTCACAGTCATCATACTGAGGCTAGTGTCACAGTCTGTCAAACTGAGGGTAGTGTCACAGTCTGTCATAACAGGAGGCTAGTTTCACAGTCTGACATCCAGGGCTAGTCATTCACAGTCTGTCAAACTGAGGCAAGTGTCACAGTCTGTCATACAAACCCCTAGTTTCACAGTCTGTCGCAGAGGCTAGTGTTCACAGTCTGTCATACTGAGGCTAGTTTCACAGTCTGTCATACTGAGGCTAGTATCACAATCTGTCATACAAGAATGGTGTCTGTCATACTGAGGCTAGTGTCACAGTCTGTCAGTGTCAGTCCTACCAGGCTAGTGTCACAGTCCCAAACCAAGCAAGTGTCACAGTCTGTCATCCAGGCTAGTGGTCACAGTCTGTCATACTGAGAATAGTTTCACAGTCTGTCATACTGAGGCTAGTGTCACAATCTATCAAACCAAGAATAGTTTCACAGTCTGTCATACTGAGGCTAGTGTCAGTCTGTCAAACCAAGATTTAGTTTCACAGTCTGTCCATAAGGAGGCTAGTGTCAGTCTGTCATACCAAGGCTATGTATGTCAGTCTGTCATACTGAGGATAGTCTTCACAGTCTGTCATACTTAAGGCTAGTGTCACAGTCTGTCATACTGAGCTAGTGTCACAGTCTGTCATACCGAGGCTAGTTTCACAGTCTGTCATACTGAGGCTAGTTTCACAGTCTGTCGAGGCTAGTGTCACAGTCTGTCATACTGAGTATAGTGTCACAGTCTGTCATACCGAGGCTACTATCACAGTCTGTCATACTGAGGCTAGTGTCACAGTCTGTCATACTGAGGCTAGTGTCACAGTCTGTCATACTGAGGCTAGTTTCACAGTCTGTCATACTGAGGCTAGTGTCACAGTCTGTCATACTGAGGCTAGTTTCACAGTCTGTCATACTGAGGCTAGTGTCACAGTCTGTCATACTGAGGCTAGTTTCACAGTCTGTCATACTGAGGCTAGTGTCACAGTCTGTCATACTGAGGCTAGTGTCACAGTCTGTCATACTGAGGCTAGTTTCACAGTCTGTCATACTGAGGCTAGTGTCACAGTCTGTCATACTGAGGCTAGTTTCACAGTCTGTCATACTGAGGCTAGTGTCACAGTCTGTCATACTGAGGCTAGTTTCACAGTCTGTCATACTGAGGCTAGTGTCACAGTCTGTCATACTGAGGCTAGTGTCACAGTCTGTCATACTGAGGCTAGTTTCACAGTCTGTCAAACTGAGGGTAGTGTCACAGTCTGTCAAACTGAGGCTAGTGTCACAGTCTGTCATACCGAGGCTAGTGTCACAGTCTGTCAAACTGAGGCTAGTTTCACAGTCTGTCATACCGAGGCTAGTGTCACAGTCTGTCATACTGAGGCTAGTTTCACAGTCTGTCATACTGAAGCTAATATCACAATCTGTCAAACCAAGAATAGTTTCACAGTCTGTCATACTGAGGCTAGTGTCACAGTCTGTCATACCGAGGCTAGTGTCACAGTCTGTCATACTGAGAATAGTTTCACAGTCTGTCATACTGAGGCTAGTGTCAGTCTGTCATACTGAGGCTAGTGTCACAGTCTGTCATACTGAGGATAGTTTCACAGTCTGTCATACTGAGGCTAGTGTCACAGTCTGTCATACCGAGGCTAGTGTCAGTCTGTCATACTGAGGCTAGTGTCACAGTCTGTCATACTGAGGCTAGTGTCACAGTCTGTCATACTGAGGCTAGTTTCACAGTCTGTCATACTGAGGCTAGTGTCACAGTCTGTCATACTGAGGCTAGTGTCACAGTCTGTCATACCGAGGCTAGTGTCACAGTCTGTCATACTGAGGCTAGTGTCACAGTCTGTCATACCGAGGCTAGTGTCACAGTCTGTCATACTGAGGCTAGTGTCACAGTCTGTCAAACTGAGGCTAGGATCACAGTCTGTCATACCGAGGCTAGTGTCAGTCTGTCATACTGAGGATAGTTTCACAGTCTGTCAAACTGAGGCTAGTTTCACAGTCTGTCATACTGAGGCTAGTGTCACAGTCTGTCATACTGAGGCTAGTGTCACAGTCTGTCATACTGAGGCTAGTGTCACAGTCTGTCAAACCAAGGCTAGTATCACAGTATGTCATACTGAGAATAGTTTCACAGTCTGTCAAACTGAGGCTAGTATCACAATCTGTCAAACCAAGAATAGTTTCACAGTCTGTCATACCGAGGCTAGTGTCACAGTCTGTCAAACCAAGGCTAGTATCACAGTATGTCATACTGAGGCTAGTGTCACAGTCTGTCAAACCGAGGCTAGTTTCACAGTATGTCATACTGAGGCGAGGATCACAGTCTGTCAAACTGAGGCTAGGATCACAGTCTGTCATACCAAGACTAGTTTCACAGTCTGTCATACTGAGAATTGTTTCACAGTCTGTCATACTGAGGCTAGTATCACAGTCTGTCATACTGAGGCTAGTGTCACAGTCTGTCATACTGAGGCTAGTATCACAGTCTGTCATACTGAGGCTAGTGTCACAGTCTGTCATACTGAGGCTAGTATCACACTCTGTCATACTGAGGCTAGTGTCACAGTCTGGCCTACTGAGGCTAGTGTCACAGTCTGTCATAATGTTGGTGTAGAAAGAATTATAGGTCCTGGCTGTGGCAAGTTCTCCCTAACAAACACTTATCAGGTATCTGGTGCAGGTCAGACCAGGTCAAAAGGTCATCTCTCTCCTAACAAACACTTGCAGCAGATACCTGATCAAAGGGTCATATCTCTCTTTGTTGTTTACTGATAAGTTAATCATTAGTTTGGGATCATCTGGAGGTGGGGGGGGGTGGCTCCTCTTAGGTAAGAATTCAAGAGTTCAACTGAGGGTCTACTGGAGGGGAAAGGTTATGTGTGTGTGTTTGTGTGTGTGTGTGTGTGTGTGTGTGTGTGTGTGTGTGTGTGTGTGTGTGTGTGTGTTTGTGTGTGCGCGTGTGTGCGCGTGTGTGCGCGTGTGTGCGTGTGTGTGTGTGTGTGCGAGAGAGAGAGAGAATTTTCATGTGCTTTTCTGTGACTGTCTATGTTTGTGTCTGTCTGTGTGTGTGTGTGTGTGTGTGTGTGTGTGTGTGTGTGTGTGTTTGTGTACGTGTGTACGTGTGTACGTGTGTGTGTGTGTGTACGTGTGTGTGTGTGTGTGTGTTATTCCATGCTCATCTTTAGATTGACACGGCAGCTGTTCACCCCTTACCAGAATGACCCTGTGTCTTCTGAAACAGGGGGAAAGATCATAGTCTAATAACCAGGATCTCTATCCACTCATTAAAAATATATATATATATATTTTACCGCCTTTTCCATGGAATCCAATTGTCTGTCTTGTCTCATCGCTGCAACTCCCATACAGACTCGGGAGAGGCGAAGGTCGAGAGCCATGCATCCTCCAAAACCCATCCCAACCAAGCCGCACTGCTTCTTAACACAGCGTGCATCCGACCCGGAAACCAATGTGTTGGAGGAAACACTGTACACGTAGCGACCTGGTCAGCGTGCGCCTAGTCTGCCACAGGAGTCGCTAGTGTGCGATGAGACAAGGATATCCCTGCCGGCCAAACCCTCCCTAACCCAGAAGACGCTAGGCCGATTGTGCTCCGCCCCATGGACCTCCCGGTTTGAGCCGGCTGCGACAGAGCCTGGGCTCTGCAGTCTCTGGTGGCACAGCCTTAGACCACCGCGCCACCCGAGAGGCCACATCTATCCACTAATTAAGCTGAAGTCTCTTTGTTAACTCCTCTAAGCATTCAACCATATTCCCTCTTTAGTGCACTCATTTTGACCAGAGTTTTATAGGCTCTGGTGAAAAGAAGTGCACTATGTAGGGAATATGGTGCCATTTGGAATGAAACCTTTGTAATAGGACTCTGCCACCGCGTCCCTAAGGACCATTGATGGTGTGAAGATTTCCTGTAATGTGGTTAACTACCACCTCATCTTAAGCCCTTACTCTAAAACTTGGCTGTGCCACGATATTGTGGAGGTCTTCTGGAGGTTGAGGTCCCCGAGCCTACCCCGGAAAAAGAATTGTGTCTAAATGACTTGGCATGGAAATGATGTTGATGAAGCATGGGGTTGTTCAGGCAAGGTCAGGCATCGAGCTGTCAGCTCACGTTTGGGACTAATCGTTGATATATGCCTGGGCCTATATTTTCTCTACACTGGTTTCCTCCTCTGCCCCATTTATCTCTCGAACGTCCCTGCCACACAAAATATGACTACATGTCCCCAACTGACCACTCCTGTCATCTCCTTCACAAGGAGGCCTGCTAATTGAGAGAAGTGTTTAGAAAATGGAGAGCTTTGACCTTAGTTTGCCGTCACAGATCTTTCACGTTACAAATGACATCCCTCCAGGCCGGCTGCTCTCATTGGCACTCATAGCCATCCGTAGCATGAAATAGTTAGCAGTAGACTGTGAGATCCACCTCTTGGTCTGGACAGATGGCATCGGGTTATGTGTTAATGTTTTTCAAAGAATTGTAATGGAAAGTGATATCCAGTATGTGTCTTGGACACACTGATGCTCTTGTACAAAATGTTTTTGGGGAAGATGACTTCCATAGAAAATAATATAGCTATCTCCTCCGGCACCATATTAATAATAGCGCCGGAGGGGATGGCTGCCATTTTACGGGCTCCTAACCAACTGTGCTATATAGTTTGTTTTTTTCGCATTGTTTGTAACTCATTTTGTACATAATGTCTGTGAGCTTCTGGATATCAGAACAACAATTACTCACCACAAACTGGACGAAGATTTTTTACTTTAATTGGGTTCAACTCTAAGGATGTACGGCTTTCAGGCCCAAATCCCCGTCATTAGCATGAAGAAAATGTGGAGATACAGAGGGAGAAGGTTTGGGTGCCTTATATGCATTCATAGGTGTGTGAGTAAATCACCATTACCATCGGTTCTATTGGCCAATGTGCAACATCACTGGAAAACAAATGGAATGATCTACAGTCAAGACTATCCTACCAACAGGATATTAAAAACTGTTATATCTTACATTTCACAGAGTAGTGGCTGAACAATGACATGGATAATGTAGATCTGTCTGGGTTTTCCATGCATCGGCAAGACAGATCAGCTGGGTCTGGTAAGAAGAGATGCAGGGGTGTGTGTCTATTTGTCAATCACTGCTGGTGCACAATGTCTAATTGTCAGGATTTGGCCAGGGTTGTTCCGGGTTTTGGTCACTAGATGCCCCCATTGTGCTTTTTGACCTTATGTTTTTTCCCTTGTTCCCCATTATTATTTGCACCTGTGCCTCGTTTTCCCCTGATTGTATTTAAACCCTTAGTTTCCCTCAGTTCTGTGCTCTGTGTTTGTATGTTAGCACCCAGCCCTAGTGTTCGGTGTTTTCTTGTCGATTCCGGTGGATGCTCTTGTGGAATTCTGTTTTTGTTTTTGAGTATCTCTTGAGGCTTTTTTGTGCTTTTCCTACCACCTTTTGGATTTGCCATTTTTGTATTGAAGGACTTCTCCTTTTTACTTTATTAAATACACCGTCTTAAGTACTGCTGTGTCTGCCTCATCTTCTGGGTTCTGCTGACTATTCGTGGCTCAGTTGGTTAAGTGACTGTTTCTCACTCTGGAGACCCAGGTTCGTAACCGGGTCCTGACACTAATGTTAAAGAAGTCTCGAGGTATTGCTCACCTGCCTCATGATAAGCTGTAGACAACACTATCCACAAAGAGAGTTCTCATCTGTATTATTCATAGCCATCTATTTACCACCACAAAATTATGCTGGCACTAAGGCTGCACACAATGAGCTATGAAAGGCCAAAAAGCAAACAAGAAAATGCTCATCCAGAAGCGACGCTCCTAGTGGCCCGGGGACTTTAATGCAGGCAAATGGATGTTTTACCTAATTTCTACCAGCTTGTCACGTGCAACCAGAGCGAAAAAACTCCACCTTTCCGCCACATAAAGAGACGCATTCAAAGCTCTCCCTGGCCCTCCATTTAGCAAATCTGACCAGTATTATATCCTCCTGATTCCTTCTTACAAGCCAAAACCAAAGCAGGAAGTACCAGTGACTCATTTAATACGGAAGTGGTCAGATGACGCGGATGCTAGGCTACTGGAATGTTTTGCTAACACAGAGTGGAATATGTTCCGTGATTCATCCAATTGCATTGAGGAGTATACCACCTCAGTCACTGGCTTCATAAATAAGTGCATTGACGACTTCGTCCCCACAGTGACTGTACGTACACATCCCAACCAGAAGCAATGGATTACAGGCAACATCCGCACCAAGCAAAAGGCTAGATCTGCCAATTTCAAGGAGCGGGAAACTATTCCAGATGGTTATAAGAAATCCCGCTATGCCATCAGACAAACCATCAACAGGCAAAGTGTCAATACAGGACTAAGATTGAATCCTACTACTCTGGCTCTGATGCTCGTTAGATGTGGCAGGGCTTGCAAACTACTACAAACTACAAAGGGAAAGCCAGCCGCGAGCTGCCCATTGACGCAAGCCTAACAGACGAGCTAAATGCCTTCAATGCTCGCTTCGAAGCAAGCAATGCTGAAATATGAACGAGAGCACTCGCTCACACGACTGTGTGTTCACACTCTCCGTAGCCAACGTGAGTAAAACCTTTAGACAGGTCAACATTCACAAGGCAGTGGCCAGACGGATTACCAGGGTGTGCACTCAGAGCATGTGCTGAGTAACTGGTAAATGTCTTCAATGATATTTTCAACCTCTCCCTGACCGAGTCTGTAATACCCACATGTTTCAAGTCCATAGTCCCTGTCTCCAAGAATATAAAGGTAACATGCCTAAATGACTACTGCCCAGTACCACTCACGTCGGTAGCCATGAAGTGCTTTGAATGGCTGGGCTTGGCTCACATCAATACCATCATCCCGGAAACCCTAGACCCACTCCAATTTGCATACTGCCCCAACAGATCCACAATCTCAATTGTACTCCACACTGCCCTTTCCCACCTGGACAAAAGGAACACCTATGTGAGAATGCTGTTCATTGAATACAGCTCAGCGTTCAACAACATAGCGCCCATAAAAATCATCACTAAGCTAAGGACCCTGGGACAAACACCTCCCCCTGCAACTGGAACCTGGACTTCCTGACGGACCGCCCCCAGACAGTAAGGGTAGGCAACAACACATCTGCCTTGCTGATCCTCAACACTAGGGCCCCTCAGGGGTGTGTGCTTAGTCCCCTCCTGTACTCCCTGCTCACCCTTGACTGCGTGGCTAGTCACGACTCCAACACCATCATTAAGTTTGCTGATGACACAACATTGGGGAGGCCTGATCACCGTCAACGATGAGACAGCCTGTATTGAGGAGGTCAGAGACCTGGCAGTGTGGTGCCAGGACAACAACCTTTCCCTCAATGTGAGCATCGTGGACAAAGGAGCTAATCGTGGACAAAGGAGCTAATCGTGGACTACAGGAAAAGGAGGGCCGATCAGGCCCCCATTAACATTGACGTTGCTGTAGTGGAGACGATCGAGAGTTTCAAGTTCCTTGGTGTCCACATCACCAACAAACTATCATGGTCCAGATACACCAAGACAGTCAACACTTGTTCCCCTTCAGGAGACTGAAAAGATATGACATGGGTCCCCAGATCCTCAAAAAGTTCTACAGCGGCACCATCGAGAGCATCCTGACTGGTTGCATCATTGCCTGGTATGGCAACTGCTCGGCTTCGGACAATAAGACGCTACAGAGGGTAGTGCGTACGGATCAACAGGGGCCAAGCTTCCTGCCATCCAGGACCTCTATACTAGGCGGTGTCAGAGGGAGGCCTAAAAAACTGTAAAATACTCCAGCAACCCAAGTCATAGACTGTTCTCTCTGCTATCACACGGCAAGAAGTACCAGAGCACCAAGTCTAGGTCCAAAAGGAACCTTAACAGCTTCTACCCCCAAGCCATTAGACTGCTGAACAATTAATCAAATGGCCACCTGGACTATTTACATTTACCCCCCCCAACCTTTGTTTTGTTACACTGCTGCTACTCGCTGTTTATTATCAATGCATAGTCACTTTACCCTTACCTACATGTACAAATTACCTGAATTTACCTGTATCTCCAGACATTGACTCAGTACCGCTACCCTCTGTATATAGCCTTGTTATTGTTATGTAATTTTATTGTGTTACTTTTTATTAAATGTTTTACTTTAGATTACTAAGTAAATGTTTTCTTAACTCTATTTCTTGAAATGCATTGTTGATTAGGAGCTTGTAATTAAGTTATTCACGGTAAGGTATACCTGCTATATTCAGCGCATGTAACAAATAACGTTTGATTTGATTTGATATTCTTTTATGTTTCCACTGCACGCCTCCATCACACTCACTATTGACAACCTCCCCTTTCTCTACGCTAGACTACCACCTCCATTGCCATGACCATCGCCCTTTCCCCTGCCCCGTCTGTCCCGGCCCCAGCCATATAAAAATGTGTCAGGTTGCAGAGTTCAAGTCCTCCGAAATGTGAATCGAAACAGCTGCCCCTAATCACTTGCACAAGCCGGGCTTAAGGGCCTCTCAGTTTCACCCCTGATCTGCCTGGAATTTTGAATTTCCTGAGCAGAGATCAAATGGCACCAAGATTCACTGAGGCCTTTGATATACGGACACCCATCTCACCTGCCCTTCTGCATTGGGATTTACGCTTGACAACACATTCGGTGTCACCTCCTCTCCCGATGCTGGATCCCTGGAAACATTAGACCCCTTTGACGGCCTGCCCAGACATTATTTATTACATTTGTTGTGTCATGATATCGTTTCGCCAGTTAGTTTTTAATTACTCTGGCTTCATTTCATCTGCTGATGTTCCTTCACCCCCCAGGATTAAGGGTGTTCCTTCATCCCCCAAGATTAAGGGTGTTCCTTCACCCCCAAGGATCAAGGGTGTTCCTTCACCCCCCAGGATCAAGGGTGTTCCTTCACCCCCCAGGATCAAGGGTGTTCCTTCACCCCCCAGGATCAAGGGTGTTCCTTCACCCCCCAGGATTAAGGGTGTTCCTTCACCCCCCAGGATCAAGGGTGTTCCTTCAGGGTGTTCCTTCCCCCAGGATCAAGGGTGTTCCTTCACCCCCCAGGATCAAGGGTGTTCCTTCACCCCCCAGGTTCCTTCACCCCCAGGATCAAGGGTGTTCCTTCACCCCCCAGGATCAAGGGTGTTCCTTCACCCCCCAGGATCAAGAGTGTTCCTTCACCCCCCAGGATCAAGAGTGTTCCTTCACCCCCCAGGATCAAGGGTGTTCCTTCACCCCCCAGGATCAAGGGTGTTCCTTCACCCCCAAGGATCAAGGGTGTTCCTTCACCCCCCAGGATCAAGGGTGTTCCTTCACCCCCCAGGATCAAGGGTGTTCCTTCACCCCCCAGGATCAAGGGTGTTCCTTCACCCCCCAGGATCAAGGGTGTTCCTTCACCCCCCAGGATCAACGGCACCACATTACATTGAATTAGTTCACAACAAGGGCCAGGCCTTTAGGGGCCATTCCATAATACCATATCCACGGCAATGGCCACTCAGCTCTCCTACCTCTCTCCTACAGTCATCACAATACACATCTCCCTTCTCCTCAAACACGTAAAAAACGTCCTTCCTCATGAAGCCCACGTGAAGCCCATGTGACACATGTCAATAAGGAAATTTGTCCCCTATGAGGAGGGTAAATAAAAGGTGGAGTTTGGGATTTGAAGAATTACTTGCTTGTTAGCCTCATATGGATGGCATTAGCTGCATGGCCTGATTGACAGGTGCTCCTGTGCCTAGCCGGAGGGAGAGGGAGTGGGAGATCGGACTCCATTAGATCCTAGGTAATAAGGAGAGGCTGTCCACAGCAGGCTTGGAGATGCTATCTGGACTGGCTGTGGCCTGTGGATGTTAGTGGGTCATACCTCTCCTCTTCTCTCTTCTCTGCTCTATATGAGTGGGGAACTCAGCTCCTGCCTGTGTGCTTGCTAAGGCGGATCACCACTGACGGAAAGGATACCTTACACAAGTGTATGATGTGTGTGTATGTGCCCACAAACCTAAATGTACATTTTTTTTATTGTGATGTGTTCTATTCTAAAATAAGAATGTAACTTAAATTTTGACATGTGTGTAAAGTTAGCTACGTATGTGAAGTTCTTGAATTGTCAGATGTAATTATAAGGCTGTGGATCCTATGTCAAGCAAAGCTATTGCTTAACATTTAATGAGAGTTGAAGCTAGTTTTTTCAAAGCCTTCGGTTTGCCATTTTACAACTTTAATTGACCTTTTTGGACTACATACTCACTTGCAACAAAAAGGTGTCTGTCCGATCAGAACATCTATTTACTCAGCAGTATCTTTGCTGTCTAGTAAAAATAATGCTGTGCTTCACCAATGGAGTGCTATCTGTCATATAGCTAAAAGCATTAAATCTAAAACTAGCATCGCTAAAGCAAAGTATTATCCAATGTTGAAAACATTCTCCCATTTGCAGTGGTGGAAAGTACTTAAGTAAAAATACTTTAAAGTACTACTTAAATAGTTTTTGGGGGTATCTCTACTTTGCTAAGTAAAAAAATAAAATAACTATTTATATTTCTGACTACTTTTACTCCACTACATTTTCCCTGACATCCAAATGTAGTTGTTACATTTTGAATGCTTAGCAGGTTAGAAAAATTATCCAATTCACACACTTATCAAGAGAACATCCCTGGTCATCCCTACTGCCTCTGATCTGCAAGACTCACAAAACACATACGCTTTATAATTTCTACTTTTACTTTTGATTCTTAAGTATATTTAAAACCAAATACTGTCAGACTTTTACTCAAGTATTATTCTCCTGGGTGACTTTCACTTTTAATTTAGTCAGTTTTTATTAAGGTATCTTTACTTTTACTCAAGTATGACAATTGGGTACTTTTTCCACCACTGCGCAGTTGCTGTTAAACCTACCATGGTTCATTGGAGCCAAATGGTGAGAAGTTAAGGATGTAAATGTTCTTCCACAATGCCTTGACAAGGCTGCTGATTTAACGCCTGTCATTAAAATAATACATAACCAATGAATGTTTTGCCTTAACAGTGAATAAGATGGCATTTCTGCTTCCTTCTAAAGGAGCGGGGTCGAGTGTGAGAACGAATCTTTGTGTGTTTTTTTCCCTCCGTTGCTAAGCTAAATGACTTAATATTGGCTGGAGCCATAGGGAAGATTGGAGGGCTGCTGGACAATCAGAATTTATATTCCCGAAGAGGATTGTGTTGCTGTGTGTGTGCATGTGTGTGTGTGTGTGTGTATGTGTGTGCGTGCGTGTGTGTGTGTGCGTGTGTGCGTGTATGTGTGCGTGTGTGTGTGTGCGTGTGTGTGTGCGTGTGTGCGTGTGCGTGTGTGCGTGTGTGTGTGCGTGTGTGTGTGTGTGTGTGTGTGCGCGTGCGTGCACGTGCGCGTGTGCGTGTGCGTGTGTGTGTGTGTGTGTGTGGGGAGAGTGGACGGCGAGACTGAGAAAAGAGGAAAAGTGATGCTGTGTTTTGCATTTTTTTGTACTTGGGTTCCTCTGAACCTGTCCTGTGCTAATTACATAAATCACAGAAATAAAGGGCCTTTGCATTCACCCACTGCTGAAGGAAGAGCAACTGACCATTTTTTGACCTCTTTGTGTGGGAACACCACCCCCCCACACACACACACACACACAACTACCTCGCTTCTTAATTGGAAATCCACCCACTACCAGACTCGCTCTCAAGGCTGGCTGGTTCTAGAAGTTCCTCGGGTCTCCACAGAGTCCAGGAACAATACCTTTAGTTATTGTGCCCCTAGCGAATGGAATGACCTGTAGTCCACTTTGAGGCTTGACTCTCTGGTCTCGAAGGATCAGTTCAGGAATTTGATGGGGAATGTGGTGAAGGAGACCTGCACTTGTTTTGGTTGATGTTTGATTGATGTTAAATTTGATTTCACTTTGAATTTGATTTGTTGAAATGGGAAATTGATAGTGTTGTTTTGAGACTGACTTGGTTTATTGTTCCCAGGGCACCCTTGAAAATGAGACCCTGGTCTCAATGAGTTTCCCCTGGTTAAATAATAAAATAAATGCATGTGTGTGTGTTTGGAGGGGTGTTAGTGAAGGTGACAGAGGAAAATCACTCTGATCCACATCTAATTGATGCTTAGAATACATGACCTACAGATTACCCCCTGACATTCCTCTGTCTTCTCTTCTGTCTCCATGTTCCCACCCCCACCCACTCTCCCAAACATAAACACAATTTCCAACATGAGCCAACGGCACATGCCAGCTGATGAGGATGAGGTTACACACAATCCCACCATCAAACACCCGCCCCCCAAAAAAACTATTGTGCTCTCTCTCTCTCTCTCTCCCTCTTTTAAGTTGTTGTGTGTGTGTGTGTGAGAGAGAGAGAGAGAGAGAGAGAGAGAGAGAGAGACGTAAGAGAGAATGATAAAGGGATAACGAAATAGACAGACAGAAGGAGAGATAAATCATGTGATAACTGTGTGCTGCTTTGTCTTAAGGCCTCTGCTAATAACCTTGGTCGAAGGCAAGATTTATGGGACTGGAGAACCATGATCCCTCAGTGAATGTGAGCTTCTTAGAAACGCTTCTGTTATCCCCTTCTCTGACTAACCCTAGCCCAGCCTCCACCAACTCTAACACGTCACTGGTTCAAACAGCCATGTGGGTCTGTGTCCATACAAGCAAACACCGTAGTCCATCAGCAACACTTTCTCTGACCCTCTAAATTCACCACATCACTTAGAGTAAGGACAGCTAGCCTCTAGCTTCACCACGCCCCTTAGACTAAGGTCAGCAAGCCTCTAGCTTCACCACACCACTTAGAGTAAGGAAAGCTAGCCTCTAGCTTCAACACACCACTTAGACTAAGGACAGCTAGCCTCTAGCTTCACCACACCACTTAGACTAAGGTCAGCTAGCCTCTAGCTTCACCACAACACTTAGACTAAGGACAGCTAGCCTCTAGCTTCACCACACCACTTAGACTAAGCTGAGCTAGCCTCTAGCTTCACCACAACACTTAGACTAAGGTCAGCTAGCCTCAAGCTTCACCACACCACTTAGACTAAGGTCAGCTAGCCTCTAGCTTCACCACACCACTTAGACTAAGGACAGATAGCCTCAAGCTTCACCACACCACTTAGACAAAGGACAGCTAGCCTCTAGCTTCACCACACCACTTAGACTAAGATGAGCTAGCCTCTAGCTTCACCACAACACTTCAACTAAGGTCAGCTAGCCTCAAGCTTCACCACAACACTTAGACTAAGGACAACTAGCCTCTAGCTTCTCCACAAGACTTAGACTAAGGACAACTAGCCTCTAGCTTCATCACAAGACTTAGACTAAGGACAACTAGCCTCTAGCTTCACCACAAGACAGACTAAGGACAGCTAGCAGGTAGCTGACCTGAATCACCAGACAATAAATACATCAGCAGGTGAGATATCAGCCTGATGCAGGTTCAATGAGTATAGTCAGTTCAACAGTTCAACATGTATAGTCCAGTTCAACATATACAGTCCACTTCAACATGTATAGTCCAGCTCAACATGTATAGTCCAGTTCAACAAATACAGTCCAGTTCAACATGTATAGTCAACGTCAACATATATAGTCCACTTCAACATGTATAGTCAAAGTCAACATATATAGTCCACTTCAACATGTATAGTCCAGTTCAACATGTATAGTCTACTTCAACATGTATAGTCCAGTTCAACATGTATAGTCTACTTCAACATGTATAGTCCAGTTCAACATGTATAGTTCACTTCAACATGTATAGTACAGGTCAACATATGCCGTCCAGTTCAACATGTATAGTCCAGTTCAGCATGTATAGTCCACTTCAACATGTATAGTCCAGTTCAACAAGTATAGTCCACTTCAACATGTATAGTCCAGGTCAACAAATACAGTCCAGCTCAACATGTATAGTCCAGTTCAACATATACAGTCCAGTTCAACATGAATAGTCCACGTCAACGTGTATAGTCCAGTTCAACATGTATAGTCTACTTAAACATGTATAGTCAAGTTCAACATGTATAGTTTACTTCAACATTCATAGTCCAGTTCAACATATACAGTCCAGTTCAACATGTATAGTCCACTTCAACATGTATAGTCCAGTTCAACAAATACAGTCCAGCTCAACATGTATAGTCCAGTTCAACATGTACAGTCCAGTTCAACATATACAGTCCAGTTCAACATGAATAGTCCACGTCAACATGTATAGTCCACTTCAACATGTATAGTCCAGTTCAACATGTATAGTCTACTTCAACATGTATAGTCCAGTTCAACATGTATAGTTTACTTCAACATGCATAGTCCAGTTCAACATATACAGTCCATTTCAACATGTATAGTTCACTTCAACATGTATAGTTCATTTCAACATGTATAGTTTTCATCAACATGTATACTCCAGTTCAACATGTATAGTTCACTTCAACATGTGTAGTCCAGTTCAACATGTATAGTTCACTTCAACATGTATTGTCCAGTTCAACATGTATAGTTCAGTTCAACATTTTCAGTCCAGTTCAACATGTATAGTTCAGTTCAACATATGCAGTCCAGTTCAACATGGATAGTCCAGTTCAGCATCTATAGTCCACTTCAACATGTACAGTCCAGTTCAACATATACAGTCCAGTTCAACATGAATAGTCCACGTCAACATGTATAGTTCACTTCAACATGTATAGTCTACTTCAACATGTATAGTCCAGTTCAACATGTATAGTTTACTTCAACATTCATAGTCGAGTTCAACATATACAGTCCAGTTCAACATGTACAGTTCATTTCAACATGTATAGTTCACTTCAACATGTATAGTCCAGTTCAACAAGTATAGTCAACTTCAACATGTATAGTCCAGTTCAACAAATACAGTCCAGCTCAACATGTATAGTCCAGTTCAACATGTACAGTCCAGTTCAACATATACAGTCCAGTTCAACATGAATAGTCCACGTCAACATGTATAGTCCACTTCAACATGTATAGTCCAGTTCAACATGTATAGTCTACTTCAACATGTATAGTCCAGTTCAACATGTATAGTTTACTTCAACATGCATAGTCCAGTTCAACATATACAGTCCATTTCAACATGTATAGTTCACTTCAACATGTATAGTTCATTTCAACATGTATAGTTTTCATCAACATGTATAGTCCAGTTCAACATGTACAGTTCACTTCAACATGTATACTCCAGTTCAACATGTATAGTTCACTTCAACATGTGTAGTCCAGTTCAACATGTATAGTTCACTTCAACATTTATAGGCCAGTTCTACATGTATAGTTCACTTCAACATGTATTGTCCAGTTCAACATGTATAGTTCAGTTCAACATATGCAGTCCAGTTCAACATGGATAGTCCAGTTCAGCATCTATAGTCCACTTCAACATGTACAGTCCAGTTCAACATATACAGTCCAGTTCAACATGAATAGTCCACGTCAACATGTATAGTTCACTTCAACATGTATAGTCTACTTCAACATGTATAGTCCAGTTCAACATGTATAGTTTACTTCAAAATTCATAGTCGAGTTCAACATATACAGTCCAGTTCAACATGTACAGTTCATTTCAACATGTATAGTTCACTTCAACATGTATAGTCCAGTTCAACAAGTATAGTCAACTTCAACATGTATAGTCCAGTTCAACATGAATAGTCCACGTCAACATGTAAAGTCCAGTTCAACATTTTCAGTCCAGCTCAACATGTGTAGTCCAGTTCAACATTTTCAGTCCAGTTCAACATGTGTATTCCAGTTCAACATTTATAGGCCAGTTCAACATGTATAGTCCAGTTCAACATGTATAGTTCACTTCAACATGTATAGTTCATTTCAACACGTATAGTTCACTACAACATGTATAGTTCACTTCAACATATATTGTCCAGTTCAACTTGTATAGTCCAGTTCAATATATCCAGTCCAGTTCAACGTGTATAGTTCACTTAAACATGTATAGTTCACTTCAACATGTATAGTTCATTTCAACATGTATAGTACAGTTCAACATGTACAGTCCAGTTCAACTTGTATAGTCCAGTTCAATATATCCAGTCCAGTTCAACGTGTATAGTTCACTTAAACATGTATAGTTCACTTCAACATGTATAGTTCATTTCAACATGTATAGTACAGTTCAACATGTACAGTCCAGTTCAACATGTATATTTCACTTCAACATGTATATTTCAATTCAACATGCAGAGTTCACTTCAACATGTATAGTTCACTTCAACATGTATAGTTCACTTCAACATGTATAGTTGATTTCAACATGTATAGTTCACTTCAACATGTATAGTTCACTTCAACATGTATAGTTCACTTCAACATGTATAGTTCACTTCAACATGTATATTTCAATTCAACATGCAGAGTTCACTTCAAAATGTATAGATCACTTCAACATGTATAGTTCACTTCAACATGTATAGTCCAGTTCAACATGTACAGTCCAGTTCAACATGTATAGTCCAGTTCAACATGTACAGTCCAGTTCAACATGTATAGTCCAGTTCAACATGTATAGTCCAGTTCAACATATACAGTCCAGTTCAACATGAATAGTCCACATGAATAGTCAACATGTATAGTCAGTTCACTTCAACATGTATAGTCCAGTTCAACATGTATAGTTTACTTCAACATGTATAGTTCACTTCAACATGTATAGTCCAGTTCAACATGTACAGTCCAGTCCAACATGTACAGTCCAGTTCAACATGTATAGTCCAGTTCAACATGTATAGTTCACTTCAACATTTATAGGCCAGTTCAACATGTATAGTTCAATTCAACATGTATAGTCCAATTCAACATGTATATTCCAGTTCAACATTTTCAGTCCAGTTCAACATATACAGTCCAGTTCAACATGAATAGTCCACGTCAACATGAATAGTCTACTTCAACATGTGTGGTCCAGTTCAACATGAATAGTTCACTTCAACATGTATAGTCCAGTTCAGCATGTATAGTCAAGATCAACATGTATAGTTCACTTCAACATGTGTAGTCCAGTTCTACATGTATAGTTCACTTCAACTTGTATAGTCCAGTTCAATATATACAGTCCAGTTCAACGTGTATACAGTAGTTCACTTCAACATGTATAGTTCACTTCAACATGTATAGTTCATTTCAACATGTATAGTTCATTTCAACATGTATAGTCCAGTTCAACATGTACAGTCCAGTTCAACATGTATAGTCCAGTTCAGCATGTATAGTCCACTTCAACATGTACAATCCAGTTCAACATATACAGTCCAATTCAACATGAATAGTCCACGTCAACATGTATAGTCCACTTCAACATGTATAGTTCACTTCAACATGTATATTTCAATTCAACATGCAGAGTTCACTTCAACATGTATAGTTCACTTCAACATGTATAGTTCACTTCAACATGTATAGTTGATTTCAACATGTATAGTTCACTTCAACATGTATAGTTCACTTCAACATGTATAGTTCACTTCAACATGTATAGTTCACTTCAACATGTATATTTCAATTCAACATGCAGAGTTCACTTCAAAATGTATAGATCACTTCAACATGTATAGTTCACTTCAACATGTATAGTCCAGTTCAACATGTACAGTCCAGTTCAACATGTATAGTCCAGTTCAACATGTATAGTCCAGTTCAACATATACAGTCCAGTTCAACATGAATAGTCCACGTCAACATGTATAGTCCACTTCAACATGTATAGTCCAGTTCAACATGTATAGTTTACTTCAACATGCATAGTTCACTTCAACATGTATAGTCCAGTTCAACATGTACAGTCCAGTTCAACATGTACAGTCCAGTTCAACATGTATAGTCCAGTTCAACATGTATAGTTCACTTCAACATTTATAGGCCAGTTCAACATGTATAGTTCACTTCAACATGTATAGTCCAATTCAACATGTATATTCCAGTTCAACATGTATAGTCCAGTTCAACATGTATAGTCCAGTTCAACATGTATCGTCCAGTTCAACATGTATAGTTTACTTCAACATTCATAGTCCAGTTCAACATATACAGTCCAGTTCCACATGTATAGTCCAGTTCAACATGTATAGTTCACTTCAACTTGTATAGTCCAGTTCAATATATACAGTCCAGTTCAACGTGTATAGTTCACTTCAACATGTATAGTTCACTTCAACATGTATAGTTCATTTCAACATGTATAGTTCATTTCAACATGTATAGTCCAGTTCAACATGTATAGTTCAGTTCAACATTTTCAGTCCAGTTCAACATATACAGTCCAGTTCAACATGAATAGTCCACGTCAACATGTATAGTCTACTTCAACATGTGTGGTCCAGTTCAACATGAATAGTTCACTTCAACATGTATAGTCCAGTTCAGCATGCATAGTCCAGTTCAACATGTATAGTTCACTTCAACATGTGTAGTCCAGTTCTACATGTATAGTTCACTTCAACTTGTATAGTCCAGTTCAATATATACAGTCCAGTTCAACGTGTATACAGTAGTTCACTTCAACATGTATAGTTCACTTCAACATGTATAGTTCATTTCAACATGTATAGTTCATTTCAACATGTATAGTCCAGTTCAACATGTACAGTCCAGTTCAACATGTATAGTCCAGTTCAGCATGTATAGTCCAGTTCAACAAGTATAGTTAACTTCAACATGTATAGTCCAGTTCAACATGAATAGTCCACGTCAACATGTATAGTCCACTTCAACATGTATAGTCCAGTTCAACATGTATAGTCTACTTCAACATGTATAGTCCAGTTCAACAAGTATAGTTTACTTCAACATTCATAGTCCAGTTCAACATACACAGTCCAGTTCAACATGTATAGTTCATTTCAACATGTATAGTTCACTTCAACATGTATAGTCCAGTTCAACAAGTATAGTTAACTTCAACATGTATAGTCCAGTTCAACATGAATAGTCCACATCAACATGTAAAGTCCAGTTCAACATTTTCAGTCCAGTTCAACATGTGTAGTCCAGTTCAACATATTCAGTCCAGTTCAAAATGTGCAGTCCAGTTCAACATTTATAGGCCAGTTCAACATGTGTAGTCCAGTTCAACATTTTCAGTCCAGTTCAACATGTATATTTCAATTCAACATGCAGAGTTCACTTCAAAATGTATAGTTCACTTCAACATGTATATTTCACTTCAACATGTCCAGTTCAACAAGTACAGTCCAGTTCAACATATACAGTCCAGTTCAACATGAATAGTCCACGTCAACATGTATAGTCTACTTCAACATGTGTGGTCCAGTTCAACATGAATAGTTCACTTCAACATGTATAGTCCAGTTCAGCATGTATAGTCCAGTTCAACATGTATAGTTCACTTCAACATGTGTAGTCCAGTTCTACATGTATAGTTCACTTCAACTTGTATAGTCCAGTTCAATATATACAGTCCAGTTCAACGTGTATACAGTAGTTCACTTCAACATGTATAGTTCACTTCAACATGTATATTTCATTTCAACATGTATAGTTCATTTCAACATGTATAGTCCAGTTCAACATGTACAGTCCAGTTCAACATGTATAGTCCAGTTCAGCATGTATAGTCCACTTCAACATGTACAGTCCAGTTCAACATATACAGTCCAGTTCAACATGGATAGTCCACGTCAACATGTATAGTCCACTTCAACATGTATAGTCCAGTTCAACATGTATAGTCTACTTCAACATGTATAGTCCAGTTCAACATGTATAGTTTACTTCAACATTCATAGTCCAGTTCAACATACACAGTCCAGTTCAACATGTATAGTTCATTTCAACATGTATAGTTCACTTCAACATCTATAGTCCAGTTCAACAAGTATAGTTAACTTCAACATGTAAAGTCCAATTCAACATTTTCAGTCCAGTTCAACATGTGTAGTCCAGTTCAACATATTCAGTCCAGTTCAACATGTGTAGTCCAGTTCAAAATTTATAGGCCAGTTCAACATGTATAGTCCAGTTCAACATGTATAGTCCAGTTCAACATGTGTAGTCCAGTTCAACATTTTCAGTCCAGTTCAACATGTATATTTCAATTCAACATGCAGAGTTCACTTCAACATGTATAGTTCACTTCAACATGTATATTTCACTTCAACATGTATAGTCCAGTTCAACAAGTATAGTCCAGTTCAACATGTATAGTCCAGTTAAACATGTATAGTTCACTTCAACATGTATAGTTCACTTCAACATGTATAGTTCACTTCAACATTCATAGTCCAGATCAACATATACAGTCCAGTTCAACATGTATATATAACTTCAACATGTATAGTTCATTTCAACATGTACAGTTCAATTCAACATGTATATTCCAGTTCAACAAATACAGTCCAGCTCAACATGTACAGACCAGTTCAACATATACAGTCCAGTTCAACATGAATAGTCCACGCCAACATGTATAGTCCACTTCAACATGTATAGTCCACTTCAACATGTATAGTCTACTTCAACATGTATAGTCCACTTCAACATGTATAGTCCAGTTCAACATGTATAGTCCAGTTCAACATGTATAGTTCACTTCAACATGTGTAGTCCAGTTCTACATGTATAGTTCACTTCAACTTGTATAGTCCAGTTCAACATGTATAGTCCAGTTCAACATGTATAGTCTACTTCAACATGTATAGTCCAGTTCAGCATGTATAGTTCACTTCAACATGTATAGTCCAGTTCAACATGTATTGTTCACATCAACATGTATAGTCCAGTTCAAGAAGTATAGTCCAGTTCACTTCAACATATGTTGTCCAGTTCAACATGTATATATGTATGTCAGAAGGTGAATTCACCAATTTGTAAGTCGCTCTGGATAAGAGCGTCTGCTAAATGACTTAAATGTAATGTATATGTAGTCCAGTTCAACATGTATAGTCCAGTTCAACATGTATAGTCCAGTTCAACATGTATAGTCCAGTTCAACATGTATTGTTCACATCAACATGTATAGTCCAGTTCAAGAAGTATAGTCCAGTTCACTTCAACATATGTTGTCCAGTTCAACATGTATAGTCCAGTTAATCTGTTTTGATACAAACCGTCCTTACAGAACTAAATTATTTTCTTATCCTTAAGGTTATGTCATACTAAAATGTCCCTCTCTTCCAGTTCAGTCGTGCCTGCTGGCCTGAGTGTTGTGGGTGTAGTGGTTGAGTGTAGGGGGTCTCCCTGCTTTCATTCGGCCCTGTGTACTGTAGTAATAGTCATCTCTGGCTCACTGGCCTCTCACTCAGGCCTGCTAATGGGACTTTAACAGCCGAGGCAGTAATTTATAGCCTCGGGCCGGCTAAGGGCACTGGGAACCCTTCTGCTGTGCCTCCAGTTCAACACACTCAATGAGGGAGCAAGGCAAAACACAACACTCACTAATTTGTTTATTGCTTCGTTCAGGACAGCACTCCTCCCCCTCTCGCCCCTCGCCTCTCACCCCTTGACCCTCTCTCTCTCTCTCTCTATTTTTCTCTCTCTCCTCATTGATTCCTGGTTAAACCTGAGAGGAACTGAAGGTGCTGAAGAGAGAGTGTGAGTGGTGTCTGTATAGAGAGGGTCTCCTAATGTATATCCAGGATGGTGCAGTAAACCTTAGCTGACCCTGGGGCAACCGCACCTCCCTAAAAGATAAACAGAGCCAGCATAAAGCTTATTCTGTCTTTCATGGGTGACTCAGAAACCAAACAGTTTAGCTGCACAGTCCCTGAGGTCATAGCAAACACTCGCTGTGTGTGTGCGTGTGTGTACAAATCAAATCAAACAGTACGTGGGATAAGTATCTGATGAAATTCTTGTGACTGATGGCATCAGGCTTGGTGCCAGGGTGACAGATAAACAGGAGCAGGGGTTGAGGCAGAGGGGTGGTTGTTCACCACGGAGTCGGCTGACCTGGCAGGGCTCCTGCTCAAATTCTACTGATACAACTTTAATCAGACCTAATCTGCTTATCAGCCTCCCGGGACGCTGATCAGCCTAACGTGCTTACGGGATGCATGGACCCGTAAGATGCCGCCACTCGAAAGCATTAGGTAGGCTGCCAAGGGTTTTTACTCTTAATAATAATATTAATCATCTGATTAATGAAAATATACTATATAGAAAGAGAAGGAACTCCTCTCTCTTTCTTTCTCCCTCCTCTCTTTCTTTCTCCCTCCTCTCTCTGTCTCTCTTTCTCTCTCTCTCTCTTTCTCTGTCTCTCTCGTGACACATTCCTCAACACATTCTAGCACACACAAAAGGGAGAGATGTTGTCGTTGAACAGCCAGGTTACCCATGATACAAGTCAGTATTCAACGTTCATCCATGTCTGGATGAAACCGGCCACTAGGGGCAACAGTGAACACTGTTACCTTCATTTAGGTTTCAGTTGGCATTGTGGACGGGGATGGTATAGGGCGTAAGCATCTACCTCTGATTCCAAAGGTTGCAATTTTGAATCCAGTGATAAAAAGTTGTTATTTAGATTTTTGTTGTAATCAGATCCCAAACCTTTACCCTTGCCTTGACCATTCCATTGCCTAAATTTTACACTAACCTTAAACATTCAGAGTTAATGCCTACATTTAACCTGAAACACTTTGTCATTTGACGTTTGCAAAAACTTCTAAATATGTATGAAACATGGATAAACATCTAATTCTGACATTAGACTGTGAGAGCTAGTTGAGTTAAAAGGGCTGTCCCTGCGACGAACCATCAAACAGGCAAAGCATCAATACAGGGCTAAGATTGAATCATACTACACCGGCTCCGACGCTCGTTGGATGTGGCAGGGCTTGCAAACTATTACAGACTACAAAGGAAAGCACAGTCGCGAGCTGCCCAGTGACACAAGCCTACCAGACGAGCTAAATCACTTCTATGCTCGCTTCGAGGCAAGCAACACTAAGGCATCAGCTGTTGAGAGCATCAACTGTTCCGGATGACTGTGTGATCATGCTCTCCGTAGCCGACGTGAGTAAGACCTTTAAACAGGTCAACATACACAAGGCTGCGGGGCCAGACGGATTACCGGGACGTGTGCTCCGGGCATGTGCTGACGAACTGGTAGGTGTCTTCACTGACAATTTCAACATGTCCCTGATTGAGTCTGTAATGTCAACATGCTTCAAGAAAACCACCATAGTCCCTGTGCCCAAGAACACAAAGGCAACCTGCCTAAATGACTACAGACCCGTGGCACTCACGTCCGTAGCCATGAAATGCTTTGAAAGGCTGGTAATGGCTCACAGCAACACCATTATCCCAGAAACCCAAGACCCACTCCAATTTGCATACCACCCAAACAGATCCACAGATGATGCAATCTCTATTGTACTCCACACTGCCCTTTCCCACCTGGACAAAAGGAACACCTATGTGAGAATGCTGTTCATTGACTGCAGCTAAGCGATCAACACCATAGTACCCTCAAAGCTCATCACGAAAGTAAGTATCCTGGGACTAAACACCTCCCTCTGCAACTGGATCCTGGACTTCCTGACAGGCCGCCCCCAGGTGGTGAGGGTAGGTAGCAACACATCTGCCACGCTGATCCTCAACACTGGCGCTCCCCAGGGGTGTGTGCTCAGTCCTCTCCTGTACTCCCTGTTCACCCACGACTGCATGGTCAGGCACAACTCCAACATCATCATTAAGTTTGCTGACGACACAACAGTGGTAGGCCTGATCACTGACAACGACGAGACAGCCTATAGGAAGGAGGTCAGAGACCTGGCCGGGTGGTGCCAGAATAACAACCTCTCCCTCAACGTAACCAAGACTAAGGAGATGATTGTGGACTACAGGAAAAGGAGCACAGAGCACGTCCCCATTCTCATCGACGGGGCTGTAGTGGAGCAGGTTGAGAGCTTCAAATTCCTTGGTGTCTACATCAGTCATGAAGAGGGCACGACAAAGCCTATTCCCCCTCAGGAAACTAAAAAGATTTGGCATGGGTCCTGAGATCCTCAAAAGGTTCTACAGCTGCAACATCGAGAGTATCCTGACAGGTTGCATCACTGCCTGATACGGCAATTGCTCGGCCTCCGACCGCAAGGCACTTCAGAGGGTAGTGCGTACGACCCAGTACATCACTGGGGCAAAGCTGCCTGCCATCCAGGACCTCTACACTAGGCGGTGTCAGGGGAAGGCCCTAAAAATTTTCAAAGACCCCAGCCACCCCAGTCATAGACTGTTCTCTCTACTACCGCATGGCAAGCGGTACCAGAGTGCCAAGTCTAGGACAAAAAGGCTTCTCAACAGTTTTTACTCCCAAGCCATAAGACTCTTGAACAGGTAACCAAATGGTTACGCAGACAATTTGCATTGTGTGCCCCCGCCAACCCCTCTTTTACGCTGCTGCTACTCTCTGTTTATCTTATATGCATAGCCACTTTAACTATACATTCATGTACATAGTACCTAAATTGGCCCGACCAACCAGTGCTCCCGCACATTGGCTAACCGGGCTATCTGCATTGTGTCCCACCACCCGCCAACCCTCATCATCATATATGCATAGTCACTTTAACGATACCTACATGTACATACTGCCTCAATAAGCCTGACTAACAGGTGTCTGTATATAGCCTTGCTACTCTTTTTTCAAATGTCTTTTTACTGTTGTTTTATTTCTTTACTTACCAACACACACACACACACACACACACACACATACTTTTTTTTCGCACTATTGGTTAGAGCCTGTAAGTAAGCATTTCACTGTTGTATTCGGCGCACGTGACAAATAAACTTTGATTTGATTTGTTTTGATCGGCATAACCTTGCTGCTATAATGATGATACCCTCTCTTCCTGCTTTTGGGATGGAGTTGTATACTGTGGGTGTTAGAGAAAGTCACGTTCACTTGCCTACACAGAGCATCAGGTTATCAGCACTTATAAGCTCCCCCCTCCCCCACACACATTTCTTTCACCTCCAGTTCACCTCCATACCTTCATAATTGTATCTTCGTTCATCCATTTATCTGTGTTTCTGGGAGAAGGTACAGATGGAGGAGTTTTTGGTCATACGTTCACCACCTTTAAATGCACCATTTAAGTATAATGGAAAATGGGCCAATTTCTTCTTTTTTTTTCCAATGCCATTGTTTGCTCCAAATAACTTGAAAGATAAATGGAATAATTGACTTAGTCGTGGAATTGGGGTTAGGAGAGATAACCTTAGTTAAAAGACGACAGTCATGGACACATATGACCATGATAATGAATCCATTAAAACATGTGAAGAAATTACATTGTCTATGTCCAGATGAAGACAGAACATAAGTACTACAGTAATGCTTCATAATAGCCATGGCCTCATAGTCACCTTTGGACATATTTATACCTACAATTAAAGAACCTTGTTCTGTAGTTTTTAACGTTTGATAGAGGGATGTGTGTGTTGTATCAGTGCTTCTGTCTCAGTCAACCAATTAAATGTATTTTATAAAGCAATTTTTTACCTCAGCAGTTGTCACCAAGTCCTTTATAGATACCAAGCTTGAAACCCCCAAAGAGCAAGCAATGAAGAGGCAGAGTAGCTAGGAAAAACTTTCCTCTCTATCCATCCACTTTTATCAGTCCATTCTCTTTTCCTGCGCACCTACCCTGTCAGAGGTTATCCTAGGATACTGTGGTTGTTACCTCTTCAGCTCTCGCTGTCTCTGGTCTACCAATCACACTGGATGAGATTGCATGCCTGACCATGATGTAAGAGGATACTGAACACAGCTCTGGGGTCATCAGTGAGAAGACCAGTTAATGACCATCACTTTCAACATGCCTGTATGTTTCTATGGATGCTTGATACGGTATTAATGTACGGTTCAATATAGTGCATAAGATATACACTCATGCACACCAACACACACACACCTACACACCTACACACATACACCAGCTCTCTGCCCCAGTCTTTCTTTTTCTTTTTACAGAAGCAGAAAACAAATTGCACCCAGTTTGTGCTGTTGTCCTCTATAGTTCCAGTATTGTTTCCAATCCACCATCCCCTCTCTTTCACAGTATCAGCTGTGATGCTGATGATGCTCCTTCTCCATGCAGCATTACGTGAGGAACCCCTCTGCTCTGCTGAGGGACTCCACATGTTCAATGCAGCGATCAATACGCAGGCCACAACGCTGACAAATACTCTTCCGCTGTCCAAGGTCCTGACACACAGTCTTAACGCTGACCAAGGCCCTGACACACAATCTTACCGCTGACCAAGGCCCTGACACACAGTCTTACCGCTGACCACAGCCCTGAAACACAGTCTTACCGCTGACCAAGGCCCTGACACACAGTCTTACCGCTGACCAAGGCCCTGACACACAGTCTTACCGCTGACCACAGCCCTGAAACACAGTCTTACCGCTGACCAAGGCCCTGACACACAGTCTTACCGCTGACCACAGCCCTGAAACACAGTCTTACCGCTGACCAAGGCCCTGACACACAGTCTTACCGCTGACCACAGCCCTGAAACACAGTCTTACCGCTGACCACAGCCCTGAAACACAGTCTTACTGCTGACCACAGCCCTGAAACACAGTCTATCGCTGTCCAAGGTCCTGACACACAGTCTTACCGCTGACCACAGCCCTGAAACACAGTCTTACCGCTGACCACAGCCCTGAAACACAGTCTTACCGCTGACCAAGGCCCTGAAACACAGTCTTACCGCTGACCACAGCCCTGAAACAGTCTTACCGCTGACCAAGGCCCTGACACACAGTCTTACCGCTGACCACAGCCCTGAAACACAATCTTACCGCTGACCACAGCCCTGACACACAGTCTTACTGCTGACCAAGGCCCTGAAACACAGTCTTACCGCTGACCAAGGCCCTGACACACAGTCTTACCGCTGACCACAGCCCTGAAACACAGTCTTACTGCTGACCACAGCCCTGACACACAGTCTTACCGCTGACCACAGCCCTGACACACAATCTTACTGCTGACCACAGCCCTGACACACAGTCTTACCGCTGACCACAGCCCTGAAACACAGTCTTACTGCTGACCACAGCCCTGACACACAGTCTTACCGCTGACCACAGCCCTGAAACACAGTCTTACCGCTGACCACAGCCCTGACACACAATCTTACCGCTGACCACAGCCCTGACACAGTCTTATCGTTGACTAAACAAGGGGGGATTAAGTGAGAGCCCGGCGTGATCCCGTGAGTGTGTAAGAGCAATGCATTCTTAAAAAACCTGTAAATAAGTCGGGCCGAGATCTCCTGAGTGGCTTTTGGCCCCTGTGCAGGGTTCACGACCCCAGCCTGAGTGTCACAGTGAAAGGTCTTCGGAGGGCAGACAGTGATCCTGCTCTGTCTACTGAGTGACCCAGCCTTCTCGCCCACAGATCAAGGCCGTTTAACCACAGGGACAAGAGGGAGGGATTAGCGGAGACACGCCGAGCAAGCAGCTGGTTGGCCACTTAACATTCAACTCTTATCCACCCATCCAGATTAATAGAAACGTGCATTCACCCAGAATTCTCTCCTCAACTGAGGGATGATATCCCTGACCCTACGTGCAGGAAAATGAGGGTGGAGGAGGGAAGATGGGATAGGACAGCTAGGGGCCAGGTGCATAGGTGACAGACAAAATCTGAAGGGCCACAAAGGGACTTAACGAGCTCACACTGTTTTTTTTGTGTCCTTATCTTTGTTTGCTTGTAATTGTTACTGTTGTTATCCTATCACAAAGCTCCATTCTGACTGTGTTGACAACAATCAAGCTCAACTCCATTTTCACGTTATGAATTCATGGATTCATTTGTGGATTCATTCATTTATTCATGCTCTCATGTTGGAGTGGCCCTTGGTAGTCCCAGGCTGTGTGTCCTTCTGGAGTCCATTCCAGTCCAGCTGGCCTCTCTGTGCTCCTGACAGCCAGACTGCCAGGGGTCAGGTGTCATCTCAGGTCAGAGCGAGCCTGTATCTCTGATAGCAGGTTATCTGGCTCCTAGTCAAGTTGTGGTATGTTTGGCCGGCCACCTGTGAACTAAGAGCAGGGGGATTAGTGTCCATACATTGTCCATCCCCCTCCTCCTCAACCTCCTCCACAACCTCATCCTCCTCCTCCAACTCTTCAATCACTTTGCTTAGCTTTCACTTGTATCTAATTGGATTTCTCTGACCACTCTCCCATATATTAAGCAGATTGAATGGCAGATATCTAAAACTACAATGTATAAAATAGGCTACATGAAAAAAAAAGTTAATTAATTTAAAATGTGTGAAATGTAATAGCACTGTCTTGCACAGTAACTTGTATCATTTGATAAAGGGCACTGGGCCTCATACGGTGTACTGTATATGAGAGTCCCCCTGTATTAGTCTAGGGTTGTCTATGCGAGGGGAGGGAGTGGAGGGAGGCGCTGGATACAATGTCACACCATTAACTCTTGTTTGGCTGCTGTGAAACAGTTGACCGGACACTGGCCCTGCTTGGTGCTTTCTTTCCCAGGGTTCTTCTCTCAGTCTGCCACTGGAGGAAGGACTCCTCACACCTTGTTTCACTCATGAATAAATAGCAGAAAGATAACACGATGAGGAGGGGAAGAGAGGCTTTCTGACTGGTTATCTAGGATGAACACCAACCAAAGTGCCTCTTCCTCATCTCAGGTTCTGCCCATGTTTTAGCGTGGGTCATCTGCCCACCGAGTGGCCTTGCTGGCTTTTACTGAGCGGGTGTCTGGTCCTCTCTGCTCGGCTTATCACAGGTCAGTGTGTAGCAAGAGAACTGACACAGCCACAGGACACTGCTTAGCATAACGGTACAGTGCCACCAACAGAGATACTGCCCCAGGGGGTCTGCTGCAACACACACATTCACGCAAGGACACACACAAACACATGCGCACATACCTGCACACAAATAAACAAATTCTCTCTCTCTAACACACACACAGTCCCACACTGCTCTTGTCACCTCCCATGGCTTTCCAGGGTCAGCTGTCCCTCCTGGTGTAGAGTTTGTGACCCAACACGGCCACATCTAACCTCAGACCTCAGACCTCTAACCCTAACCTTTAACCTTTGGCTCTCCAGAGAGGTAAACAAAAGTCAGGGATACAGAGTCCCAGCACTGGCACCATGCAGCCTCAGATAACACCACACACACACAGACACACACACACACACACACACAGACACACACGACACACACACACACACACACACACACACACACACACACACACACACACACACACACACACACACACACACACACACACACACACACACACACACACAGACACACACACACGCACAGCACAGACACACACACACACACACACACACACGCACACGCACACACACACACACACACGCAGACACACACACACAAACACACACACACACACAGACACACAAACAAACACACACACAAACACACACACAAACACACAAACACACACACACACAAACACAAACAAACACACACACACACACACACACACAGACACACACACACACACACACAGATACAGTCTACAGAGGGGATTGTGATACGTGCAAATGTAATGTCTGTCAGGCAGATCTGTGAAGTCTCATGGGGAATGTTCACAGGAGAAACAGACTGTTGATGTCCAAGCTGAATCACAGCAGTAAAATATAGACCGGTATTGTAGTGGTAAGATGGGTCTATCATCAAAGAACTGCTTCTGTCTTTTTGTTGTTGGTTGTCTGTTTTTACTCTGAGATTTTTTACATTTTGGTTTTGAGTGTAAGCGGGATGTCACGCCTTGGTCTTAGTATTTTGTGTTTTAGTTTATTAGTTAGTCAGGCCAGGGTGTGACATGGGTTTATTGTTTGTTGTATTCTTAGTGGGGTTTTTTAGTTATTGGGATTGTAGCTGATTAGGGGTGTGTGTTACATAGGTTTGGCTGCCTGAGGCGGTTCTCAATCAGAGTCAGGTGATTCTCGTTGTCTCTGATTGGGAACCGTATTTAGGTAGCCTGGGTTTCGCTTTGTATTTCGTGGGTGATTGTTCCTGTCTCTGTGTAGTGATATAATACTCTTCCCTTCCCTAAGAAAACCTATCAAAAACATGATTTTGACTCATCCCCAAAGCCCTGTTCCAGGGTTAGATTTGGGTAAGATGTGTAGCATCCGATAGCTACAATGAAGAAGTGACTGTACTTCTAGAGTTGGGAAGATTAGTTGCCACCGCTTCAGGATAAACCACACTAGTGAAAGGTAACAGTAGAGTTTGTTAGCTTGTGTTAAGCACCGTGAACTGAAGACAGAATTCACTATTGCAACTACCTAAAGTATTTCACAAAATAACATGGCCTAATATGTGTAGATATTCTAAACATTGTCATATCTTCCACTATAATTTTTCATGAACGCCATACCTTAGTTTGTGGTGTTGTAGACCAGCTTCACTGTCAAACACACAGCCCGTTAAATGAGATCGAGTAATGCATGTTTTTTTTTTAATTTTTGTTTTTGTATTTATTCGTTATTTCATGTATAGTTCTGTTATTTGTTTCATTAAAGAACATGAGTAACCAACACGCTGCATTTCGGTCCGACTCTCTTTCGACAAACGAAGAACGTCGTTACAGAATCATCCACCACACACGGACCGAGCAGCGTGTCAACAGGCAGGAGCAGCCCAAAGAGGAGCAGCCCAAAGAGGAGCCGCGTATTAAGGATTTCTGGACATGGGAGGAAATCCTTGACGGGAGAGGACCCTGGGCTAAACCAGGGGAGTGTAGCCGCCCAAAGGTGCAGCAGGCTAAGAGGAAACAGGAACTGGAAGGAAAAGGACCCTGGGCTCAGCCTGGTGAATATCGCCGCCCCAAGGAGGAACTAGAAGCGGCTAAAGCGGAGAGGCGCTGGTATGAGGAGGCAGCACGGCGACGTGGATGGAAACAGGAGCAGCCCAGAGAGGAGTACAGTATGGATATTACGACGTGGGAAGAAATAGACAGGTGGGCGGCCGATCCAGAGAGAGTGCCGGAGCCAGCCTGGGATTCGCTGGAGCAGTGCGAAGAGGGCTATAGGAGAATGGAGTCGGAAAAAATACACGGCTGCGCAGAGCGAAGCCCCAAAAATTTCTTGGGGGGGGCTATCAGGGAGTATGGCTGCATCAGGTAGGAGACCTGCGCAAACTCCCTGTGCTTATCGGGGGGCTGGAAAGACCGGGCAGGCACCGTGTTATGCAGTGGTGCACACGGTGTCCCCAGTGCGGGTGCATAGCCCGGTGCGGTATATTTCAGCTCTGCGTATCGGCCGGGCTAGATTGAGCGTCGAGCCAAATGCCATGAAGCCGGCTCTACGCATCTGGTCCCCAGTGCGTCTTCTTGGGCCGGCTTACATGGCACCAGCCTTGCGCTCTGTGTCTCCGGTTCGCCTACATAGCCCAGTGCGGGCTATTTCTCCTCACAGCACTGGCAGGGCAACCGAGAGTATTCAACCAGGTAAGGTTGGGCAGGCTCGGTGCTCAAGAGCTCCAGTGCGCCTGCACGGTCCGGTCTATCCAGTACCACCTCCACACCCCAGCCGGTAGCAGCTCCCCGCATTAGGCTTCCTGTGCGTGTCCTCGGCCCAATACAACCAGTGCCAGCACCACGCATCAGGTCTTCAGTGTGCCTCGCCTGTTCAGCGCAGCCAGCGCAGCCAGCGCTTTCTCCCTCTCCTGCGCTGTCGGAGTCTCCCGCCTGTTCAGCGGTTCTAGAGCCTTCCTCCTCTACAGCGCTGAAGGAGCCTCCTGCCTGTATGGAGCAGCTAGAGCTGCCAGTCTGCATGGAGCAGCCAGAGCTGTCAGTCTGCATGGAGCAGCTAGAGCTGTCAGTCTGCATGGAGCAGCTAGAGCTGCCAGTCTGCATGGAGCAGCCAGAGCTGTCAGTCTGCTTGGAGCAGCCAGAGTTGCCAGTCTGCATGGAGTTGCCAGTCTGCATGGAGTTGCCAGTCTGCATGGAGTTGCCAGTCTGCATGGAGCTGCCAGTCTGCAAGGAGCTGCCAGTCTGCAAAGAGCTGCCAGTCTGCAAGGAGCTGCCAGTCTGCAAGGAGCTGCCAGTCTGCAAGGAGCTGCCAAAGCTGTTAATCTGCATGGAACAGTCAGAGCTGTCAGTCTGCAAGAAGCCGCCAGAGCTGTCAATCTGCATGGAGCAGCCAGAGCCGCCAATCAGCATGGAGCAGCCAGAGCCGCCAGTCAGCATGGAGCAGCCAGAGCCGCCAGTCAGCATGGAGCAGTCAGAGCCGCCAGTCAGCATGGAGCAGCCAGAGCCACCAGTCAGCATGAAGCAGCCAGAACCGTCAGTCAGCCAGACTCTTCCAGATCTGCCAGTCAGCCAGACTCTTCCAGATCTGCCAGTCAGCCAGACTCTTCCAGATCTGCCAGTCAGCCAGACTCTTCCAGATCTGCCAGTCAGCCAGACTCTTCCAGATCTGCCAGTTAACCAGACTCTTCCAGATCTGCCAGTCAACCAGACTCTTCCAGATCTGCCAGTCAACCAGACTCTTCCAGATCTGCCAGTCAGCCAGACTCTTCCAGATCTGCCAGTCAACCAGACTCTTCCAGATCTGCCAGTCAACCAGACTCTTCCAGATCCGCCAGTCAGCCAGGATCCGCTAGTCAGCCAGGATCTGCCAGATCTGCTAGTCAGCCAGGATCCGCCAGTCGGCCAGGATCTGCCAGATCTGCTAGTCAGCCAGAATCAGCCAGTCAGCCAGGATCCGCCAGTCAGCCATGATTCGCCAGTCAGCCAGGATCTGCCAGATCTGATAGTCAGCCAGGATCCGCCAGTCAACCAGGATCTGCCGGATTCTACTGCCTGGCTGGGCTTCATCTCGGTACTGGGCTTCTTCTCAGTACTGGGCTTCTTCTCAGTACTGGGCTTCTTCTCAGTGCTGGGCTTCTTCTCAGTACTTGGCTGCCCCTCAGTCCTGAGCTGTCCCTCAGTCCCGAGCTGCCCCTCAGTTCCGAGCTGCCCCTCAGTCCCGAGCTGCCCCTCAGTCCTGAGCTGCCTCAGTCCCGAGCTGCCCCTCAGTCACGAGCTGCTCCTCTGTTATGTAGGGTTCTGGGTGAGGACTATTCGGCCATGGTCGGCGGCGAGGGTGGATCATCCCAGGACGCGAAGGGGAGGAACAATGACATTTATGAAGTGGGGTCCACGTCCGGAGCCGGAACCGCCACCATGGACAGACGCCCACCCGGACCCTCCCTATGGTTTTGAGGTGCGTTCGGGAGTCCGCACCTTAGGGGGGGGGGTTCTGTCACGCCTTGGTCTTAGTATTTTGTGTTTTAGTTTATTAGTTAGTCAGGCCAGGGTGTGACATGGGTTTATTGTTTGTTGTATTCTTAGTGGGGTTTTTTAGTTATTGGGATTGTAGCTGATTAGGGGTGTGTGTTACATAGGTTTGGCTGCCTGAGGCGGTTCTCAATCAGAGTCAGGTGATTCTCGTTGTCTCTGATTGGGAACCGTATTTAGGTAGCCTGGGTTTCGCTTTGTATTTCGTGGGTGATTGTTCCTGTCTCTGTAGTGTTCACCAGATAGGCTGTAATAGGTTTCACGTTCCATTTGTTGTTTTTGTATTTATTCGTTATTTCATGTATAGTTCTGTTATTTGTTTCATTAAAGAACATGAGTAACCAACACGCTGCATTTCGGTCCGACTCTCTTTCGACAAACGAAGAACGTCGTTACACGGGACTTGAGGACGTAGAAGGGAACAGCTATGGAGAGGGTGGCTCACAGTCACGGTGGTGGAGTTGGCTCAGAGTCACAGTGGTGGAGTTGGGTTGGCTCACAGTCACAGTGGTGGAGTTGAGTTGGCTCACAGACACAGTGGTGGAGTTGTCTAACAGACACAGTGGTAGAGTTGGGTTGGCTCACAGTCACGGTGGTGGAGTTGGGTTGGCTCACAGTCACAGTGGTGGAGTTGGGTTGGCTCACAGTCACCGCGGTGGGGGTGTTGGCTCACAGTCACAGTGGTGGAGTTGGGTTGGCTCACAGTCACAACGGTGGTGTTGGCTCACAGTCACAGTGGTGGAGTTGGGTTGGCTCACAGTCACAGTGGTGGAGTTGGTTTGGCTCACAGTCACCGCGGTGGGGGTGTTGGCTCACAGTCACAGTGGTGGATTGGGTTGGCTCACAGTCACACGGTGGAGTTGGGTTTGCTAACAGTCACAGTGGTGGAGTTGGCTCACAGTCACGGTGGTGGAGTTGGGTTGGCTCACAGTCACAGTGGAGGAGTTGGGTTGGCTCACAGTCACGGTGGTGGAGTTGGGTTGGCTCACAGTCACAGTGGTGCAGTTGGGATGGCTCACAGTCACAGTGGTGGAGTGTGGTTGGCTCACAGTCACAGTGGTGGAGTTGGGTTGGCTCACAGTCACAATGGTGGAGTGTGGTTGGCTCACAGTCACAGTGGTGGAGTTGGGATGGCTCACAGTCACGGTGGTGGAGTTGGGTTGGCTCACAGTCACAGTGGTGCAGTTGGGTTGGCTCACAGTCACAGTGGTGGAGTTGGGTTGAATCACAGTCACAGTGGTGGAGTTGGGTTGGCTCACAGTCACAGTGAGGGAGGTGGGTTAGCTCACAGTGACAGTGGTGGAGTTGGGTTGGCTCACAGTCACAGTGGTGGAGTTGGGCTGGTTCACAGTCACAGTGGTGAATTTGGGTTGGATCACAGTCACAGTGGTGGAGTTGGCTTGTAGTCACAGTGGTGGAGTTGGATCACAGTTACAGTGGTGGAGTTGGCTCACAGTCACAGTGGTGGAGTTGAGTTGGCTCACAGTCACAGTGGTGGAGTTGAGTTGGCTCAAAGTCACAGTGGTGGAGTTGGGTTGGGTCACAGTCACAGTGGTGGAGTTGGGTTGGGTCACAGTCACAGTGGTGGAGTTTGGTTGGGTCACAGTCACAGTGGTGGAGTTGGCTCACAGCCACAGTGGTGGAGTTGGGTTGGCTCACAGTCACAGTGGTGGAGTTGGGTTGGCTCACAGTCACAGTGGTGGAGTTGGGTTGGCTCACAGTCACAGTGGTGGAGTTGGGTTGGGTCACAGTCACAGTGATGGAGTTGGGTTGGCTCACAGTCACAGTGGTGGAGTTTGCTCACAGTCAAGGTGATGGAGTTGGCTCACAGTCACAGTGATGGAGTTGGGTTGGCTCACAGTCACATTGGTGGAGTTGGCTCACAGTCACGGTGGTGGAGTTGGCTCACAGTCACAGTGATGGAGTTGGGTTGGCTCACAGTCACAGTGGTGGAGTTGGCTCACATTCACAGTAGTGGAGTTGGGTTGGGTCACAGCCGCAGTGGTGGAGTTGGGTTGGCTCTCAGTCACAGTGCTAGAGTTAGTGCCTCTCCTCCAGAGTACATTCCATGTTGCCTTTGTTTTCTCATCACCAGTGGTGGAGTTGGGTTGGGTCACAGTCACAGTGATGGAGTTGGGTTGGCTCACAGTCACAGTGGTGGAGTTGGCTTGGCTCACAGTCACAGTGGTGTAGTTGGCTCTCAAATCAAATCAAATCAAATCAAATTTTATTTGTCACATACACATGGTTAGCAGATGTTAATGCGAGTGTAGCGAAATGCTTGTGCTTCTAGTTCCGACAATGCAGTAATAACCAACAAGTAATCTAACTAACAATTCCTAAACTACTGTCTTATACACAGTGTAAGGGGATAAAGAATATGTACATAAGGATATATGAATGAGTGATGGTACAGAGCAGCATAGGCAAGATACAGTAGATGGTATCGAGTACAGTATATACATATGAGATGAGTATGTAAACAAAGTGGCATAGTTAAAGTGGCTAGTGATACATGTATTACATAAGGATGCAGTCGATGATATAGAATACAGTATATACGTATGCATATGAGAAGAATAATGTAGGGTAAGTAACATTATATAAGGTATCATTGTTTAAAGTGGCTAGTGATATATTTACATCATTTCCCATCAATTCCCATTATTAAAGTGGCTGGAGTTGAGTCAGTGTCAGTGTGTTGGCAGCAGCCACTCAATGTTAGTGGTGGCTGTTTAACAGTCTGATGGCCTTGAGATAGAAGCTGTTTTTCAGTCTCTCGGTCCCAGCTTTGATGCACCTGTACTGACCTCGCCTTCTGGATGATAGCGGGGTGAACAGGCAGTGGCTCGGGTGGTTGATGTCCTTGATGATCTTTATGGCCTTCCTGTAACATCGGGTGGTGTAGGTGTCCTGGAGGGCAGGTAGTTTGCCCCCGGTGATGCGTTGTGCAGACCTCACTACCCTCTGGAGAGCCTTACGGTTGAGGGCGGAGCAGTTGCCGTACCAGGCGGTGATACAGCCCGCCAGGATGCTCTCGATTGTGCATCTGTAGAAGTTTGTGAGTGCTTTTGGTGACAAGCCGAATTTCTTCAGCCTCCTGAGGTTGAAGAGGCGCTGCTGCACCTTCTTCACGATGCTGTCTGTGTGAGTGGACCAATTCAGTTTGTCTGTGATGTGCATGCCGAGGAACTTAAAACTTGCTACTCTCTCCACTACTGTTCCATCGATGTGGATAGGAGGGTATTCCCTCTGCTGTTTCCTGAAGTCCACAATCATCTCCTTAGTTTTGTTGACGTTGAGTGTGAGGTTATTTTCCTGACACCACACTCCGAGGGCCCTCACCTCCTCCCTGTAGGCCGTCTCGTCGTTGTTGGTAATCAAGCCTACTACTGTTGTGTCGTCCCCAAACTTGATGATTGAGTTGGAGGCGTGCGTGGCCACGCAGTCGTGGGTGAACAGGGAGTACAGGAGAGGACTCAGAACGCACCCTTGTGGGGCCCCAGTGTTGAGGATCAGCGGGGAGGAGATGTTGTTACCTACCCTCACCACCTGGGGGCGGCCCGTCAGGAAGTCCAGTACCCAGTTGCACAGGGCGGGGTCGAGACCCAGGGTCTCGAGCTTGATGACGAGCTTGGAGGGTACTATGGTGTTGAATGCTGAGCTGTAGTCGATGAACAGCATTCTCACATAGGTATTCCTCTTGTCCAGATGGGTTAGGGCAGTGTGCAGTGTGGTTGAGATTGCATCGTCTGTGGACCTATTTGGCCGGTTAGCAAATTGGAGTGGGTCTAGGGTGTCAGGTAGGGTGGAGGTGATATGGTCCTTGACTAGTCTCTCAAAGCACTTCATGATGACGGAAGTGAGTGCTACGGGGCGGTAGTCGTTTAGCTCAGTTACCTTAGCTTTCTTGGGAACAGGAACAATGGTGGCCCTCTTGAAGCATGTGGGAACAGCAGACTGGTATAGGGATTGATTGAATATGTCCATAAACACACCAGCCAGCTGGTCTGCGCATGCTCTGAGGGCGCGGCTGGGGATGCCGTCTGGGCCTGCAGCCTTGCGAGGGTTAACACGTTTAAATGTTTTACTCACCTCGGCTGCAGTGAAGGAGAGACCGCATGTTTCCGTTGCAGGCCGTGTCAGTGGCACTGTATTGTCCTCAAAGCGGGCAAAAAAGTTATTTAGTCTGCCTGGGAGCAAGACATCCTGGTCCGTGACTGGGCTGGATTTCTTCCTGTAGTCCGTGATTGACTGTAGACTCTGCCACATGCCTCTTGTGTCTGAGCCGTTGAATTGAGATTCTACTTTGTCTCTGTACTGACGCTTAGCTTGTTTGATAGCCTTACGGAGGGAATAGCTGCACTGTTTGTATTGTCATGTTACCAGACACCTTGCCCTGATTGAAAGCAGTGGTTCGCGCTTTCAGTTTCACGCGAATGCTGCCATCAATCCACGGTTTCTGGTTAGGGAATGTTTTAATCGTTGCTATGGGAACGACATCTTCAACGCACGTTCTAATGAACTCGCACACCGAATCAGCGTATTCGTCAATATTGTTATCTGACGCAATACGAAACATGTCCCAGTCCACGTGATGGAAGCAGTCTTGAAGTGTGGAGTCAGCTTGGTCGGACCAGCGTTGGACAGACCTCAGCGTGGGAGCTTCTTTTTTTAATTGTTGTCTGTAGGCAGGTATCAGCAAAATGGAGTCGTGGTCAGCTTTTCCGAAAGGGGGGCGGGGCAGGGCCTTATATGCGTCGCAGAAGTTAGAGTAACAGTGATCCAAGGTTTTTCCACCTCTGGTTGCGCAATCGATATGCTGATAAAATTTAGTGAGTTTTGTTTTCAGATTAGCCTTGTTAAAATCCCCAGCAACAATGAATGCAGCCTCCGGATAAATGGTTTCCAGTTTGCAAAGAGTTAAATAAAGTTCGTTCAGAGCCATCGATGTGTCTGCTTGGGGGGGGATATATACGGCTTGGATTATAATCAAAGAGAATTCTCTTGGTAGATAATGTGGTCTACATTTGATTGTGAGGAATTCTAAATCAGGTGAACAGAAGGATTTGAGTTCCTGTATGTTTCTTTCATCGCACCATGCCTCGTTAGCCATAAGGCATACACCCCCACCCCTCTTCTTACCAGAAAGGTGTTTGTTTCTGTCGGCGCGATGCGTGGAGAAACCCGTTGGCTGCATCGCTTCGGATAGCGTCTCTCCAGTGAGCCATGTTTCCGTGAAGCACAGTACGTTACAGTCTCTGATGTCCCTCTGGAATGCTACCCTTGCTCGGATTTCATCAACCTTGTTGTCAAGAGACTGGACATTGGCAAGAAGAATGCTAGGAAGTGGGGCACGATGTGCCCGTCTCCGTAGTCTGACCAGAAGACCGCCTCGTTTCCCTCGTTTTTTTGGGTCGCTGCATGCGATCCATTCCGTTGTCCTGTTTGTAAGGCAGAACACAGGATCCGCGTCGCGAAAAACATATTCTTGGTCGTACTGATGGTGAGTTGACGCTGATCTTATATACAGTAGTTCTTCTCGACTGTATGTAATGAAACCTAAGATGACCTGGGGTACTAATGTAAGAAATAATACGTAAAAAAACAAAAAACTGCATAGTTTCCTAGGAACGCGAAGCGAGGCGGCCATCACTGTCAGCGCCGGAAGTAAGAGGCTCTCAGTCACAGTAGTGGAGTTGGGTTGGCTCAGAGTCACAGTGATGGAGTTGGGTTGGCTCACAGTCACAGTGATGGAGTTGGGTTGGCTCACAGTCACAGTGATGGAGTTGGGTTGGCTTACAGTCACGGTGGTGTAGTTGGCTCACAGTCACAGTGGTGGAGTTGGTTTGGCTCACAGTCATGGTGGTGGAGTTGGCTCACAGTCACAGTGATGGAGTTAAGGCCATCTCTGACATGGCTAGGAGTTAGTACCTCTACTCCAGAGTACATTCCATGTTGCCTTTGTTTTCTCATCACCAAGGCTGGGTTCCCCCTCATTATTCCTCCTGTTGGGCGGGCGGAGGGTTGCTGCCCTGGCAGTTGAAAGGTTAAACAAAGCGCTGCGACTGTCCGCCTGAGTGAAACCAACTGGCTTGTGGCTATCAGAAGATAATCAGCACTAATAGGTACATAATGGCTAACAGTGGGGCTGCGCTCTCGCAGATGCATCATCGGGCGACGGAACGCAGACAGCGTGACCTCGCATTCCCACCACAGCTCTCACCACTTCAGTCTCGTCAGGCGGAAAGACAGAGACACAAGGAATGTATCCCTCCTTCTCCCCGGGATTACCCCGAATGAGCACTCTTGATTGGGCCGCGCTGCTACGCTGCTCAGTTCAATCCCACTCTCCCTCTTAGCTTCTTTGAGCATTATTTGGAATCAGAAGTTTAGAGATGCTCCGTGCAGATGTTACAGGCTAGTGTTCTCAGCACAGTGAATTATATTCCGCTGCATATGCTTTCAGTTTTCTTCTTAAGAACAACAATCACAATGTAGATAACAAAGATTTGAGAAACAAAGCAAAGAGCAGACAACATTCTTCATGAATGATCTAAACTACTGCTGTCAAATCGCCTAAATAAGAAAAATGTCCTGATCCATTCCATGTTGCTGTACTACTGTCTACTGATCCATGGGCTATAATTCTCTTTTCTACCACCTCAACAGGCCAATGGAATACACTAACTTTGTTCAAATGAAACCAATCTGGGGTTGCCACAGTAAAGCAGCATGTAACCAAGATACACCTCGAACTAATCAAAACTGTGCTTTTCCGTGATGCTGTTGACCCATCCAACAAAGAGTTAACACGCTCTGAAGTGGTGCAATTGAGCAGAAAGGGTCACGGGATCATGTGTTAACGAATGTACACAAGCGAGTTCTCAGCGCTCTGCGAAGCATCCAGCCAACACGTCCTCTGACAGCACTTGGCCGCTCTCGAACTCTCCACGGTCGGTCTCTGTAAACAAAGACGGCTTTTGTTGAGGCCAACGTGTCAGAGCCACCGGCTCCAGAGGCCAGGCAATGGGGAGAGGGAGAGGGTGCAGGGCGGCTGTAGGGGGGTAGAGAGTTTGGGAGGTAGGGAGATCGAGAGGTAAGGGGGGTAGGAGGTTGTATAGGCAGTCATGGAGAGATGTAGGTTGGGGCAATTGCACCTGGATGGAGATTGCGTTTGATCTCTGAGGGGTCCAGACCTATTTACAGGGTGAATATCTTGATCTCTGAGGGGTCCAGACCTATTTACAGGGTGAATATCTTGATCTCTGAGGGGTCCAGACCTATTTACAGGGTGAATATGTTGATCTCTGAGGGGTCCAGACCTATTTACAGGGTGAATATGTTGATCTCTGAGGGGTCCAGACCTATTTACAGGGTGAATATGTTGATCTCTGAGGGGTCCAGACCTATTTACAGGGTGAACATGTTGATCTCTGAGGGGTCCAGACCTATTTACAGGGTGAATATGTTGATCTCTGAGAGGTCCAGACCTATTTACAGGGTGAATATGTTGATCTCTGAGGGGTCCAGACCTATTTACAGGGTGAATATGTTGATCTCTGAGGGGTCCAGACCTATTTACAGGGTGAATATGTTGATCTCTGAGGGGTCCAGACCTATTTACAGGGTGAATATGTTGATCTCTGAGGGGTCCAGACCTATTTACAGGGTGAATATGTCACACTAAAGAATGTCGCAGCTACATGTAGAGGTTATCTGGAGTTCAGGGAGAGAAAGATGGAAATAAAGAGAGAGAGACAAAAAAAGAGAGCAAAAGTTTGTGTTTGTGTGGGAGAAAGAAGGAGAGATGAGTGCGTAAATAGAGGGAGAGAGAGACAGACAGAGAGAGAGAGAGAGAGAGCGAGAGAGAGAGCGAGAGAGACAGACAGACAGAGAGACAGACAGACAGAGAGAGAGACAGCGAGAAAGAGAGAGCGAGAGAGAGAGACAGACAGGGAGAGACAGACAGAGAGAGAGAGACAGAGAGAGAGACAGAGAGAGAGATACAGAGAGAGACAGAGATACAGAGAGAGACAGAGAAAGAGAGAGAGACAGACAGACAGAGAGAGAGAGACAATGAGAAAGAGAGACAAAGAGAGAGAGAGACAGAGACAGAGAGAAGGGACAGAGAGACAGAGAGAATGAGAGAGAGACAGAAAGAATTGGAGAGAGTGAGAAAGCAGCATTGACTAATTATCTATGTGTGTATGAAAGCTGTGCGTGGGAGCGTGCGTCTTTGCCTGTGTGTACTGGATGTAATTCCATGTTCATATATGTGTGTCTGTGCCAGTGTGTTGGTGTGTGTGCCAGTTCGAGGCCAGTCTAGGCCATGGTGCATTGCAGTAGCCCCTGAAAGAGGTAAATGCTGGAGAGCACAGAGGCCCTGCACCGAGCAGCAGGCTCTTTGAACTCTGTCTTCACACTCCGCAGCAGAGCTTGAACTGGGTTAATTGCTATTAATATTTAACACGCTGCAAAATTTCCAGCCCAGAGCTATATCAAAGGCCAGAACAGAATGCAACATAGTCATCTCTGTCTGGGTTATATACTCTGGCAATAGTTGGAGAAAGGTCTCATAAAAAAGTTGTTTAAAAAGTTCATTAACATAACAATAGATGTATTATTTTTGTTGTCTTTTTTTTGTTGTTTTTGTGCAATGCAATTCAGACCAAAACAATCGAATTGCTCATATGAAGTTAGATATAAGTTTATGATCACTTGGATGAATGTTGCCTTTGAAATTCTTTCTCACCTCTGCTTTTTTTGTGAGGTTAGTTTTGTGCTACTCATGGCAAGAAACAGCCTAGTTCTGAGTACTGCACCATCTCCGTGCACCATCTCCGTGCACCATCTCCGTGCAAGCCAGTGCTTAATTAACCAGCGAAACCGAAAAACTCAATACCTTGTTGACTAATTGTGCTACTCTCCCATTAACGGTGGTCTGGGTCTGAGTCACAGGTGATACCAGTGTAACATATAGTTGGTTCTCTCGGTTTCAAACCTTTCTGGAGCTCGTAAGCACTGCTATTAGAAACGAGCTAGCACTGAGATGGTGCGGTGCTAGGACTAGGCTAATGTTATTGATGTTATGCTCTGGGTATTTTTTAAACATTTTATTTCACCTTTATTTAACCAGGTAGGCCAGTCGAGAACAAGTTCTCATTTACAACTGCGACCTGGCCAAGATAAAGCAAAGCAGTCAGACAAAAACAACAACACAGAGTTACACATGGGATAAACAAACGTACAGTCAATAACACAATAGAAAAATATGTATACAGTGTGTGCGAATGAAGTAAGGAGGTAAGGCTATAAATAGGCCATATTGCCAAAGTAATTTCAATTTAGCAATTAGCACTGGAGTGATAGATGTGCAGATGAGGATGTGCAAGTAGAAATACTGGTGTGCAAAAGAGCAGAAAAACAAAAACAAATATGTGGATGAGGTAGGTAGTTGGATGGGCTATTTACAGATGGGCTGTGTACAGATGCAGCGATCGGTAAGCTGCTCTCACAGCTGATGCTTAAATTTAGTGAGGGAGATAAGTCAGTACTGTCTCCAACTTCAGTGATTTTTGCAATTCGTTCCAGTCATTGGCGACAGAGAACTGTAAGGAAAGGCGGCCAAAGCAGGTGTTGGCTTTGGGGATGACCAGTGAAATATACCTGCTGGAGCGCATGCTACGGGTGGGTGTTGCTATGGTGACCTAGGAAACACAAGTTGATGGGTGAGGGCATAACAATTTATAGCTGGTAAACAATGAGCAGGGCAAGGTTTGTTTGATTAAGATCATTTTATTGGTCAATTGCACACAAGGTCCAACTGAAACTTGCTCAAGGGCTAAACAGTAGGCAATAATATCTAGGGTGTGATACCAGCAACTCTCCAGATGCCAGCTCACTTCCCAACAGATTTGTTCAGGTGGAACAAGGATTTGAACTGGCAACCATCCGGTTGTTGGCTCGCCTCTCTAATATCTGATGATCGACAGTCTGGTGAAGAATGAATGGTTATGAAACAAGCCGACAGGTAGCCAGGGGGTTGACGCAGCTCGCTGCTGCAAATCCCTGTCACTTCATGAAGTGGATTATTTCATCACGGTTCAAACCTCAATTGCCTTTGCCACCATACTGCTCTCTCTCTTCCTTTCCTTTCTCTCTCTACAACTCTCTCTATCTCATCTCTCTCTTCCTTTCCTTTCTCTCTCTCTCTACAACTCTCTCTATCTCATCTCTCTCTCTTCCTTTCCTTTCTCTCTCTCTACAACTCTCTCTATCTCATCTCTCTCTCTTCCTTTCTTTCTCTCTCTCTCTACAACTCTCTATATCTCATCTCTCTCTCTTCCCCCTCTCTCTCATCTCTCTTTCTCTCATCTCTCTCTCTTTCTCTCATCTCTCTCTCCATCTCTCTTCACCTCTCTCTCCCCCTCTTGCCATCTCTCCCTCTTTCTCTCTCCATCTCTCCTCTCTCTCCATCTCTCCATCTCTCTCTCATCTCTCTCTTTCCATCTCTCCATCTCTCTCATCTCTCTCTCCATCTCTCCATCTCTCTCTCTTCCCCTTCTCTCTCTCATCTCTCTCTCTTTCTCACATCTCTCTCCATCTCTCTTCATCTCTCTCTCCCCCTCTCTCCATCTCACTCTCTCCCTCTTTCTATCGCCATCTCTCTCTCTCCATCTCTCCATCTCTCTCTCATCTCTCTCTCCATCTCTCCATCTCTCTCTCTCTCTCCACCTCTATCAATTCAATTCAATTCAAGGGGCTTTATTGGCATGGGAAACATGTATTAACCTTGCCCAAGCAAGTGAGGTAGATAATATACATAAGTGAAATAAACAATACAAATTAACATTAAACATCACACATACAGAAGTTTCAAAACAATAAAGACATTACAAATGTCATTTTCCTAAAAATATACAGTGTTGCAACAATGTAAAAATGGTTAAGGGTACACAAAGGAAAATAAATATGAAAAAATATGGGTTGTATTTACAAAGGTGTCTTCACTGCTCTTTTCTTGTGGCATCAGGTCACAAATTTTGCTGCTGTGATGGTACACTGTGGAATTTCATCCAGTAGATATGGGAGTTTATCAAAATTGTGTTTGTTTTCGAACTCTTTGTGGATCTGTGTAATCTGAGGGAAATATGTGTCTCTGATATGGTCATACATTGGACAGGAGGTTAGGAAGTGCAGCTCAGTTTCCACCTCATTTTGTGGGCAGTGTGCACATAGCCTGTCTTCTCTTGAGAGCCATGTCTGCCTACTGCGGCCTTTCTCAATGGCAAGGCTATGCTCACTGAGTCTGTACATAGTCTAAGCTTTCCTTAAGTTTGGGTCGGTCGCAGTGGTCAGGTATTCTGCCACTGTGTACTCTCTGTTTAGGGCCAAATAGGATTCTAGTTTGCTCTGTTTTTTTGTTAATTCTTTCCAATGTGTGAATTAATTATCTTTTTGTTTTCTCATGATTTGATTGGGTCTAACTGTGCTGCTGTCCTGGGGCCCTGTGGGGAGTTTGTTTTTGTGAACAGAGCCCCAGGACCAGCTTGATTAGGGGACTCTTCTCCAGGTTCATCTCTCTGTAAGTGATGGCTTTGTTATGGAAGGTTTTGGAATCACTTCCTTTTAGGTGGTTGTAGAATTTAATGGCTCTTTTCTGGATTTTGATAATTAGTGGGTATCGGCCAATTTCTGCTCTGCATGCATTATTTGGTGTTCTACGTTGTACACGGGGGATATTTTTGCAGCATTCTGCATGCAGAGTCTCAATTTGGTGTTTGTCCCATTTTGTGAAGTCTTGGTTGGTGAGAGGACCCCAGACCTCACAACCATAACAGGCAATGGGCTCTATTACTGATTCAAGTATTTTTAGCGAGATCCTAATTGGTATGTTGAATATTATGTTCCTTTTGACTGCAAAGAATACCCTTATTGCCTTGTCTCTCAGATCGTTCACAGCTTTGTGGAAGTTACCTGTGGCGCGGATGTTTATTTTTTTATTTTTTTTATTTCACCTTTATTTAACCAGGTAGGCTAGTTGAGAACAAGTTCTCATTTACAACTGCGACCTGGCCAAGATAAAGCATAGCAGTGTGAACAGACAACACAGAGTTACACATGGAGTAAACAATTAACAAGTCAATAACACAGTAGAAAAAAAAGGGGAGTCTATATACAATGTGTGCAAAAGGCATGAGGAGGTAGGCGAATAATTACAATATTGCAGATTAACACTGGATTGATAAATGATTATGTACAGGTAGAGATATTGGTGTGCAAAAGAGCAGAAAAGTAAATAAATAAAAACTGTGGGGATGAGGTAGGTGAAATTGGGTGGGCTATTTACCAATAGATTATGTACAGCTGCAGCGATCGGTTAGCTGCTCAGATAGCTGATGTTTGAAGTTGGTGAGGGAGATAAAGGTCTCAAACTTCAGCGATTTTTGCAATTCGTTCCAGTCACAGGCAGCAGAGTACTGGAACGAAAGGCGGCCGAATGAGGAGTTGGCTTTAGGGATGATCAGTGAGATACACCTGCTGGAGCGCGGGCTACGGATGGGTGTTGCCATCGTGACCAGTGAACTGAGATAAGGCGGAGCTTTACCTAGCATGGCCTTGTAGACGACCTGGAGCCAGTGGGTCTTGCGACAAATATGTAGCGAGGGCCAGCCGACTAGAGCATACAAGTCGCAGTGGTGGGTAGTATAAGGTGCTTTAGTGACAAAATGGATGGCACTGTGATAAACTGCATCCAGTTTGCTGAGAAGAGTGTTGGAAGCAATTTTGTAGATGACATCGCCGAAGTCGAGGATCAGTAGGATAGTCAGTTTTACTAGGGTAAGCTTGGCAGCGTGAGTGAAGGAGGCTTTGTTACGGAATAGAAAGCCGACTCTTGATTTCATTTTCGATTGGAGATGTTTGATATGGGTCAGTCTAGCCAGACACCTAGGTACTTATAGGTGTCCACATATTCAAGGTCGGAACCATCCAGTGTGGTGATGCTAGTCGGGCAAGCGGGTGCAGGCAGCGATCGGTTGAAAAGCATGCATTTGGTTTTACTAGCGTTTAAGAGCAGTTGGAGGCCACGGAAGGAGTGTTGTATGGCATTGAAGCTCGTTTGGAGGTTAGATAGCACAGTGTCCAATGACGGGCCGGAAGTATATAGAATGGTGTCGTCTGCGTAGAGGTGGATCAGGGAATCGCCCGCAGCAAGAGCAACATCGTTGATATATACAGAGGAAAGAGTCGGCCCGAGAATTGAACCCTGTGGCACCCCCATAGAGACTGCCAGAGGACCGGACAGCATGCCCTCCGATTTGACACACTGAACTCTGTCTGCAAAGTAATTGGTGAACCAGGCAAGGCAGTCATCCGAAAAACCGAGGCTACTGAGTCTGCCGATAAGAATATGGTGATTGACAGAGTCGAAAGCCTTGGCAAGGTCGATGAAGACGGCTGCACAGTACTGTCTTTTATCGATGGCGGTTATGATGTCGTTTAGTACCTTGAGTGTGGCTGAGGTGCACCCGTGACCGGCTCGGAAACCAGATTGCATAGCGGAGAAGGTACGGTGGGATTCGAGATGGTCAGTGACCTGTTTATTGACTTGGCTTTCGAAGACCTTAGATAGGCAAGGCAGAATGGATATAGGCCTGTAACAGTTTGGGTCCAGGGTGTCTCCCCCTTTGAAGAGGGGGATGACTGCGGCAGCTTTCCAATCCTTGGGGATCTCAGACGATATGAAAGAGAGGTTGAACAGGCTGGTAATAGGGGTTGCGACAATGGCGGCGGATAGTTTCAGAAATAGAGGGTCCAGATTGTCAAGCCCAGCTGATTTATACGGGTCCAGGTTTTGCAGCTCTTTCAGAACATCTGCTATCTGGATTTGGGTAAAGGAGAACCTGGAGAGGCTTGGGCGAGGAGCTGCGGGGGGCCGGAGCTGTTGGTCGAGGTTGGAGTAGCCAGGCGGAAGGCATGGCCAGCCGTTGAGAAATGCTTGTTGAAGTTTCAATAATCATGGATTTGTCGGTGGTGACCGTGTTCCCTAGCCTCAGTGCAGTGGGCAGCTGGGAGGAGGTGCTCTTGTTCTCCATGGACTTCACAGTGTCCCAGAACTTTTTGGAGTTGGAGCTACAGAATGCAAACTTCTGCCTGAAGAAGCTGGCCTTAGCTTTCCTGACTGACTGCGTGTATTGGTTCTTGACTTCCCTGAACAGTTGCATATCACGGGGACTGTTTGATGCTATTGCAGTCGGCCACAGGATGTTTTTGTGCTGGTCGAGGGCAGTCAGGTCTGGAGTGAACCAAGGGCTATATCTGTTCTTAGTTATGCATTTTTTGAACGGAGCATGCTTATCTAAAATGGTGAGGAAGTTACTCTTAAAGAATGACCAGGCATCCTCAACTGACGGGATGAGGTCAATGTCCTTCCAGGGTACCCGGGCCAGGTCGATTAGAAAGGCCTGCTCACAGAAGTGTTTTAGGGAGCGTTTGACAGTGATGAGGGGTGGTCATTTGACTGCAGCTCCGTAGTGGATACAGGCAATGAGGCAGTGGTCGCTGAGATCCTGATTGAAGACAGCGGAGGTGTATTTGGAGGGCCAGTTGGTCAGGCTGACGTCTATGAGGGTGCCCTTGCTTACAGAGTTAGGGTTGTACCTGGTGGGTTCCTTGATGATTTGTGTGAGATTGAGGGCATCAAGCTTAGATTGTAGGACTGCCGGGGTGTTAAGCATATCCCAGTTTAGGTCACCTAACAGAACAAACTCTGAAGCTAGATGGGGGGCAATCAATTCACAAATGGTGTCCAGGGCACAGCTGGGAGCTGAAGGGGGTCGGTAGCAGGCGGCAACAGTGAGCAACTTATTTCTGGAGAGAGTAATTTTCAGAATTAGTAGTTCGAACTGTTTGGGTATGGACCTGGAAAGTATGACATTACTTTGCAGGCTATCTCTGCAGTAGACTGCAACTCCTCCCCCTTTGGCAGTTCTATCTTGACGGAAGATGTTATAGTTGGGTATGGAAATCTCAGAATTTTTGGTGGCCTTCCTGAGCCAGGACTCAGACACGGCAAGGACATCAGGGTTAGCAGAGTGTGCTAAAGCGGTGAGTAAAACAAACTTAGGGAGGAGGCTTCTGATGTTGACATGCATGAAACCAAGGCTTTTTCGATCACAGAAGTCAACAAATGAGGGTGCCTGGGGACATGCAGGGCCTGGGTTTACCTCCACATCACCCGCGGAACAGAGAAGGAGTAGTATGAGGGTGCGGCTAAAGGCTATCAAAACTGGACGCCTAGAGCATTGGGGACAGAGAATAAGAGGAGCAGGTTTCTGGGCATGGTAGAATATATTCAGGGCATAATGCGCAGACAGGGGTATGGTGGGGTGCGGGTACAGCGGAGGTAAGCCCAGGCACTGGGTGATGATGAGAGAGATTGTATCTCTGGACATGCTAGTTGTAATGGGTGAGGTCACCGCATGTGTGGGAGGTGGGACAAAGGAGGTATCAGGGGTATGAAGAGTGGAACTAGGCGCTCCATTGTGAACTAAAACAATGATAACTAACCTGAACAACAGTATACAAGGCATATTGACATTTGAGAGAGACATACAGCGAGGCATACAGTAATCACAGGTGTTGAATTGGGAAAGCTAGCTTAAACAGTAGGTGAGACAACAACAGCTAATCAGCTAGCACAACAACAGCAGGTAAAATGGTGTTGATTAGGCAACGGGGCCGACAGATAAAACATAAACAAGCAGAATGAGGTACCGTGATTAATGGACAGTCCAGCGTGCATCAGCTATGTAGCCAGGTGATCAGTGTCCAGGGGGCAGGGAAGCTGGATTAGTGAGTGTTATCCAGGTTAAAAAAACTAACAATGACTAAATAGCTTGTAGCTAGTTAGCTAGTTAGCTTCTGGAGGTTCTTGAGTGAGTTCTAAAAATTAACAATAATAGCGATTCCGTATCACATTGGGTGAGGCAGGTTACCGGAAGGTATAAACAAATTAAAAATCGGAAAGAGATAAAGAGTAAATATGGGTCCAGTGAGTGTTTGGGACGAGGCGATTCAGACGGGTTAGCAGGCCTGTGCTAACAAGCTAACAGTTAGTAGGCCGGGGCTAAACAAGGTAGCAGTTAGCAGGCCGAAATAGCAAGCCAGGGGATAGCAAGGGCTAGAGAGTTAGCCTTTGGGGGACGTCGCGATGGGGCGAGTCTGTTTATTCCTCTTCATGCAGTGACATCGATAGACCGGCCGTGGGTCCGGGTAATTGTAGCCCAGGAGTATGCTACGGTGGTAGGTATTGTAGCCCAGGAGTATCCTACGGAGGTAGCACAGGTGCTCTGGCGGGGCTAGCTTCAGGCTAAGTGGGTGGAAGCGCTAGCCAGCAGTAATCGTCCGGGGTTGCGGTTTAGCTAAATAACTAGTTGTGAAGATCCAGATGTTCCGTTTGCGGCGGGAATCCGGGGGTAAAAAAATTAAAAAATAGGTCCGTTATGCTCTGGTTAGAGTCGCGTGAGCTTTTCGTGCTAAAGCTGATGACCGGTTAGCTGAAGACCGCTAGCATAGCTGGTAGTTAGCTGGCTAGCTTCAGTTGAGTGGTTCCGGTTCGAAGTAAATATAAATACTAAATACTTTAGAAAAATAGCTACATTGGGTGAGGCGGATTGAAGGAGAGTATTTGGAAGCTGAGGTTTAGCGAAATGTTTTAAAAGATATGCGAAGAAAAAATATGTAAAAACGAAAAAAGACGAAATATACACGGGACAAGGGACACGACACGTCTTACTGCTACGCCATCTTGGATCAAGGCCAAGGTATGTATAGTTAGGCCAAGGTATGTATCGTTTTTTGTGTCCTCGAGGGCAAAGGTGTCTAGATGGAATTTGTATTTGTGGTCCTGGCAACTAGACCTTTTTTGGAACACCATTATTTTGGTCTTACTGAGATTTACTGTCAGGACACAGGTCTGGCAGAATCTGTGCAGAAGATCTAGGTGCTGCTGTAGGCCCTCCTTGGTTGGTGACAGAAGCACCAGATCATCAGCAAACAGTAGACATTTGACTTCAGATTCTAGTATGGTGAGGTCAGGTACTGCAGACTTTTCTAGTGCCCGCACCAATTTGTTGATATATATGTTGAAGAGGGTGGGGCTTAAGCTGCATCCCTGTCTCACCCCACGGCCCTGTAGGAAGAAATGTGTGTGTTTTTTGCCAATTTTAACTGCACACTTGTTGTTTGTGTACATGGATTTTATAATGTCGTATGTTTTACCCCCAACACCACTTTCCATCAATTTGTAGAGCAGACCCTCATGCCAAATTGAGTCAAAGGCTTTTTTGAAATCAACAAAGCATGAGAAGACTTTGCCTTTGTTTTGGTTTGTTTGGTTGTCAATTATGGTGTGCAAGGTGAATACATGGTCTGTTGTACGGTAATTTGGTAAAAAGCCAATTTGATATTTGCTCAGTACATTGTTTTCATTGAGTAAATGTACGAGTCTGCTGTTAATGATAATGCAGAGGATTTCCCCAAGATTACTGTTGACACATATCCCACGGTAGTTATTGGGGTCAAATTTGTCTTCACTTTATTGGATTGGGGTGATCAGTCCTTGGTTCTAAATATTGGGGAAGATGCCAGAGCTAAGGATGATGTTAAAGAGTTTTAGTATAGCCAATTGGAATGTGTTGTCTGAATTTTTGATCATTTCATTAACCTCTTGAAACTCCCCATCCCGGATCCGGGATTGTGACTAAGCCTCAGGCTCATTAGCATAACGCAACGTTAACGATTTCTGAAAATCGCAAATAAAATTAAAATAATGCGTTTGCTCTCAAGCTTAGCCTTTTCTTAACAACACTGTCATCTCAGATTTTCAAAATATGCTTTTGAACCATAGAAATTGACTAATTTGTGTAAGAGTATGCAAAGCTAGCATAGCATTTTGTGTAGCATGTAGCACGCAACATTTTCACAAAAGCCAGATAACCAAATAAATAAAATCATTTACCTTTGAAGAGCTTCTGATGTTTTCAATGAGGAGACTCCCAGCCACATACCAGATGCGCAGTGTTTCCTGAAAGCGTCTGTGTGTAGGAGAAATCGTTCCGTTTTCTACATTGCGCCTTACCGAAACGAACCGAAAATGCAGTCACCTACAACGTGAAACTTTTTCCGGATTAACTACATAATATCGACCGAAACATGGCAAACGTTGTTTGGAATCAATCCTCAAGGTGTTTTTTCACATATCTCTTCATTGACATGCAGTTCGTGGAAGCTTGCTTCTCTCTCTGTGCCCCATGGAAAAATACTGGCAGGTGACTTTTGCGCACCAATTTCGGCGCAGGACACCGGGCGGACACGTGGTAAATGTGGTCTCTTATGGTCAATCTTCCAACGATCTGCCTACAAATACGTCACAATGCTGCAGACACCTTGGGGAAACGACAGAAAGGGCAGACTCATTCCTCTTGCGTTCACAGCCATATAAGGAGATCATGAAAGACAGAGCCTCAAAAATCCTTGTCATTTCCTGGATGCCAAGTCATCTTGGTTTTGCCTGAAGCTCACGTTAAAGGGCACGCACAGAGAAGATATTTGTATTTCTGGACACGTCAGAGTGTTTTCTTTCGAACAGTAGCAATTATATGCATAGTCGAGCATCTTTTTGTGACAAAATATCTTGTTTAAAACGGGAACGTTTTTCTTCCAAAAATGAAATAGCGCCACCATAAGTGTAAGAGGTTTTAAGGATACCATCAACACCACAGTCCTTTTTGGCCTTTTTGTCCTGTAACTCATTCAATGTAATTGGAGAATCCAGTGGGTTCTGGTAGTCTTTAATGGTTGATTCTAAGATTTGTATTTGATCCTGTATATGTTTTTGCTCTTTATTCTTTGTTATAGAGCCAAAAAGATTGGAGAAGTGGTTTACCCATACCTCTCCTTTTTGGATAGATCATTATTTGTGTTGTTGTTTGTTTAGTGTCTTCCAATTTTCCAGAAGTGGTTCGAGTCTATGGATTCTTCAATTACATTGAGCTGATTTCTGATGTGCTGTTCCTTCTTTTTCTATAGTGTATTTCTGTATTGTTTTAGTGATTCACCATAGTGAAGGCGTAGACTCAGGTATTCTGGGTCTCTATGTTTTTGGTTGGACAGGTTTCTCAATTTTTTTCTTAGATTTTTGCATTCTTCATCAAACCATTTGTCATTGTTGTTAATTTTCTTCGGTTTACTATTTGAGATTTTTAGATTTGATTTTCTACTGCCAAGTTCACACCTTCACTATTACAGTGGAACGTTTTACCCAGGAAATTGTCTAAAAGGGATTGAATTTGTTGTTGCCTAATTGTTTTTTGGTAGGTTTCCAAACTGCATTCCTTCCATCTATAGCATTTCTTAATGTTACTCATCTATCTCTCTCTCCATCTCTCTTTCTCTTCTCCATCTCCCACTCTCTCTTGTCTCCCCTTGCTCCCAGTGCCAGGACCTCAAACAGCATGGTTAAATACCCGGGCAAATGTGTCGCTCTTCAAAGAGACTCAGGTAGTAGCTGGGCTGGCGAGGGGCCAGGTCCTGATGAAGAGTTATTGTGCTGTGATTTCTGCACTTCATGTGGAACTCACTGGAGCCATATTAAAGGGGCCCAACAGGACCCAAAGCTTCCCACAAGGACACTCAAATATGGACCCTTAGTCCCTCCCCGGCCCCTCCCTTAAACCCCCAATACCACACTGAGACCACTTTTTAAATTTCACTTCATAAATCAAGACAGCAGAAAATAGAAGTTCATTTGCCGTAGAAGTGTTTGTATTAGCTTTAACACGCTGTAAAGTTCCTACCCTTCTCTCTCGGTGAAGCTCAGCCAAAACATCTAACATCAAGTACACGTTTAAATGGTCAGAATTAGCTCTGATTACTTAAGATTTAGAAAATGAGTGGTTGTTTGTTACTCCAAGTCCTAACTGATAAAATATGAAAAGCACAGCTTTGTAGAGAAGACCAAAGCTGGAAGCAATTTGTGTGGCTACCAAATTAACGTTATTCACCACCAAGGGTAATTTAATTACCATTCTTTAAATGTTTGAATGCCTTTGACCTCTGGAGCACTTGGGGTCCATGCAGGTGTATTTACTTATGATCATTCAGAATCAGTAACATGAAACAAGGTCCCAAATCAAACAGCCCTCTCATCGGAATATCTTGTTTCCCTGAACCAGTTTTGTGTTTGGATGGGAAATTCAATTAATATTTCCACCCTGTCATTAGTGTGTTTATTCTAAACCGTGAAATCTGAGTTCCTTATTATTCCCCAGAGTAGACATCTCAAAGATGAGTTTGACAAGAGGGTAAAAAGCGACAACTCTAATATGTGGGGGAAAATATAAAAATAGAAGTGAGTGATAAAAAAAAAACATGACAGCGTTTCCCAGGATGCACCTCTCCCAGCGAGGCCTGTGAATGAAAACAGGTGTGTGTCTGATTGTGCTGTGGGTCTGGGATCTGGGAGATCCAGGCCTATGTGGCATGTCTACTGCCTGGGTGATTTGGGTCAATGGAGCACATCTGGTACTAGTCACAACAGAGTGCACACGTCCACCACTGCCCTCCTCCTCAGCCCACCGCTCACCCACCCGCCAGGCCTAGCCAAGCAAGGAGAGGCAAGGCCAGGCAAACATCTGGCTTCTCTCTCTCTTTCGTTCTCCCCCCTGCCCACCCCCTCTCTACTCCTTCTCTCTCTCTCTCTCTCTCTCTCTCTTTCTCTCTCTCTCTCTCTTTATTTTTCTTGTGAGTGCGGTAGGATGGGGTGCTTGAGCTCTTCCAGGTGCATCTGGACGGGGACGGGGACGGAGACGGGGACGGGTGTAAATTTAATGTAAGGCATGTTTGATTGACAGGTCTGCTTCAGAGTGTGCCCCGTGCCGGATGAGCAACTCTCCATGTCATGCCAACAATGTGGGGCCGCCAACACATCACAGACATCTCTCTCGTTCTCTCTGCTCTCCCTAAGTTATCATCTCCTCCCTTCCCTTCTTTCCACTTTCCCGTCTCCTCTTCCCTTTCCCGTCTCCTCTTCCCTTTCCCGTCTCCTCTTCCCTTTCCCGTCTCCTCTCCACTTTCCCGTCTCCTCTTCCCTTTCCCGTCTCCTCTTCCCTTTCCCGTCTCCTCTTCCCTTTCCCGTCTCCTCTTCCCTTTCCCGTCTCCTCTTCACTTTCCCGTCTCCTCTTCCCTTTTCCGTCTCCTCTCCCCTTTCCCGTCTCCTCTCCCCTTTCCCGTCTCCTCTCCCCTTTCCTGTCTCCTCTTCCCTTTCCCGTCTCCTCTTCCCTTTCCCGTCTCCTCTCCCCTTTCCCGTTAACTCTTCCCTTTCCCGTCTCCTCTCCCCTTTCCCGTCTCCTCTCCCCTTTCCCGTCTCCTCTTCCCTTTCCCGTCTCCTCTCCCCTTTCCCGTCTCCTCTTCCCTTTCCCATCTCCTCTTCCCTTTCCCGTCTCAACTCCCCTTTCCCATCTCCTCTTCCCTTTCCCGTCTCCTCTTCCCTTTCCCGTCTCATCTTCCCTTTTCCATCTCCTCTCCCCTTTCCTGTCTCCTCTCCCCTTTCCCGTCTCCTCTTAACTTTCCCGTCTCCTCTTCCCTTTCCTTCTCCTCTCCCCTTTCCCGTCTCCTCTCCCCTTCCCGTCTCCTCTTAACTTTCCCGTCTCCTCTTCCCTTTCCCATCTCCTCTCCCCTTTCCCGTCTCCTCTCCCCTTTCCCGTTAACTCTTCCCTTTCCCGTCTCTACTTCCCTTTCCCATCTCCTCTCCCCTTTCCCGCCTCCTCTTCCCTTTCCCGTCTCCTCTCCCCTTTCCCGTCTCCCCTTCCCCCTGTCTCCCCTTCCCTTTCCTGTCTCCTCTTCCCTTTCCCATCTCCTCTCCCCTTTCCCCTCTCCTCTCCCCTTTCCCGTCTCCTCTACCCTTTCCCGTCTCCTCTCCCCTTTCCCATCTCCTCTCCCCTTTCCCATCTCCTCTTCCCTTTCCCGTCTCCTCTCCCCTTTCCCGTCTCCACTTCTCCTTTTCCCGTCTCTTCTCCCCTTTCCCGTCTCCTCTTCACTTTCCCGTCTCCTCTTCCCTTTCCCGTCTCCTCTTCCCTTTCCCGTCTCCTCTCCCCTTTCCCGTCTCCTCTCACCTTTCCCGTCTCCTCTTCCCTTTCCCGTCTCCTCTACCCTTTCCCGTCTCCTCTTCCCTTTCCCGTCTCCTCTTCCCTTTCCCGTGTCCTCTCCCCTTTCCCGTCTCCTCTTCCCTTTCCCGTGTCCTCTCCCCTTTCCCGTCTCCTCTCCCCTTTCCCGTCTCCTCTTCCCTTTCCCGTCTCCTCTTCCCTTTCCCGTCTCCTCTTCCCTTTCCCGTCTCCTCTCCCCTTTCCTGTCTCCTCTTCCCTTTCCCGTGTCCTCTCCCCTTTCCCGTCTCCTCTTCCCTTTCCCGTCTCCTCTTCCCTTTCCCGTCTCCTCTCCCCTTTCCCGTCTCCTCTTCCCTTTCCCGTGTCCTCTCCCCTTTCCCGTCTCCTCTTCCCTTTCCCGTCTCCTCTTCCCTTTCCCGTCTCCTCTCCCCTTTCCCGTCTCCTCTTCCCTTTCCCGTCTCCTCTTCCCTTTCCCGTCTCCTCTTCCCTTTCCCGTCTCCTCTTCCCTTTCCCGTCTCCTCTCCCCTTTCCCGTCTCCTCTCTCCTTTCCTGTCCCCTCTCCCCTTTCCCGTCTCCTCTCCCCTTTCCCGTCTCCTCTCCCCTTTCCCGTCTCCTCTCCCCTTTCCCGTCTCCTCTCCCATTTCCTGTCTCCTCTCCCCTTTCCCGTCTCCTCTCGTCTTTCCTGTCTCCTCACCCCTTTCCCGTCTCCTCTTCCCTTTCCCGTCTCCTCTCCCCTTTCCCGTCTCCTCTTCCCTTTCCCCACTCCGCCCTCTACACATTCTCTGAAAGAAAGTAACCCCTCAGACAGTCATGTTCGCATTACAGGGTTAGCGCGGATGAGTACAGTACTGACCCAGGATCAACTCAGGGGTATGCCACTCCCAGGATGATTTCCTGGCAGGAGATGTTTTACATTGCAGGTGGCATTGATCCCTGCAGTCACTCAAACTCTGAGGCCCTTTCTGAATGAAACTCATACTTATCAGTATCTGAACAAAACTCTTAGAAAAAAAGGTGCTATCTACAACCTAAAAGGGTTCATCCCCATAGGAGAACCCTTTGAATAACCATTTTTTGTTCAAGGTTGAACCCTTTTGGTTCCACGTAGAACCCGTTCCACAGAGGATTCTACATGGAACCCCAAAGGGTTATCCTATGGGGACAGCCAAACAACCCTTTTGGAACCCTTTTTTATCACGAGTGTAGATAGGTACTGTGTTACTCATCCTGATTCATTCAGTATATAATACTACCATCAACATGAGCCTCGTTGTACTATGGCTAATTCATGGGTCTGTGGTAATACTGTGTATTGACCCAGTGACTGTCTGTTGCTCCTCAGCTCAGGTCTGCTCCTCTACACAGGCCAGTCAGGGACTTTGGGTGTGTGGTAGTACTGTGTGTTGCTCCTCAGCTCAGGTCTGCTCCTCTACACAGGCCAGGCAGGGAGTTTGGGTCTGTGGTAGTACTGTGTGTTGCTCCTCAGCTCAGGTCTGCTCCTCTACACAGGCCAGTCAGGGAGTTTGGGTCTGTGGTAGTACTGTGTGTTGCTCCTCAGCTCAGGTCTGCTCCTCTACACAGGCCAGTCAGGGAGTTTGGGTCTGTGGTAGTACTGTGTGTTGCTCCTCAGCTCAGGTCTGCTCCTCTACACAGGCCAGGCAGGCAGTTTTGGCAGAAGCTCAAAGCACAAGTGGGCTTGTTATGCTACAGTAATGACAGAGCACAAGCGTATGAGGCAAAGTCTCAGTATCAAACACACTTTCTCTCCCTCTCTTTCTCCCCCCATCTTACCCCACAATGTACCCAAGGCACCAGCAATGAAGATGATTGGTCCTTCACACAAGGGGGTGTGGAGCCAAAGACTGGACAGGCATGATGAGGGTGGGTGAAATTGATTTGAGCTGTATCAGCATATGTGTGTTAGCGTGCACGTGTGTGCATGCACGTGTGTGCGTGCAAATGTGTGTGTGTGTGCTTGTGCATGCGAGTGTGTGTTTGTGTCGCAGGGATTTAATGTCGGAGATGAGTTGTGTGGATATTTTCAGTAAGGCTGAGCAGTGAGGGGATTATTGGATGTGAAAGAATGTATAACTGAGCATTTCCTGCTGCTGTAGATTTACAAGCAGCCATAAGAAAGCCCAGAAAGGTCCTATAGCCTGCGATGACAATACTAACAAAGGCTAATGTGATACAGTGCTGAATGTATTGTGTCATGGCAGGGTGTGTCTCTGTGAGAGTATGGAAGACATTTTCTGGACCACAAATTCAGAGATGTTATTGAAAATTAATAAGACATTGTAAATTATTTAAATATCTATACTTGCTTATGAATGGCTTATAATTCAGCATACATATTACACATGCTTGTTAATTGTAACACTTGTAAATGACATAGAGAGAGAGAGAGAGAGAGAGAGAGAGAGAGAGAGAGAGAGAGAGAGAGAGAGAGGTGGAGAGAGGTGGAGAGAGGTGGAGAGAGGTGGAGAGAGGTGGGAGAGGGAAAGAGAGAGAAGGAAGGAAGTAAGAAAGGTTGAGGAGAGAGAGAGGAAGAGAGAGAGGAAAGAGAGGGAAAGACAGATATCATCACATTTATTAATAGTTGATATAACGGTGTGTAATAGTGAGTGTCCTCGAGTGATCGTCTGACCTCTGTGTGACCTCCGTGTGACCTCCGTGTGACCCTCTATGTGACATGGGTCAGGATGAGACCAGCCACACCAACCCACAGCCATTACTACAGTCATTATGTTGTGGCTCGGTTGGGAGAGCATGGTGCTTATGGATTCCTGCTGGAGCCAGCATGTATGCACACACTACTGCAAGAGTCATATAATCAGAATAGCTCTGGCGAAAACATGTCTGATGTGTTTCTCAATACAACATTTTTTATTTGCATGTCTGTATGATTGATCTTCATTTGGGTGACTGATCAGCCCTTTGTCTGTGTGTGTGTTTGCGTAGTGCATACATACCACCGCAAATACAGACAGAGACACATCCAAATGGACTCCAGTTGATAGTTGATGTTGTTGTTTTTGTTTGTTGTTGTTGTTTTGTTCCTCTCTGGAAAAGCCATTAGTACTCCTGCCTTCTTGGAGTTTGCTTAGTGGACTACTTCATACCCCACTGTTGGCTTTTCTTAGCAGCCAGACAGAGTGCATGAAGAAGAAAATCGCTCGCCCTCCACGGATGCTACGCAAATTGCCCGATATGTTTTTGTGACAATTAAACATCTCTTCAGAGATTACATTTGTATTTGTCTCTCTCTTTTTTTTCTTCATGGCTCTCTTCTCCTTGTTTTGTCTTCCTCTCGTCCTCCCTCGCTCAGTGATTTGAGATGCCTAACTCCAAATTAAAGCACTCACTTCATCAAATGTGTTGCAGCCGAGTACCGTTTCATGACACAACACTGCTTTCCCAATTACTGCTGCAACACATCACTGGTGGTGGCTGAGTTGGAGGACATGGGCCTTAAACGTAAACATAAAAAAACATCAGGGGAGCCCTGGTGAGCACAACTAATCACAGGAGAGACGAGGAGTGGGAGGAATACTAACCCCCCCGCGCGTCTTGCCCAAGCTGGGTGTGCATTAGAGCAGGGGGAGCTGGGAGTGGAGCTGGCCTTAGAGAGTGGTTTCGAAAATCCTACCTCTCTCCAGGTCTGCTGGTGCTGGACAGGAGTCAGGCATAGAAACACACACTGTAGGGCCAGTAATGGGGCTGGATCTAGAGGTGGAGTTGGGGCTTAAACTGGGGCTAGAGGGGGAGCTAGAGGAGGGGCTAGTAGTGGGCTAGAAGGGGGATTAGAGCTGGGGATAGAGGGGGGATTAGAGCTGGGGCTAGAGGTGGGGCTAGAGAAGGGGCTAGAGGGGGGATTAGAGGGGGGATTAGAGGTGGGATTAGAGGTGGGGCTAGTAGTGGGCTAGAGGTCGGGCTAGATGTGGTGCTGGATATGGGGCTTAAGCTGGGGCTAGAGGTTGGGCTAGAGATGGGCTAGAGGAGGGGCTAGAGATGGGCTAGAGGTGGGGTTGGATATAGAGATGGGGCTAGAGATGGGACTCGAGGTGGGGCTAGAGCTGTGGCTAGATGTGGGGCTAGAACTAGGGCTAGATATGGGGCTAGAGATGGGCTAGAGCTGGGGCGAGAGCTGGGGCTAGAGATGGGGCTACAGATGGGCTAGAGGTGGGACTAGAAAGGGGGCTAGAGGTGGGGCTAGAGATGGGGCTAGAAATGGGCGGTAGAGATGGGGCAAAAGTTGGGGCTAGATATTGGGCTAGAGCTGTGGCTAGAGGTGGGGCAACAGATGGGCTAGACGTGGGGCTAGATATGTGGCTAGAGGTGGGGCTAAAGATGGGCTAGAGGTGGGGCTAGAGATGAGGGCTAGAGGGGGGCTTGAGGGGGGATTAGAGGTGGGGCTAGTAGTGGGCTAGAGGTCGGGCTAGATATGGTGCTGGATATGGGGCTTAAGCTGGGGCTAGAGGTTGGGCTAAAGATGGGCTAGAGGGGGGACTAGAGGTGGGGCTAGTAGTGGGCTAGAGGTCGGGCTAGATATGGTGCTGGATATGGGGATTAAGCTGGGTCTAGTGGAGGGGCTAGAGTGGGGCTAGAAGTGGGGCTAGAGGTGGGGCTAGAGGTGGGGCTAGAGATGGGACTAGAGGTGGGGCTATAGATGGGCTAGAGCTGGGGCTAGAGCTGGGGCTAGATGTGGGGCTAGAGTTGTGGCTAGATGTGGGGCTAGATCTAGGGCTAGAGGAGAGACTATAGGTGGGGCTAGTAGTGGGCTAGAGGTCGGGCTAGATATGGTGCTGGATATGGGGCTTAAGCTGGGGCTAGAGGTGGGGCTAGAGATGGGACTAGAGGTGGGGCTAGAGATGGGCTAGAGCTGGGGCTAGAGTTGGGGCTACAGATGAGCTAGAGAAGGGGCTAGAAAGGGGCTAGAAGTGGGGCTAGAGATCGGGCTAGAGGTGGGCCTAGAAATGGGGGCTAGAGATGGGGCAAGAGGTGCGGCTAGATGTTGGGCTAGAGCTGTGGCCAGGGGTGGGACTGCAGATGGGCTAGACGTTGGGCTAGATATGTGGCTAGAGATGGAGCTACAGATGGGCTAGAGGTGGGTCTAGAGATGGGGCTAGAGGGGGGCTAGAGGGGGATTAGAGGTGGGTCTAGTAGTGGGCTAGAGGTCGGGCTAGATATGGTGCTGGATATGGGGCTTAAGCTGGGGCTAGAGGTTGGGCTAGAGATGGGCTAGAGGGGGGACTAGAGGTGGGGCTAGTAGTGGGCTAGAGGTCGGGCTAGATATGGTGCTGGATATGGAGCTTAAGCTGGGGATAGAGGTGGGGCTAGAGATGGGCTAGAGGTGGGGCTGGAGAAAGATATGGGTTTAGAGATGGGACTAGAGGTGGGGCTAGAGATGGGCTAGAGCTGGGGCTAGAGCTGTGGCTAGATGTGAGGCTTGAGGTGGGGCTAGAGGTGGGGCTAGAGGTTGGGCTAGATATGGGCTAGAGGTGGGGCTAGAGGTGAGGCTAGAGTTGGGGCTAGAGCTGGGGCTATAGATGCGCTAGATGTGGGGCTAGATGTGGGGCTAGATGTGGGGCTAGAGGTGGGGCTAGAGGTTGGGCTAGAGGTGGGGCTAGAGGTGGGGCTACTGATGGGCTAGAGGTGGGGCTACAGATGGGCTAGAGGTGGGGCTAGATATGGGGCCAGAGGTGGGGCTAGAGATGAGGCAAGAGGTGGGGCTAGAATTGTGGCTAGAGGTGGGGCTAGAAGGTGGGGCTATAGGTGGGGCTAGAGGTGATACCCTCTTTTCTTTCCTCTCTCCCACCTGCTCCCCTTCTGTCTACCTCTCTCTGTGTAGTTTATCCCTCTCTTCTCTGACCTCTTTACCACATCCAGCAGGGCTACTGGGACAAAACAGAGTAACCATGGTCACCTAATCCCCTCCATCACTCTGCTCATCTGTCACTGTATTACCAAGCAACATAATAAAAATAAAAACACTGCCTGTTTGCTGAGGAAATGCAGATCACTGTAAATTGGAGTATTGCATGCCCTAGAAACTAACAATAACTATATGTTTAAACTGACACTCATGTAAGTAAGTTCCCAATCGTCATTTTAGTCCAGACTTGACACCCCTGTGAGCTTGTAAAGATGGATGTGTTGTAGTGCTGTCTGACCGTGGGAAAAGAGAATGTCTTTATCTAAATGGTATTGTACTGCTAATACGCTCCCAGTTATAGTGTTTAATCAGGTTTAATCAAAGCCTTGCTGTGTCTGTCCTCATACAGCAACGTGTGAATGACCCCTGACCGCAGTGGAACAGGGCTTCAGAGAGGCAGTGTTAAGGGTTCCAGCACCCTAGCAGCTAAGCCAGCCCCCTCTTTTGCTGGGAGGGGATGATCAGTGGATTCATCTCGGCAGCACTATTTCCGGTGGACATAGGGGTTTGTGTCGAGGAGACCTCAGCATGAACTTTTGAACCTTTCCCACAATAACAGTATCACTACTTTGCTGTAATGCTGTTCAATGTTACCTTTAAGCCTTCAGTAAGCGGGATTTAAAAAATAATGCCCTTGCGCAGGCTGTTTACACACAATCCTCCACACTCCTCCACACCAACTAGCGCTAACCCCTAGCCCTCCCCCGTCTACAATCACACATTATTAGGCCTCGTTTGAGCCCACGCCAGCATAAGCATTCACTTGGTTTATCGTTGGTTAACTTTAATAGCGATGAGGAATATGTCCAGAATTGCCAGTGTTCATATTCATGGTTTGTCCTGCTGATTGGAAATTGGAAGAGACAGAAGCCGAGCGAAAAAGTCCCAGTAATTGGGTATACCCTAGCATTCCGGGGTCAATGTGCTGTGCCATGTCTCTCAGGTCACAGAGGTGAGAACAGGAGGAGTAGAGGAGAAGGTGGAGAAAGGGAGCGGATTGGAGAGAGAGTGCAAGAGAAGATATGGATGTTTAAGAGGAGGAAGGGACAGGGGACGAGAGAGATATGGGTGCGTCATGGTGGTCGTCATAGTGTTTGGGCCTGTAGAAACCTCAGAGTTAAAGCAAAGCTTCCCTTCAGGAGAAAACACGTAGGGAAAATACTGCTTTTGTGTTTTTTCTAACGGGATTCCTGTATGTTTTGATTTTATCTGTACATATTTCATCCTTTTATCCTTTATTTCTCTCATTTATCCTTTTTGTTCCACTTTAAATAGGATTCCGATGGATTATCGTGGGTCACAAGCTACTATACACTGGCTATATTTTCCATGAATCTTAATACAGACCTATATTTGACATGCCAATGGTATTTTCCATTGGAATCCTTAGTCTCATAGTCAGTCAGTAATATGTGTCAATAACATGGGTATAACAGCAGAGCGTGAGCCAAACCACTTCAATAATCCACTGTAATTGCTTGAATTTCTTATTATGATTTAACCTCACTGTCTGGTTGCTTCCGTGCCTTTGATAATCTAATACACATTCCTTTAATCTTTTCCAGTGTGTGTTGTGTAAATAAATTGAATATTGACAAGGAATTCTGCAAAACCACAGTGAACAGCATGTCACAGCTAAAATGATAATTTCCATGGCAGAAAGAAAAGGAGGGAAAGAAAGAGAGAGAGAGAGAGAGAGAGAGGGGGGAGGGAGAGGAGAGAGAGAGAGAGAGAGAGAGAGAGAGAAAGAGAGAGAGGGGGAGAGGGAGAGAGAGAGAGAGAGAGAGAGAGAGAGAGAGAGAGGGAGAGAAGGAGAGAGAGAGAGAGAGAGAGAGAGAGAGAGAGAGAGAGAGAGAGGGGGAGAGGGGAGAGGGGAGAGAGAGAGAGAGAGAGGGGGAGAGGGAGAGAGAGAGAGAGAGAGAGAGAGAGAGAGAGGGAGAAGGGGAGAGAGAGAGAGAGAGAGAGAGAGAGAGAGAGAGAGAGGGGGAGAGAGGGAGAGAGAGAGAGAGCGAGGGGGAGAGGGAGAGAGAGAGAGAGAGGGAGAAGGAGAGAGAGAGAGAGAGAGAGAGAGAGAGGGGGGGAGAGAGGGAGAGAGACATGTAGGCCTGTGTTCCATGTCATGTTGTATAAATTATTAAAGATCCACGGAGAGAGAGAGAATCCTGGAGCTGCATGGCTGAACATCAAGTATATTGGTTGTAACTAGGATTGCAAGGGGAGGGTATTTTACTGGCAAGTTTTGTTTACCAGTAAACTGCCAGAATGTTGGTAACTTTCAAGAATTGTATGAAATTTATCACAAGACATCTAGTGGCCCTTTTGGGTACTTCATATTATCACAGGTGTCTGTAATTATCTCTGGCTCTCTGTGTGGCCTGATCACATGTAAAATATCAGATTAAAAAAATGATTTAAAATAATGAAATAGAATGATAATGCTGTAAAACATTAAATATATTAAATATAAACCATCAACTTGGTGAATACTGTTGGTTTTTAATTTGTCTAGGTCACTGCATTTTAAGTGCTAGAGGTGTCACTACAGACCCTGGTTCGATTCCAGGCTGTTTCACAACCGGCCGTGATTGGGAATTGCATAGGGCAGCGCACAATTGGCCCAGCGTCATCCGATTTAGGGTTTGGCCGGGATAGGCCGTCATTTTGAATAAAAATTTGTTCTTAACTGACTTGCCTAGATAAATAAAGGTTCAATTAAAAAAAAATAATGTGGTTTTCAGCATGAAATATCCTTTACCTCCGGCGCCGACAGAGATGGCCGCCTCGCTTCACGTTCCTAGGAAACTATGCAGTTTTTTGTTTTTTTTACGTGTTATTTCTTACATTAGTACCCCAGGTCATCTTAGGTTTCATTACATACAGTCGAGAAGAACTACTGTATATAAGATCAGCGTCAACTCACCATCAGTACGACCAAGAATATGTTTTTCGCGACACGGATCCTGTGTTCTGCCTTACAAACAGGACAACGGAATGGATCGCATGCAGCGACCCAAAAAACGACTCCGAAAAAGAGGGAAACGTGGCGGTCTTCTGGTCAGACTACGGAGACGGGCACATCGTGCCCCACTCCTAGCATTCTTCTCGCCAATGTCCAGTCTCTTGACAACAAGGTTGATGAAATCCGAGCAAGGGTAGCATTCCAGAGGGACATCAGCGACTGTAACGTTCTGTGCTTCACGGAAACATGGCTCACTGGAGAGACGCTATTCGAAGCGGTGCAGCCAACGGGTTTCTCCACGCATCGCGCTGACAGAAACAAACACCTTTCTGGTAAGAAGAGGGGTGGGGGTGTATGCCTTATGGCTAACGAAGCATGGTGCGATGAAAGAAACATACAGGAACTCAAATCCTTCTGTTCACCTGATTTAGAATTCCTCACAATCAAATGTAGACCACATTATCTACCAAGAGAATTCTCTTCGATTATAATCACAGCCGTATATATCCCCCCCCCCCCAAGCAGACACATCGATGGCTCTGAACGAACTTTATTTAACTCTTTGCAAACTGGAAACCATTTATCCGGAGGTTGCATTCATTGTTGTTGGGGATTTTAACAAGGCTAATCTGAAAACAAGACTCCCTAAATTTTATCAGCATATCGATTGCGCAACCAGGGGCGGAAAAACCTTGGATCACTGTTACTCTAACTTCCGCGACGCATATAAGGCCCTGCCCCGCCCCCTTTCGGAAAAGCTGACCACGACTCCATTTTGCTGATACCTGCCTACAGACAAAAGCTAAAAAAGAAGCTCCCACGCTGAGGTCTGTCCAACGCTGGTCCGACCAAGCTGACTCCACACTCCAAGACTGCTTCCATCACGTGGACTGGGACATGTTTCGTATTGCGTCAGATAACAACATTGACGAATACGCTGATTCGTTGTGCGAGTTCATTAGAACGTGCGTTGAAGATGTCGTTCCCATAGCAACGATTAAAACATTCCCTAACCAGAAACCTTGGATTGATGGCAGCATTCGCGTGAAACTGAAAGTGCGAACCACTGCTTTCAATCAGGGCAAGGTGTCTGGTAACATGACTGAATACAAACAGTGCAGCTATACCCTCCGTAAGGCTATCAAACAAGCTAAGCGTCAGTACAGAGACAAAGTAGAATCTCAATTCAACGGCTCAGACACAAGAGGCATGTGGCAGGGTCTACAGTCAATCACGGACTACAGGAAGAAATTCAGCCCAGTCACGGACCAGGAAGTCTTGCTCCCAGGCAGACTAAATAACTTTTTTGCCCGCTTTGAGGACAATACAGTGCCACTGACACGGCCTGCAACGGAAACATGCGGTCTCTCCTTCACTGCAGCCGAGGTGAGTAAAACATTTAAACGTGTTAACCCTCGCAAGGCTGCAGGCCCAGACGGCATCCCCAGCCGCGCACTCAGGGCATGCGCAGACCAGCTGGCTGGTGTGTTTACGGACATATTCAATCAATCCATATACCAGTCTGCTGTTCCCACATGCTTCAAGAGGGCCACCATTGTTCCTGTTCCCAAGAAAGCTAAGGTAACTGAGCTAAACGACTACTGCCCCGTAGCACTCACTTCCGTCATCATGAAGTGCTTTGAGAGACTAGTCAAGGACCATATCACCCTCCACCCACCTCCACCCTACCTATTTGAGCTTACTGCTCAAATAGGTCCACAGACGATGCAATCTCAACCACACTGCACACTGCCCTAACCCATCTGGACAAGAGGAATACCTATGTGAGAATGCTGTTCATCGACTACAACTCGGCATTCAACACCATAGTACCCTCCAAGCTTGTCATCAAGCTCGAGACCCTGGGTCTCAACCCCGCCCTGTGCAACTGGGTACTGGACTTCCTGACGGGCCGCCCCCAGGTGGTGAGGGTAGGTAACAACATCTCCTCCCCGCTGATCCTCAACACTGGGGCCCCACAAGGGTGCGTTCTGAGCCCTCTCCTGTACTCCCTGTTCACCCACGACTGCGTGGCCACGCACGCCTCCAACTCAATCATCAAGTTTGCGGACGACACAACAGTAGACTTGATTACCACAACAGTAGTAGGCGGAGTTGATTCAGGAAAATAACCTCACACTCAACGTCAACAAAACTAAGGAGATGATTGTGGACTTCAGGAAACAGCAGAGGGAACACCCCCTATCCACATCGATGGAACAGTAGTGGAGAGAGTAGCAAGTTTTAAGTTCCTCGGCATACACATCACAGACAAACTGAATTGGTCCACTCACACAGACAGCATCGTGAAGAAGGCGCAGCAGCGCCTCTTCAACCTCAGGAGGCTGAAGAAATTCAGCTTGTCACCAAAAGCACTCACAAACTTCTACAGATGCACAATCGAGAGCATCCTGGCGGGCTGTATCACCGCCTGGTATGGCAACTGCTCCGCCCTCAACCGTAAGGCTCTCCAGAGGGTAGTGAGGTCTGCACAACGCATCACCGGGGCAAACTACCTGCCCTCCAGGACACCTACACCACCCGATGTTACAGGAAGGCCATAAAGATCATCAAGGACATCAACCACCCGAGCCACTGCCTGTTCACCCCGCTATCATCCAGAAGGCGAGGTCAGTACAGGTGCATCAAAGCTGGGACCGAGAGACTGAAAAACAGCTTCTATCTCAAGGCCATCAGACTGTTAAACAGCCACCACTAACATTGAGTGGCTGCTGCCAACACACTGACTCAACTCCAGCCACTTTAATAATGGGAATTGATGGGAAATGATGTAAATATATCACTAGCCACTTTAAACAATGCTACCTTATATAATGTTACTTAACCTACATTATTCATCTCATATGCATACGTATATACTGTACTCTATATCATCGACTGCATCCTTATGTAATACATGTATCACTAGCCACTTTAACTATGCCACTTTGTTTACATACTCATCTCATATGTATATACTGTACTCGATACCGTCTACTGTATCTTGCCTATGCTGCTCTGTACCATCACTCATTCATATATCCTTATGTACATATTCTTTATCCCCTTACACTGTGTATAAGACAGTAGTTTAGGAATTGTTAGTTAGATTACTTGTTGGTTATTACTGCATTGTCGGAACTAGAAGCACAAGCATTTCGCTACACTCGCATTAACATCTGCTAACCATGTGTATGTGACAAATAAAATTTGATTTGATTTGATTTGATTTGATTTATATATTTCTTCACACACTTTTATTTTGTTAAATTATGTCAATATGTATTTGTTGTCAATGCTTTGACAACAAACTGGTGGAAGAGTTGCAGAGTTTAATTGAGAATCATCCAATTGTTGATTAGATGCTTTGTTTTAGATGATATCGATTAGAAACTCATGGACAACAGAAGATGGCCCTATTGGGTAAAAGACCAAGTCCATATCATGGCAAGAACAGCTCAAATAATCAAAGAGAAATGACAGTCCATCATTACTTTAAGACATGAAGGTCAGTCAATACGGAACATTTCCATAACTTTTAAAGTATATTCAAGTGCAGTTGCAAAAACCATCAGGTGCTATGATGAAACTGGCTCTGATGAGGACCGCCACAGGAAAGGAAGACCCAGAGATACCTCTGCTGCAGAGGATGAGTTCATTAGAGTTACCAGCCTCAGAAATTACAGCCCAAATAAATGCTTCACAGAGTTCAAGTAACAGACACATTTCAACATCAACTGTTCAGAGGAAACTGCGTGAATCAGGCCTTCATGGTCGAATTGCTGCAAAGAAAACACTACTAAAGGACACCAATAAGAAGAAAAGACGGTTGAGCCAAGAAACACGAGCAATTTACGTAAGACTGGTGGAAATCTGTCCTTTGGTCTGATGAGTACAAATTTGAGATGTTTGGTTCCTACCTGCCGTGTCTTTGTGAGATGTAGAGTAGGTGAACAGAATGTCTCTGCGTGTGTGGTTCCCACCGTGAAGCATGGAGGAGGAGGTGTGAGGGTGTGGGGGGGCTTTGATTGTGACACTGTCAGTGATTTATTTAGAATTCAAGGCACACTGAACCAGCATGGCTACCACAGCATTCTGCAGCGATATGCCATCCCATCTGGTTTGCACTTAGTAGGACTATCATTTGTTTTTCAACAGGAAAATGGCTCAACGCACTTCCAGGCTGTGTAAGGGCTGTTTGACCAAGAAGGAGAGGGATGGAGTGCTGCATCAGATGACCTGGCCTCCACAATCAACCAACCTCATCCCAATTGAGATTGTTTGGGATGAGTGAGACTGCAGAGTGAAGGAAAAGCAGCCAACAAGTACTCAGGATATGTGGGAACTCATTCAATACTGTTGGAAAAGCATTCCAGGTGAAGTTGGTTGAGAGAATGCCAAGAGTGTGAAAAAATAGAATATATATTTTGATTTGTTTAACACTTTTTTGGTTACTACATGATTCCATCTGTGTTATTTCATATGGTTCATGTCCTCCCTATTATTCTACAATGTAGAAAATAGTAAAAATAAAATGTAAACCTTGAATGGGTAGGTTTGTCCAAATGTTTGACTGGTACTGTATATATGCACGCATAAAGTAACAAAGTTACCATAGATTGCCATAGATTTTCCGTAAATTATCAAAATTACTGAAGATTCTGGTAATTTTGGTAAATTACCATGAATTTTGCAACCCTACAAGTTACAGAAGGGTCTCAAAGGTTATCCACTTGAACCCAACATGATAACATGGTTGTTTGACTCGACCTTTCCATATCACATTCAGTCCCATCCATCCGGTGTGTAAAACCTGTACAGAGTGAGCCACCAGGCTAGGTTATACAGTGCAATACTGAGACAATACATTTACACCTTGTGGTCTCCTTCACACCTGCAGATCCATAGGTGACACAAACACAGTGCATTGGGCGTAATGACCACATTGTGACCATAGTCCATAGTCCTTACCCTGACCCTGGTCCTTTGGCACAGAGGCATGGGAGAGGGAGATGAGGAAGGGGCTTGTTTGCCCAGACACAATACCAGAGATTAGACTTTATTGCAATAAGCACCTTCCGCTTTCAGATAAATTAAAATTCTCACTTGACTATACATATTAGATTTGTGTGTGTGTATGCGTGTGTGTGTGTGTGTGTGTGTGTGTGTGTGTGTGTGTGTGTGTGTGTGTGTGTGTGTGTGTGTGTGTGTGTGTGTGTGTGTGTGTGTGTGTGTGTGTGTGTGTGTGTGTGTGTGTGCGCACCCGCATGCATATGTGTGTGGTGGATCCAAAGCCAATAGTTGTGACCGTGGAGATGATTTTATAGATATGAGGCTCATGTTACAGAGCTCCTGTTCCTATTATCCTGCTCTGTCTGTCAGGGTCTCACTGCACTTGAGACAGCTGGCCCAGGAACCTGATCCACAGCCCTGGCTCCCCCAGGCAGCCAGCCCCCACCACCACCACCACCACCCAGAGATCCCAACTGCCTGACAATACACACTACAAACACCCCACCTCTCTCCATACCATCACTCCTTTTCACTGCCAGAAAGACATACAAAAAAACTTAACTGATAGATCTGACTGGACACCGAAGGGAATAAGGGGTAAGGTACAACTAAAGAAAAACTCAAGTGATGGATAGAACAGAGAAAAGAGGAGAGTGGGGAGCATGCATCTGGAGATGGAAAAGTACCTAAGACCATTTTGAAGTTTCCTGTCATCAGTCCTGCCCTGGAGACAGAACTGAGTTTCTGCTAGATGGGCCAGCTGATATTGCCAATTATTTTAATGATTATTTCATTGGAAAAGTGGGCAAACTTAGGCAGGAAATCCCAACAACAAACGGCGAGCAAATGTATTCAGGCATAAAAAACTAATAATGCAAGTTTGACTTTTGTAAAGTTAGTGTGGGAGAGATGGAAAAATTATTGTTATTGACCAATAATGACAAACCTCCTGGTATTGACAACTTAGATGGAAAGCTACTGAGGATGGTAGCTGACTCTATAGCCACTCCGGTCTGTCATATTTTTAATCTGAGCCTAGAAGAAAGTCTTTGTCCTCAGGCCTGGAGGGAAGCCAAAGTAATTCCGCTACCGAAGAGTGTTAAAGAGGCCTTTACTGGTTCTAACAGCATACCTATAAGCTTGCAGCCAGCTCTTAAAAAACTGTTGGAAAAAATGATGTTTGACCAAATGCAATGCTATTTCTCTGTAAACAAATTAAAAACAGACTTCCAGCATGCTTATAGAGAAGGGCACTCAACATGTACTGCACTGACACAAATGACTGATGATTGGTTGAAAGAAATTGATAATAAGAGGATTGTGGGAGCTGTACTGTAAGATTTCAGTGCAGCCTTTGATATTATTGACCATAACCTGTTGTTGAAAAAATGGTGTTATGGCTTTTCAACCTCTGCCATATTGTGGATTCAGAGCTATCTATCTAGTAGAATTCAAGGGTTTTCTTTAATGGAAGCTTCTCTAATGTAAAACATTTAAAGTGTGGTGTACCGCAGGGCAGCTCTCTAGGCCCTCTACTCTTTTCTATTTTTACCAATGACCTGCCACTGGCATTAAACAAAACATGTGTGTCCATGTATGCTGATGATTCAATCATATGTGCATCAGCAACCACAGCTAATGAAGTCACTGAAACCCTTAACAAAGAGTTGCAGTCTGTCTTGGAATGGGTCGCCGGTAATTAACTGACCTTGAGCATCTCTAAAAAGAAAAGCATTGTATTTGGTACAAATCATTCCTTAAATTCTAGACCTCAGCTGAATCTGGTTATGAATGGTGTGGCTGTTGAACAAGTTGAGGAGATCAAGTTACTTTCTGGTACTTTAGATTGCAAACTACTGGCATGGTCCAAACATGTAGATTCAATGGTTGTAAAGATGGGAAGAAGTCTGACCATAATAAAGAGATGTTCTGCTTTTTTGACACCACACTCCAAAAAGCAAGTCCTGCAGGCTCTAGTTTTGTCTAATCTTGATTATTGTCCAGTCATGTGGTCCAGCGCTGCAAGGAAAGACCTAGTTAACCTCTCTGGCCCACCCGACATGCTAGCGTCCCACCTTGCCAACAATAAATGCAAATACGCTACGCCAAATGCTAATAGCACTCGTTAAAACTCAAACGTTCATTAAAACTCACATGCAGGGTACTCAATTCAAGCTACACTCGTTGTGAATCTAGCCAATGAGTCAGATTTGTAAAATGCTTTTCGGCGAAAGCATGAGAAGCTATTATCTGATAGCATGCAACACCCCGAAATACCAGAAGGGGACGTAAACAAAAGAATTAGCGTAGCCGGCGCTACACAAAACGCAGAAATAAAATATAAAACATTCATTACCTTTGACGAGCTTCTTTGTTGGCACTCCTATATGTCCCATAAACATCACAATTGGGTCTTTTCTTTTATTAAATCGGTCCTTGTATACCCAAAATGTCCATTTATGAAGACCGTCAGATCCAGGAAAAACACAGTTTTTAAACGCAACGTTATTTTTTTAAATTAAAAAAGTTGCCTATAAACTTTCACAAAACACTTCTAACCACTTCTGTAATTCAACTTTAGGTATTAGTAAACGTTAATAAACGATCAAATTGATCACGGAGCGATCTGTATTCAATAGGCACAAGTTTGGAAAACGTAGCCAACTTTTCCGGTTCCATTTTTCACAGCTGTGGACCTGAAAACCGGATGTGGCTATTACTCAGATGACCAAGGATTTAGTTGAATCGAAATCACAACACTGGCGACATCGTGTGGAAGCTGTAGGAACTGTAATCCCATCCTTAAGTATTTTCCCTTCCAATAGACAATACATAGACTGGCGGATTGATTTTTTCTCCGTCGATTTTGTGATCAGGTTTCCTTGCAATTGTGACCAGGGAACTCGTTCTGTTATAGTCACAGACACCATTGAACCAGTTCTAGAAACTTCAGAGTGTTTTCTATGCACACATACTAATCATATGCATATACTATATTCCTGGCATGAGTAGCAGGACGTTGAAATGTTGCGCGATTTTTAACAGAATGTTGAAAAAAGTAGCCCGATCTCTAATTAAGCTGCAGCTGGCATAGAATAGAGTGGCACGTTTTGCTCTTAATTGTAATCAGAGGGCTGACATAAATACTATGCATGCCAGTCTCTCATAGCTAATATTTGAGGAGAGACTGTCAGCATCACGTATTCTTTTAACAAGAAACATTAATGTGTTGAAAATACCAAATTGTTTGCATAGTCAACTTACACACAACTCTGAAACACACTTATCCCACCAGACATGCCACCAGGGGTCTTTTCACAGTCCCCAAATCCAGAACAAATTCAAGAAAGCGTTCAGTATTATACAGAGCCCTAATTGCATGGAACTTCCTTCCATCTCATATTTCTCAAATAAACAGCAAACCTGATTTCAAAAAACAGATAAGGCAACGCCTCACGGCACAACACCTATTTGACCTAGATAGTTTGTGTGTGTATTGATATGTAGGCTACATTTGCCTTTAAAAAATGTTATGTAGTTCTGTCCTTAAGCTGTTCTTGTCTATTGATGTTCTGTATTATTGTAAGGGATTTCTTCCATTGACGGAGAGGCGGACCAAAGCGCAGCGTGGTTATTTTGATTCATGTTTTAATAAATCATTTCACATGAACAAACCTACAAAAACAAGAAATGTGAAAAAACCCTAAACAGTCCTATCTGGTACAGGAACAATCACCCACAAACACACAGTGAAACCCAGGCTACCTAAGTATGATTCTCAATCAGAGACAACTAATGACACCTGCCTCTGATTGAGAAGCATACTAGGCCGAAACATAGAAATACCCAAAATATAGAACAAACAAGCATAGACTGCCCACCCAACTCACGCCCTGACCATACTAAATAAAGACAAAACAAAGGAAATAAAGGTCAGAACGTGACAATTATGTAATTCTATATCATGTTTTGTGTGGACCCCAGGAAGAGAGGTTGCTGCTTTTGCAACAGCTAATGGGGATTCTAATAAAATACCAAATACCAAAAAGTCTAAATTGGCTATATCATAAAAATTCATAAAAACAAACATTTGCAATGTTGGTGATCATTTAAGGTTAATGTTAGGCATTCGGGCTAGTAGTGTGGTTTAGGTTAGGGGTTCATTTTCAAATCAGATGTATTACTTTGTGCGTACTGCCCAGTACATCCCTGGCTTCCTGCCATCCAGGACTTCTATACTAGGAGGTGTCATTGGAAGGCCCTAAAAATGTTCAAAGACCAGCCAGCCTAGTCATAGACTGTTCTCTCTGCTACCACACGGCAAGCGGTACCGGAGTGCCAAGTCGAGGTCCAAAGGGCTTCTTAATAGTTTCTACCCACAGGCTATAAGACTCCTTAAACTTTCTAGCGCACAACGTTCCGCTGAAAAGGCAGCGCGCAAAATTCTATTTTTTTTTGTTGAAATATGTAACGATCACACATTAACAAGTCCAATACAACAAATGAAAGATAAACATATTGTTACCCATTGTGTCTGAAATCTACCCATTGTGTCTGATTTCAAAAATGCTTTACAGCTAAAGCACAACATATGATTATGTTAGGTCATAGCCAAGTTGAAAAAACACACAGCCATTTTTCCAGCCAAAGATAGGCGTCACAAAAAGCAGAAATATAGATAAAGTGAATCACTAACCTTTGATGCTCTTCATCAGATGACACTCATAGGACATCATGTTACACAGTACATGTATGTTTTGTTCGATAATGTTCATATTTATATCCTAAAATCTCAGTTTACATTGGCGCCTTACGTGCAGTAATGTTTTGATTCCAAAATATCTGGTGATTTTGCAGAAATACTCATTGATAAAAGATACATTGATAAAATATACAAGTATTATTCACAGAATTAAAGATAGACTTCTCCTTAATGCAACCGCTGTGTCAGATTTATTTTTAAACTTCATGGAAAAAGCATAATCTGAGAACGGCGCTCAGAACCCAAAACAGCCAGAGGAATAGCCGCTATTTTGGAATCAACAAAGTTCGAAACAACACCATAACTATTCACTTACCTTTGATGATGTTCATCAGAAGGCACTCCCAGGAATCCCAGTTTGACAATAAATAACTGATTTGTTCCATAAAGTTCCATGATTTATGTCCAAATAGCCACTTGTTGTTAGCGTGTTCAGCCCAGTAATCAATCTTCATGAGGCGCAGGCACTTCATCCAGACAAAAACCCGAAAAGTTCCATTACAGTCCTTTAGAAACATGTCAAACGATGTATGGAATCAATCTTTAGGATGTTTTTAACATAAAACATCAATAATGTTCCTACCAGGGAAGACCTTTTTCTTCAGAAAAGCACTGGAATGAGAGGTAACTCTGTCGGGAGCGCGCATTATGAGACCAAGGCTCTCTGCCAGACCACTGACTCAAAGAGCTCTTATGAGCCCCTCTTTTATAGTAGAATCCTCAAACAAGTTTCTAATGAAGGTTGACATCTAGTGGAAGCCGTAGGAAGTGCAACTTTATCCATATCTCAATGTGTGTTCGTTCGGTAGGCCAAGCTTTGAAAAACTATAAACCTCAGATGTTCCACTTCCTCGTTGGATTTTCCTCAGGTTTTTGCCTGCCATATGAGTTCTGTTATACTCACATACATCATTCAAACAGTTTTAGAAACTTCAGGGTGTTATCTATTCAATACTAATAATAATATGCATATATTAGCATCTGGGACAGAGTAGGAAGCAGTTCACTCTGGGCATGCTATTCATCCAAAAGTGAAAATGCTGCCCCCTATCCCAAAAAGGTTACAGCTACTCAAAGGGCTACCCAGACTCCTCTTTTACACTGCTGCTACTCTCTGTTGATAATCTATGCATTTAACTTTGCATTTAACTTTAAATCTACCTACATGTACATACTACCTCAATTACCCCAACTAACTGGTGCCCCTGCACATCCCCTACTGTATTTATTTTATTTATTTATTTTGCTCCTTTGCACCCTATTACTTTTATTTCTACTTTGCACATTCTTCCACTGCAAATCTACCATTCCAGTGTTTTACTTGCTATATTGTATTTACTTTCCTACCATGGCCTTTTTTTTCCTTTACCTCCCTTATCTCACCTCATTTGCTCACATTGTATATAGACTTATTTCTACGGTATTATTGACTGTATGTTTGTTTTACTCCATGTGTAACTCTGTGTCGTTGTATGTGTTGAACTGCTTTGCTTTATCTTGGCCAGGTCACAATTGTAAATGCGAACTTGTTGTCAACTTGCCTACCTGGTTAAATAAAGGTGACATAAATAAATAAAATAAAAAATTGACTCTGTACTGGTAGTCCTGTATATAGCCTCGACATTGACTCTGTACTGGTAGTCCTGTATATAGCCTCGACATTGACTCTGTACTGGTAGTCCTGTATATAGCCTCGACATTGACTCTGTACTGGTAGTCCTGTATATAGCCTCGACATTGACTCTGTACTGGTAGTCCTGTATATAGCCTCCACATTGACTCTGTACTGGTAGTCCTGTATATAGCCTCCACATTGACTCTGTACTGGTAGTCCTGTATATAGCCTCCACATTGACTCTGTACTGGTAGTCCTGTATATAGCCTCCACATTGACTCTGTACTGGTAGTCCTGTATATAGCCCGCTTGTTATTTGCTGTTTAACTATTTGTTACTTTTATTTTCTACTTGTTTATTTTTAACTTAACACTTATTTTTTTACAATTACTTCTTAAAGCATTTTAACTAGGCGTGTCAGTTAAAGAACAAATTCTTATTTTCAATGATGGCCTAGGAACAGTGGGTTAACTGCCTGTTCAGGGGCAGAACGACAGATTTGTACCTTGTCGGCTCGGGGGTTTGAACTTGCAACCTTCCGGTTACTAGTCCAACACTCTAGGCTACCCTGCCACCCCACTTAAGGGCTTGTAAGCAAGCATTTCACTGAAAGGTCTACACCTGTTTATTCGGCACATGTATTCGACGCATGTGTCAAATACAATTTGATTTGATTTGTGGTTGTGCCAGCTAGTGACCACTCTGCAGAGCTGCTTCCAGTACATGAGTCATCATAAATGCCAAACTGCATGGCTAGAGGTCTTCACTTCTCTAGTACAGCTAAAGCAGATCTCTTCTCAGTGCTTTAGCTCCCTCCCTCCCTTCCTCCCCCTTCCTACCTCCCTCCCCCCCCTACCTCCTCCCCCTCCCTACCTCCCCCCCCTCCCCTTCCCTCCCCCCTCCCCCCTCCCTACCTCCCTCCCTTCCTCCCCTCCTACCTCCCTCCCTTCCTCCTCCCTCCTCCCCCTCCTCCCCCTCCCTACCTCCCTCCCTCCCCCCTCCTACCTCCCCCCCTCCTACCTCCCTCCCTTCCTCCCCCTCCTACCTCCCTCCCTTCCTCCCCTCCTAACTCCCTCCCTTCCTCCCCCTCCTACCTCCCTTCCTACCTCCCCCCTCCTACCTCCCTCCCCTCCTACCTCCCTCCCCCTCCTACCTCCCTCCCTTCCTCCCCCTCCTCCCTCCCCCCCTTCCTCCCCTCCTCCCTCCCTCCCTTCCTCCCCCTCCTACCTCCCTCCCTTCCTCCCCCTCCTACCTCCCTCCCTGCATGTGTAGAGTTAGTTTTCCCCAGGCATATGTTTAGATATGGGTGCTAGCTGCTTGTGATTGGTTTGCTGCCAATGGAAGTAGGTCAAACCCCTCTGTGTTTTCTTCATATTTCCAGTTTTATTCTACTTACTCTCCTCAACCTACGATTTATTATCATGGCTGAACAAAGAAACAGTGGGCTGATATTCACAATGTTTCTACTGCATTATTTCAGTCCATTTTCTTTCTGTCCACGACAGGATCTTCACATTGAACGTAACACTGTACAGCACTCATGTTGGTCTCACCCTTGATTTTGTGTGAATTGCAAGCAGGCTTTGGAGTTTTTTTGTCCTCTGTTTCGTCGGGTATATATTTTGATCAGATGGTTTTAGCCCGCCAGGTCTGGTTCAGCAAGATGACACATAGGTTTTAGCCCCCCAGGTCTGGTTCAGCAAGATGGCAGAAAGGTTTTAGCCCCCCAGGTCTGGTTCAGCAAGATGGACAGAAGGGTTTTAGCCCCCCAGGTCTGGTTCAACAAGATGGACAGAAAGGTTTTAGCCCCCCAGGTCTGGTTCAACAAGATGACAGATAGGTTTTAGCCCCCCAGGTCTGGTTCAACAAGATGGACAGAAAGGTTTTAGCCCCCCAGGTCTGGTTCAACAAGATGACAGAAAGGTTTTAGCCCCCCAGGTCTGGTTCAACAAGATGGACAGAAAGGTTTTAGCCCCCCAGGTCTGGTTCAACAAGATGGACAGATAGGTTTTAGCCCCCAGGTCTGGTTCAACAAGATGGACAGAAAAAGGTTTTAGCCCCCAGGTCTGGTTCAACAAGATGACAGAAGGTTTTAGCCCCCAGGTCTGGTTCAACAAGATGGACAGAAAGGTTTTAGCCCCCCAGGTCTGGTTCAACAAGATGGACAGAAAGGTTTTAGCACCCCAGGTCTGGTTCAACAAGATGGACAGAAAGGTTTTAGCCCCCCAGGTCTGGTTCAACAAGATGACACATAGGTTTTAGCTCCCCAGGTCTGGTTCAACAAGATGACACATAGGTTTTCAACAAGAGCACCCCAGGTCTGGTTCAACAAGATGGACAGAAAGGTTTTAGCCCCAGGTCTGGTTCAACAAGATGACACATAGGTTTTAGCTCCCCAGGTCTGGTTCAACAAGATGACACATAGGTTTTAGCACCCCAGGTCTGGTTCAACAAGATGGACAGAAAGGTTTTAGCACCCCGGGTCTGGTTCAACAAGATGACAGAAAGGTTTTAGCCCCCCAGGTCTGGTTCAACAAGATGACACATAGGTTTTAGCCCCCCAGGTCTGGTTCAACAAGATGACAGATAGGTTTTAGCACCCCGGGTCTGGTTCAACAAGATGACAGAAAGGTTTTAGCACCCTAGGTCTGGTTCTCATGACTTCATGTTCCATCATGTTCTTCAGATCAGGGTTGGGGGTTGGGACATGAAAGGGGGCAGTTTGGAGTGCTGAGGTGGGTTGGAAAGGGGAGCAGGAGGGGATTGGATTGGGAATTTGGGGTTGGCTGAAAACAAAGCTCCAGGCAGAACATGTGACCAGGTTTGCCACAGCTGTCCCTCTCACCATTTCAGGCCAAAGGTCAGTGTGTGAGAGGGACAAGACATTGTTTTTTGCATGGACACGTTTTGAAATAAAATAATGTATCTGTCCTCTCTGTTTCAGCATCTGCATAAATGATGTTCAGGCGAAGAGGGGTCATAATCAGCTTTACACTGTTTTCAATGCACAAGAAGTTATCATCATTAAAAAATATGTCCTCAGTGTATGAGCATGTCTTTGTCACATGCGGGTATTTTGTCAACTCAGCTGAGATGAAGTGTTGCCTCTATCCCCCCTTTCCCATTTCCCTAACATCTCTCCCACCCTCACACTCCCTCCTCTGCTGTTCTCAGTTCTAACTCCCTCTATCCAAACTGGCCCATGTTAAGTCTGACAGCCCCTTCATGGAGCAGTGAAAGGCAGTTCTGGAGTCAATAATTGTGAACATGATAAGTCCCACCTTAAATCCCACCATGAGGCTACAACAGGGTTCCACATGTAATTCTGAGCTCTATTATTCGCCCACTAATGCTAGTGCAGGATGGCGAATCACGGCACCGCCTGCAGCCATATAAGAATTAGAAATAAATATGCATAGGAACCAGATAAATATAAAGAGCAGCAAATCTGCCATGAGACCGTGTGTGGAGCCGCAATTTGCGAGCGACAGGGAGAATTCGCAACAGCTCTTTCGGTAATTGTTGGATTAAATTCAGTGGCTACGGACGGAGTTAATGTGCAGCATAATTTACACGAAAGAAAGCTCAATCAAATGTTGGCATATTTAAGGAAATGTGTTTTGCCACCACGTTTCAGCGCCTCATTTCAGGGGCTGGTGGTGTTAGATGGCGTCGGCACCGAAGAGTAGTAGAGTGTGTCTCCGTATCAGGGTGTTTTTCTATCTGTTTATTGACTGTATCACCACACCACTTAATCAGAGCAGTTTAGCCTGGGTGCCGGGTGGATTTATCCAGCTGCACAGACCCTTTGATGTTTAAGTATATGTGTAATATTATTTCACTGAGCCTGGACAAGACAAATTCCTCAAGCCTGTTTCCTAAAGATCTACTAGCTCCTTATTTCCATTGTCCACACTTGATCCCCTCTCCTCACCAGGAAAGTTGCACAGTTCCTCCACTCAGCCACACCTTATATGTAGAGGTAGTTGTCTGTTAACTAAACAGCTAATTGTTCAATCAGAAAGCTGGTTACTAAAATGTGTTCCTTTAGCCAGTTCTGAGGCACATGTACTCGCTGTCTTCTTCCTTCCTCTACATGAATTATAATCCAGGGACTGGGAGATACTAGAACTCAGACTAACACTTCCTCATCCCAGACCAGCAAACCGGGAACATTCCTAGAACATTAGCTAAGATTCCATTGAAGTTCCAGATAAAGTTTTATTTAACAATAGGATGAGGACATCCCCAAACATTCAAAGCTCTCCTAACATTCACTAAAATCTTGTGCACAACATCTGTAACAATCACCGCAGAACATTGCCCAACGGTTCTCATTACGTTTCCAAGTAATGTAATAACACAATGTACCTGTATGTTTTCCCAGCAAATCAAAATTCGTTCCCAGAACATTTTTTAGGTTGCAGCAAATGTTCTCGTAATACAAAAACTGGCAGTTGTCCTGAGGATTATACAATGTTTGTATAAAACATTTGCCTGAAGTTGCAAGAACGTTCCCAGAACACATTTTGTGCGTTCTTTAAAGGTTCCCAGAATGCTTCATTAGGTTGTGGGAACAGTCTGGTGGGAAAATTGTGGGGAAATTACAAAAGCTATGTTCCCAAAACATAGCTTTTTTAAACGTTTTTTTAACATTCAAACATTATTATACAACGTTTATTTTAGTGTGCAAAAAAACACTCAACAGATGTTACAATAACTTTCCCAGAACACATTTCTTCTATTCTTTAAAAGTTCCTAAAGCATTTATTATGGTTGTGTGAACATTGTGGGAATGTGACAGGAGATTCCCAAAAAAGTAAAACGGTCCAGATGTGCTGACATTCAGATAATGATTGTATCAGGGTGCACAAAATATTCCTTTGATGTTGCAAGAATATTGACAGAACAGCCTTTCTGAGTTCTTTAAAGGTTCCCAGAACATTTAATTGGGTTGTGGGAACAGTGTGGATACATTATAAGAGATAGGTTCCCAAAACACAAAATATGCTCAGTTGAGATGACATTCATGCAATGTTTAAGTTAGGTTGCACAGGACATTCCCTTAATGGAACATTAATTAATTTGAATACTAGTCATTTTAATAATGGTTAAATGTTATGCATTACTCATCTCATATTTATATACTGTGTTCCATTCTATTCTACTGTATCTTCATCTATGCCGCTCTGATGTTGCTTATCCATATATTAATATTTTTTAAATTCCATTCCTGTACTTAGATTTGTGTGTATTGTGTATATGTTGTGAAATTGTTAGATGTTACTTGTTAGATATTACTGCACTAGAAACACAAGTATTTCGCTACACCCGCAATAACATCTGCTAAACACATGTAAGTGACCAATAAAATGTGATTTTGATTTAATGTTGTAAGAATGTTGACAGAACACCTGGTCTGACAGAACAATTAAGTTATGGGAGTTGTTATTCACGAAGGTTGACAGAACCTGGTCTAATTAAGTTAGTTGTTATTCACGAAGGTTTGGTCTAATTAAGTTATGGGAGTTGATATTGTGTTGACAGAGAACACCTGGTCTAATTAAGTTATGGGAGTTGTTATTCCGAATTGACAGAACACCTGGTCTAATTAAGTTATGGGAGTTGATACAGAATGTTGACAGAACACCTGGTCTAATTAAGTTATGGGAGTTGTTATTCACGAAGGTTGACAGAACACCTGGTCTAATTAAGTTATGGGAGTTGACAGACAGAACACCTGGTCTAATTAAGTTATGGGAGTTGATATTCACGAAGGTTGACAGAACACCTTCTAATTAATTTATGGGAGTTGATATTATGGGAGTTATGGGAGTTGTTATTCACGAAGGTTGACAGAACACCTGGAGTTATGGGAGTTGACGAAGGTTGACAGAACACCTGGTCTAATTAAGTTATGGGAGTTGATATTCTTGAAGGTTGACAGAACACCTGGTCTAATTAATTTATGGGAGTTGATATTCACGAAGTTGTTGACAGAACACCTGGTCTAATTAAGTTATGGGAGTTGATATTCATGAAGGTTGACAGAACACCTGGTCTAATTAAGTTATGGGAGTTGATATTCACGAAGGTTGACAGAACACCTGACAGAACACCTTGTCTAATTAAGTTATTGATATTCATGAAGGTTGACAGAACACCTGGTCTAATTAATTTATGGGAGTTGATATTAGGTTGACAGAACACCTTCTAATTAAGTTATGGGAGTTGATATTCACGAATGTTGACAGAACACCTGGTCTAATTAAATTATGGGAGTTGATATTCACGAAGGTTGACAGAACACCTGGTCTAATTAAGTTATGGGAGTTGATATTCATGAAGGTTGACAGAACACCTGGTCTAATTAAGTTATGGGAGTTGTTATTCATTGACAGAACACCTGGTCTAATTAAGTTATGGGAGTTGATATTCACGAAGGTTGACAGAACACCTGGTCTAATTAAGTTATGGGAGTTGATATTCATTGAAGGTTGACAGAACACCTGTTGTCTAATTAATTTATGGGAGTTGATATTCATGAAGGCTGACAGAACAAATGTTGACAGAACACCTGGTATGAGGTTAATTATTAATTTATGGGAGTTGATATTCATAATGACAGAACATGGTCTAATTGATGGATTGATATTCACGAAGGTTGACAGAACACCTGGTCTAATTAAGTTATGGGAGTTGTTATTCACGAAGGTTGACAGAACACCTGGTCTTTAAGTTATGTTATGGGAGTTGATATTCACGAAGGTTGACAGAACACCTGGTCTAATTAATTACCAGTTTGACCACCTGGAGTTTGATATTCCACCTGGTCTAATTAAGTTATGGGAGTTGATAAGGTTGACAGTTGATATTCTGACAGAACATTAAGTTATGGGAGTTGATATTCACGAAGGTTGACAGAACACCTGGTCTAATTAAGTTATGGGAGTTGATATTCACGAAACAGAACACCTGGTCTAATTGTTATGGGAGTTGATATTCACGAAGGTTGACAGAACACCTGGTCTAATTAAGTTATGGGAGTTGATATTCCATTTTGGGAGTTGATATTTAATTTATGGGAGTTGATATTTGACAGAACATTCATAGTTTGATTCACATTGACAGAACACCTGGTCTAATTAAGTTTAATTCGAAGGTTGACAGAACACCTGGTCTAATTAAGTTATGGGAGTTGTTATTCACGAAGGTTGACAGAACACCTGGTCTAATTAAGTTATGGGAGTTGATATTCACGAAGGTTGAACAGCTGGTCATATTCACGAAGGTTGACAGACCACCTGGTCTAATTAAGTTATGGGAGTTGATATTCACGAAGGTTGACAGAACACCTGGTCTAATTAAGTTATGGGAGTTGATATTCACGAAGGTTGACAGAACACCTGGTCTAATTAAGTTATGGGAGTTGATATTCACGAAGGTTGACAGAACACCTGGTCTAATTAAGTTATGGGATGGTTGACAGAACACCTGGTCTAATTAAGTTTGAGTTGTTATTCACGAAGGTTGACAGAACACCTGGTCTAATTAAGTTATGGGAGTTGATATTCACGAATGTTGACAGAACACCTGGTCTAATTAAGTTATGGGAGTTGATATTCACGAAGGTTGACAGAACACCTGGTCTAATTAAGTTATGGGAGTTGATATTCACGAAGGTTGACAGAACACCTGGTCTAATTAAGTTATGGGAGTTGTTATTCACGAAGGTTCACCTGGTCTAATTAAGTTATGGGAGTTGACAGAACACCTTGTCTAATTAAGTTATGGGAGTTGATATTCATGAAGGTTGACAGAACACCTGGTCTAATTAATTTATGGGAGTTGATATTCACGAAGGTTGACAGAACACCTGGTCTAAATAAGTTATGGGAGTTGTTATTCACGAAGGTTGACAGAACACCTGGTCTAATTAAGTTATGGGAGTTGATATTCACGAAGGTTGACAGAACACCTGGTCTAATTAGTTATGGGAGTTGTTATTCACGAAGGTTGACAGAACACCTGGTCTAATTGGATTTGACAAAACAGCTAATTAAGTTATGGGAGTTGATATTCACGAAGGTTGACAGAACACCTGGTCTAATTAAGTTATGGGAGTTGATATTCATGAACTGACAGAACACCTGGTCTAATTAAGTTATGGGAGTTGATATTCAGTGTTGACAGAACACCTGGTCTAATTAAGTTATGGGAGTGATAGTTGACAGGTCTAATTAAGTTATGGGAGTTGATATTCATGAAGGTTGACAGAACACCTGGTCTAATTAATTTATGGGTCTAATTAAGTTGATATTCACGAAGGTTGACAGAACACCTGGTCTAATTAAGTTATGGGAGTTGATAAGGTTGACAGAACACCTGGTCTAATTAAGTTATGGGAGTTGTTATTCATGAAGGTTGACAGAACACCTGGTCTAATTAAGTTATGGGAGTTGTTATTCACGAAGGTTGACAGAACACCTGGTCTAATTAAGTTATGGGAGTTGATATTCACGAAGGTTGACAAACACCTGGTCTAATTAGTTATGGGAGTTGACGAAGGTTGACAGAACACCTGGTGTTATGGGAGGATATTCATGAAGGCTGACAGAACACCTGGTCATCGAAGGTTGACAGAACACCTGGTCTAATTAAGTTATGCGAGTTGATTTTCATGAAGGCTGACAGAACATTCCTACGTTGCATAACATTAGTTTGTATGACGTTCATAGCATATTTGTTTGAGGATTACCATAATATTCTATTGATGTTCACACAACAAACATCTTACCTTGTCTCGGAGGTCCTCAGAATATTTTGAAAATGTTATATTTCAGTTTGACCAAATGTAACATTACCAGTTTGGAATAGATGCCCGTTATGGTGCTCTCCTGATGTAACTGTAATGTAGGCCCACCACAAGGTGATATCGACTCATGCCATTTTCATTTCATTCATAGACCATTTGAACAGCATTTAATCGTACAAACAAAAGCATATTATTTCACACTTCAGATGTTGACAACCTGCACATGTAGGATTTGAACTTGCAGTGTTAGCATCTCAAGATAGGTATTTAATCCTCTGCACCACTGGTGAAGCTAGTTTCTATGTTCTTTGTTCATTATATAGCCATGGCAGTGGAGGTGTAGATTACGTCTCACAGTCCGGTGTTCATGGGATTTCTGTTAATGTGACTCCGTGCAGCCAAAGGCAATGTTGGCTTTAGGTATAATGCTCGAAGCCTCTTGTAGATTTGACAGCTTGAACACAGATCCAACTCTAACACCAATAAAATCACATCTATGTGAATGTTGGCTAAACCACATCTATGTGAATGTTGGCTAAACCACATCTATGTGAATGTTGGCTAAACCACATCTATGTGAATGTTGGCTAAACCGCATCTAAACCTAAACATCTATGTGAATGTTGGCTAAACCACATCTATGTGAATGTTGGCTAAACCACATCTATGTGAATGTTGGCTAAACCACATCTATGTGAATGTTGGCTAAACCACATCTATGTGAATGTTGGCTAAACCACATCTATGTGAATGTTGGCTAAACCACATCTATGTGAATGTTGGCTAAACCACATCTATGTGAATGTTGGCTAAACCACATCTATGTGAATGTTGGCTAAACCACATCTATGTGAATGTTGGCTAAACCACATCTGTGTGAATGCTGGCGAAAGCGGATCTGTTAGAATCAAGCCCCAATTCCAGTCTGAAATGCAGAATTCAGACAAACTGTAAAAAATAAAACATTGTGTAAAAATATACTGTTTGACTTTAAAAAACACACCCTGTATAATTCCTAGTTTAAGACACCTGATGTGATCTGAAAAGCAAAAGTGAACCTAGATCAGGCTCATAGTCTTGAATACCTTGTAAACATGGGCCCAGAAGTATGCAGCCTATCAAGAGAATGGGTGAAGTGAACCCTGTTACCAGTATATCCCTGGGTTTGTTATGTCTTGGAAAGCTAAAAGGAAGCACGCGATTCCTGATTGAAGTATTACAACGTAAATGTACCTTTAATCCGTATGTCTGCATATTTCAAGACACGGCATATGAGGGGCAGTGAGACACGCAATGGGTTGGCCAACATTTTCTCATCAATCATCTTTTTTTTTAAACCAAACCAACCAAAGGTAAAATGCTTTATTATCTAAATGGTGTAAATTCGTGGGCGACTGAGGGAAACAAAATGGTAGAGGTTGAGGGCATGTGGCAGAGAGCGAAGCGGGGGCGCTGCAGATGGGGGTGTGAGCAGGTGAGTCTGGGCAGGGGTGTTGTTGTGGATGTTTGTGTGCCTCTGTATGTTGTGCTTTGTATGTGTTTGTTTGTATTGTTTAAAAATGAATGACTTGGTTTGGGTACCAAACCTTGCAGGTTCAAATGCTACATGTACAGATTATCAACATATTTTTTTATTGCACCTTTATTTAACCAGGTAGGCCAGTTGAGAACAAGTTCTCCTTTACAACTGCGACCTGGCCAAAATATAGCAAAGCAGTGTGACACAAACAACAACACAGAGTTATACATAAACAAATGTATAGTCAATAACACAAAATAAAAATTGATGTATAGTGTGTGCGAATGTAGAAGAGTAGGGAGGTAAGGCAATAAATTGGCCATGGAAGAGAAATAATTACTATTTAGCATTAACACTGGAGTGATAGATGTGCAGATGATGATGTGCAAGTAGAGATACTGGGGTGCAAAAGAGAAAGAGGATGAATAAAAATAAGGGGATGAGGTAGTTGGTGTGCTATTTACAGATTGGCTGTATACAGGTAAAGTGATCGGTAAGCTGCTCTGACAGCTGATGCTTAAAGTTAGAGAGGGAGATATAAGACTCCAGTGATTCAGTGATTTTTGCTATTAGTTCCAGTCATTGGCAGCAGAGAACTGGAAGGAAAGGCGGCCAAAGGAAGTGTTGCTGTCACATTCGTCGTATAGAGGAGACCAAAGCGCAGCGTGATTTGAATACATTCTTCTTTTAACAAAACGAAGAAATACTAAATGAACTTACAAAATGACGACACGAACGGGACACTATATAAACTGAGTGCTGACACAGGCAACTACACATAGACAATAACCCACAGATAAACCAAGGAATATGGCCACCTAAATATGGTTCCCAATCAGAGACAACGATAAACAGCTGCCTCTGATTGAGAACCAATCTAGGCAAGCATAGAGATATAAACCCCTAGATTAGAAAACCCCTAGACATACATAAACCCCTAGACAATACAATAACTAAACACACCACCCTTGTCACACCCTGACCTAAACAAATAATAAAGAAAAAAGATAACTAAGGTCAGGGCTTACCCCGCCCCCCTCCCCCCAAAGGTGCGGACTCCCGGCCGCAAACCTAAACCTATATGGGTCTGGATGGGCATCTAACCTTGGTGGCGGCTTTGGTTCTTGACACCGCCCCCCTTCTTTACGTTGAGGGCTGGGGACCCTCGATGGAGACCCCAGGCTGGGGACTGTCGCTGGAGACCCCAGGCTGGGGACTGTCGCTGGAGACCCCGGGGTGGTGGACCGTCCCTGTAGGCCCCGGACTGTGGCCCGTCGTGGGAGGTTCCGGACTGTGGCCCGTCGTGGGAGGTTCCGGACTGTGGCCCGTCGTGGGAGGTTCCGGACTATGGCCCGTCGTGGGAGGTTCCGGACTGTGGCCCGTCATGGGAGGTTCCGGACTGTGGCCCGTCGTGAGAGGTTCCGGACTGTGGCCCGTCGTGGGAGGTTCCGGACTGTGGCCCATCGTGGGAGGTTCCGGACTGTGGCCCGTCGTGAGAGGTTCCGGACTGTGGCCCGTCATGGGAGGTTCCGGACTGTGGCCCGTCCGGTTTGTGAACTGTCGCCGGAGGTTCCGGACTGGGTACTGTCGCCGGACACTCTGGACTGGGTAATGTCGCCGGACGCTCTGGACTGGCGAGGCGCACTGTAGGCCTGGTGTGTGGTGCCGGCACTGGTGATACCGGGCTGGGTACACGCACCTCAGGGCGAGTGCGAGGAGCAGGAACAGGGAGTACTGGACCCTGGAGGCGCACTGGAGGCCTGGAGACCTTTAAAGAACTCAGAAAGGCTATTCTGTCAACATTATTTCAACACCAATGGAACGTTTTATGCACCCTGATAGAAACATTATCTGAATGTCTGCACAACTGGAAAATTTTAGTGTTTTGGGAACCTGTCACTCATATCTCTACAATGCTCCCAGAACATTAAGAAACATTCCAGGAACCTTAAAAAATGTGTTCTGGGAACATTCAAACTGTCCGTAATTATCAGCACAACTGGACAGTTTTCGTGTTATGAGAATATTTGCTGAGACCTAACGAATATTCTAGGAACTTCACAGAACCAATTTTGGTTTTCTGAGATACTTACAGGGAACTGGATTTGTGTAGCAGAAGTGTCCTGAGTTTGAGAAATATCTATTGCTTCTAGTGGATCCCTCTTCCAAGAGCAGTGGAGGCTTTGCCTCTTCCGTCATGGTAGACTATTTATTAGTGAGCTGTTTGGTCATGTAAATGCCATCTTAAGGCATTGTCTTCCGACAGGTGGCAATAGCCCTATGCAATGCTATAGTCCCTTGACTGACGATGTACAGACAAAAGTTATCTGATGTATGACGATGCTCTTAAGGGGCATCACATATACAGTGTATCACGTCTTTCATTCTAATCATGTCTTATCAGTGAGGTCAAACTGGCTGGTCTTATGATCCTCGAAGTCCACGGCACACACCATAATAGAGTCCGCTGTGATTGATAGGCTTCGTAGTGATGCTAGTCACATCTATGATTAATACAGTCTAGCACAAAGCACCGTGTAGACATGACTTGTTTTAATTAACCTGCGGGTGTCTATTAGAGCCTGCTGGGTGTCATCTCCCATGCTGCTACTTTCATTTTAATTAAGCATTATGTTGTACTATAGACCGCTGTTTAACTTCAACAGTCTTATTAGATCATTTCCCCTTTGCGCTCTCGGTGATAAGAACGCGAAAAAGCGGGTTTCCGCGGGAGATTCTTGATTTTGTTCTGTGTAGGAGCAGAGAGAGCAGCTATGAGTTATCTGCGCTGTGCTGTGCTCTCCTCCTCCCGGATTCATCATCAGGCTTCCTCCCTGGAACAGAACATTTATTCTGTGGGAGGTTCCGTGGGTGGGGGTCCCTAACATTTGATGAATGAATGCATCTCTGATTCACTTCTCTTTTATCTCCCCATTTCATCTTCAGTCGTCTCCTCTGAATCTTCTTATTTTTTTCTCCCTCTCTCTCGCTCTCTCTCACTTTGTATCTACCTCTCTCTCTCTCTCTCTCTCTCTCTCTCTCTCTCGCTCTCTCGCTCTCTCTCTCACTCTTTCTGGCCTCTGCTCCTCACTCAAAACAGTGGTTGCCATTGAACTCTTGGCTCTCTGTTGCATCTCTAGGGATCATATCTGAGAGACAGAAAGTCTACTCTCTGACTTGGGTCCAGTGAACTGTGAACTGTTGTTACTTATGTCTGGAGAATTATATTTCAAACACATCTGGTAAGTTAGTTGGTTAATTAGGTAGCTAGTTCACTAATAGCAGGTCATTTCATTAGTTGTAGATTACAACACTGCTTTTGTACAGATTACATTGAAGTGGAAAGTTCCAGATCCACTGAAGGGCTGATAGCAGCAAGCTGATCCTGTGTAGACTTCCGCTGCAGTGGGAGATTTGCCATTCCCAGCAGCGAGCGCTGCTCCGTTCCATTAGTGTCTTCATGGGAATCCAAGACTTCCTTGGGTTAGACATGTAGCCAAAGACGAGTCAGGGCTGTGCAGTCAGCCCATCCATTGATGCAGGTGCTTTAGCAGCTAGATACCAGCTAGCATCTCTCTGTATCTTTCTCTGTACTGGTGCTGAAGATGGAGCTGGAGGTCAAGGCACTGCATCAGCCCAACTGCTTTATCCTCCCCAACAGCACAGTGCAGAGCAGAGCAGCTCTCTCTCTCTCTCTCTCTCTCTCTCTCTCTCTCTCTCTCTCTCTCTCTCTCTCTCTCTCTCTCTCTCTCTCTCTCTCTCTCTCTCTCTCTCTCTCTCAATTCAATTCAATTCAATTCAATTCAAGGGCTTTATTGGCATGGGAAACGTGTTAACATTGCCAAAGCAAGTAAGGTAGATAATATATCAAGTGAAATTAACAGTAGACATCACGCATACAGAAGTTTCGAAAACAATAAAGACATTACAAATGTCATATTATATATATACAGTGTTTTTACAATGTACAAATGGTAAAGGACACAAGATAAAATAAATAAGCATAGATATGGGTTGTATTTACAATGGTGCGTGTTCTTCACTGGTTGCCCTTTTCTCGTGGCAACAGGTCACAAATCTTGCTGCTCTGATGGCACATTGTGGAATTTGTTTTCGAATTCTTCGTGGATCTGTGTAATCTGAGGGAAATATGTCTTTCTAATATGGTCATACATTGGGCAGGAGGTTAGGAAGTGCAGCTCAGTTTCCACCTCATTTTGTGGGCAGTGAGCACATAGCCTGTCTTCTCTTGAGAGCCATGTTTGCCTACGGCGGCCTTTCTCAATAGCAAGGCTATGCTCGCTGAGTCTGTACATAATCAAAGCTTTCCTTAATTTTGGGTCAGTCACAGTGGTCAGGTATTCTGCCACTGTGTACTCTCTGTTTAGGGCCAAATAGCATTCTAGTTTGCTCTGTTTTTTTGTTAATTCTTTCCAATGTGTCAAGTAATTATCTTTTTGTTTTCTCATGATTTGGTTGGGTCTAATTGTGCTGCTGTCCTGGGGCTCTGTAGGGTCTCTCTCTGTCTGTCTCTCTCTCTCTCTCTCTCTCTCTCTCTCTCTCTCTCTCTCTCTCTCTCTCTTCTCTCTCTCTCTCTCTCTCTCTCTCTCTCTCTCTCTCTCTCCCTCTCTCTCTCTTGCTGTGAGTATCTTGCTCTCCCTCTCTCTCTCTCTTGCTGTGAGTATCTCGCTCTCTCACTCTCTCTCTCTCTTGCTGTGAGTATCTCGCTCTCTCTCTCTCTCTCTCTCTCTCTCTCTCTCTCTCTTGCTGTGAGTATCTCGCTCTGTCCCTCAGGGGGTTTAGTTTGTGTGATTCTACACTCCAGCTTCTTTAGCTCAACTTTGCTACTTGGCACTGTGAAGATTTTACTTCTCTCTTATTCCAGGCTCACACAGCCCCTAATGTGATTATGATACGAATAAGCAATACAGATTTGAGATTTCATTGGAAAGGTTTCCCTTGCTGAGAAAGCAAATGTTCGTGTTCCATCGAATGCATGCAGCAGCGTCAATGGAAAGGGATAGAAATCCCAAAGTCAATGATGACCTAGTGTGGAAAAAGACCCCAGTAAACAGGTTTTATGTGAACAGGAAATCTCTGGAGTCATTCTAACTGGTGGGGCTCCCATGAGTTGAAACAATTTGAAGGGGAAGTTATGAAATGATCTGATATTTGCCTTGACGGGTGGAAAGATAGACTTGAACTGAGAACTCATTGTGTGATTTGTGTTTTATTGTTCCTCTGTAACCTGGTTATTCTGGGATATTTTTCTTTTACGGGATATTTTTCATTTTTGGGATATTTTTCTGTGACCGTTTGGAGGAAGTGAGGTCATGGATCGTAAGGGGAGGGAAAAGGGCCTCTGGAATCATTTGTTAAAATAACCGTCAATCCCACTGGGCACACACTGGCTGAATCAACATTTCAATTAAATTACATTAAACCAATGTGAACTAGACGTTGAATAGACGTCTGTGTCAAGTGGGATGCCACAGTGGAATAGGTGTCGGGCACACACCCATACGCACACTATTATTTTAAATAATAACAGGCCATTGTATATTTAACATGATTGTTGCAGAGTTATTAGGTGATATAGATTGAGTCTAAAAAACATTAGGAACACCTTCCTAATATTGAGCTGCACCCCTTCTGCCCTCAGAACAGCCTCATATCGTTGGGGCATGGACTCTACAAGGTGTTGAAGGCGTTCCACAGGGATGCTGACCCATGTTGACTCCAATGTTTCCCACAGTTGTGTCAAGTTGGCTGGTAGTGGATCTCTACTCTGAATAGCTTGTTCCATATCATCCCACAGATGCTCAACTAGATTGAGATCTGGTGACTGGGCAGTAAGCTGAATTCACTGTCACGTTTGTGAAACCATTCCTGGACAATCCTAGCCTTGTGGCATGGGGCATTATCCTGCTGAGAAAACATTTGCATATGGATACATTGCTGCCATGAAGGGATGCACCTGATTGGTAAGGACCTTCAGATATCCTGTGGCATTCAAATGTTGCTAACTGTAACCCGTCTGTTGCTCTACACAATTCCTGTCAGCCTCCTGTGTCCTCTTTCATCAATTACCTGTTTTCAACCACTAGCCTCCCGTTGGCTGGATGTCCTTTGGGTGGTGCTTTTCTTGATAGACATGGAAAACTGTAAAAAAAAAACACACAAAAAAACAGTTATTGACACACTCAAACCAACTACCATTCCCCGTTCAAAGGCACTTAAAAATGTTGTCTGACCCATTCACCTTCTGAATGGCACACATGCACAATCCATGTCTCAAGTCTCTCAAGGCTTACAACTCCTTCTTTAACCTGTCTCCTCCCCTTCAGCTACACTGATTGAAGTGGATTTAACAAGTGACATCAGTCAGCCAGTCAGCCAGTCTGCCATGCAGTCTTGTAATGAGTCAGGCCCTGAAGCTAACCTCATTAAGACAGGAGAGTCCTCGTCATTAAGGCAGGATCTGTCCTCATCCCTCTCCACCTGCAGGCTAGCGCCAGCCCTGTCAGCTCTCAGCCTTTAATTGAGTTCTCACTGTTCTTTATTTTATTGTCAGCATTATACCCTCACGTTGTTATCCCCCTCACCAACCCAACCTCCACCCCCTCACCAACTCCCACCCCCCCACCAAACCCAACCCCCTCACCAACCCCACCCCCTCACCAACACCACCACCACTCAACATCCACACTTCTCACCAACCCAACCCCAACCCCCACCCCTCACCAACCCCCACCCCTCACAAACCCCCACCCCCTCACAAACCCCCACCTCCTCACCAACCCCCATCCTCTTACCAACCCCCACCCCCTCATCAACTGTCACCCCCTCACCAACCTCCACCCCCTCACCAACTCCCACCCCCACCAAACCCAACCCCCTCACCAACCCCAATCACCACCAATCCTACCCTCACCCCCCACCCAATTCCACCCTCACCTCCTTTTTAAAAATGATTTCAGAGAGTAAGCGCTTTCTCCATATTAAGATGTGAAATTCACTTAGAGAGTAGGCTTGAAATAGAATGGAACGAACAATTACCCTGATCTATTTTTCACCCTATCTCTCTTTTCTCTCACTCCCCTACTCCATCCTTGTTACCCCTCCCCTTCTGTATCTAACTTCTTTCTCTAATTCTCTGTCTTTCTCTCCCCCTTCCTCTTTCGCTCTCTCTCTCTCTCAATCTCAATCTCAATTTATATTTATATTTCAAGTTAAGGGCTTTATTGGCATGGGAAACATTTGTTAACATTGCCAAAGCATGTGGGAAAAAAATGGAAAAGTAATGTACTGTAAACATTACACTCCAAAAGAATCAAGATATTTGAAATGTAATATTATGTGCAAATAGTTACAGTACAAAAGGAAAAATACAAAGACATAAATATGGGTTGTAATTACAATGGTGTTTGTTCTTCACTAGTTGCCCTTTTCTTGTGGCACCAGGTCACAAATTGTTCTGCTGTGATGGCACAGTGTGGTATTTCACCCAATAGATATGGGAGTTTATCAGCATTGGATTTGTTTTTGAATTCTCTGTGGATCTGTGTATTCTGAGGTAAATATGTATCTCTTACATGGTCATACATTTGGCAGGAGGTTAGGAAGTGCAGCTCAATTTCCACCTCATTTTGTGGGCAGTGTGTAAGGGATTTTCTTCCGAAGAGGAGAGGCGAGAAGGATCGGAGGACCAATACGCGGCGTGGTAAGTGTCCATGGTTCTTTTAATAAGAAATAGTACACATGAACAACTGAATACAAAAAACAATAAACGTGGAATGAACGAAACCCAAAACAGTACCGTGTGGTGAAAAAACACAGACACGGAAACAAACACCCATAAACACACAGTGAAACCCAGGCAACCTAAGTATGATTCTCAATCAGAGACAACTAATGACACCTGCCTCTGATTGAGAACCATACTAGGCCAAAACATAGAAATCCACAAATCATAGAAAAACAAACATAGACTGCCCACCCCAACTCACGCCCTGACCACACTAAATAATGACAAAACAAAGGAAATAAAGGTCAGAACGTGACACAGTGTGCACATAGCCTTAATTCTCTTGAGAGCCAGGTCTGCCTACGGTGGCCTTTCTCAATAGCAAGGCTATGCTCACTGAATCTGTACATTGTCACATCTTTCCTTCATTTTGGGTCAGTCACAGTGGTCAGGTATTCTGCCACTGTGTACTCTCTGTTTAGGGCCAAATAGCATTCCAGTTTGCTCTGTTTTTTTTTAAATAATTCTTTCCAATGTGTCAAGTAATTATCTTTTTGATTTGGTTGGGTTTAATTGTGTTGCTGTCCTTGGACTCTGTGGGGTCTGTTTGTGTTTGTGTACAGAGCCCCAGGACCAGCTTGCTTAGGGGACTCATCTCCAATGTCATCTCTCTGTAGGTGATGTCATTGTTATGGAAGGTTTGCGAACACTTCCTTTTAGGTGGTTGTAGAATTGAATGGCTCTTTTCTGGATTTTGACAATTAGCGGGTATCTATCAAATTCTGCTCTATATGTATTATTTGGTGCTTTACACTGTACACAGAGGATATTTTTACAGAATGCTGCAAGCAGTCTCAATTTGGTGTTTGTCCCATTTTGTGAATTCAATTCTTGGTTGGTGAGCGGACCCCAGACCTCACAACCATAACGGGCAATGGGTTCTATAACTGAATATATTAAGCCAGATCCTAATTGGTATGTCAAATTTTATGTTCCTTTTGATGGCATAGAATGCCCTTCTTGCCTTGTCTCTCAGATCGTTCACAACTTTTGGAAGTTATCTGTGGCACTGATGTTTAGGCCAAGGTATGTATCGTTTTTTGTGTGCTCTCGGGAAATGATGTCTGGATGGAATTTGTATTCGTGGTCCTGGCCCGTGGTCCTGACCTTTTTGGAACACCATTATTTTTGTCTTACTAAGATGTACTGTTTGGGCCCAAGTCTGACAGAACACGTGCAGAGATCTAGGTGCTGCTGTAGGCCCTCCTTGGTTGGGGACAGAAGCACCAGATCATCAGCAAACAGTAGACATTTGATGTCAGATTATAGTAGGGTGAGGCCGGGTGCTGCAGACTGTTCCAGATCATCAGCAAACAGTAGACATTTGATGTCAGATTCTAGCAGGGTGAGTCCTGATGCTGCAGACCGTTCCAGATCATCAGCAAACAGTAGACATTTGATGTCAGATTCTAGTAGGGTGAGGCCTGGTGCTGCAGACCGTTCCAGTGCCGGCGCCAATTCGTTGATATTTATGTTGAAAAGGGTGGGGCGTAAGCTGCATCCCTGTCTCACCCCACGACCCTGAGGAGAAAAATGTGTGTTTTATGCCAATTTTAACCCACATTTGTTGTTTGTGTACATGGATTTTATAATGTTGTATGTTCTTCCCCAGCACCACTTTCCATCAGTTTGTATAGCAGACCCTCATGCCAAATTGAGTCAAAAGATTTTTTGAAATCAACAAAGCATGTGAAGACTTTGCCTTTGTTTTGGTTTGTTTGTTTGTCAATTAGGGTGTGCAGGGTGATCTGTCATACAGTCATTTTGTAAAAAGCCAATTTGACATTTGCTCAGTAGTACATTGTTTTCACTTAGGAAATGTAAGTGTCTGTTGTTACTGATAATGCAGAGGATTTTCCCAAGGTTGCTGTGGACGAATATCCCACAGTAGTTATTGTGGTCAAATTTGTCTCCACTTTTGTGGATTGGGGTGATCAGTCCTTGGTCCCAAATAGGGACGATTGGGGAAGATGCCAGAGCTAAGGATGATGTTTATGTATTGCCAATTGGAGTTTGTGGTCTGTATATTTTATAATTTCATTGAGGATACCTTCAACACCACAGGCCTTTTTGGGTTGGAGGGTTTGTATTTTGTCCTGTAGTTCATTCAATGTAATTTGAGAATCCAGTGTCTTCTGGTCGTCTTTAATAGTTGATTCTTAGATTTGTATTTGATCATGTATATGTTTTTGCTGTTTATTCTTTGTTATAGGGCCAAAGAGTGGTTTACACAGACATCTTTTTTATAGGGCCAAAGAGTGGTTTACTCAGACATCTTTGTTATAGGGCCAAAGAGTGGTTTACTCAGACATCTTTGTTATAGGGCCAAAGAGTGGTTTACTCAGACATCTTTGTTATAGGGCCAAAGAGTGGTTTACTCAGACATCTTTGTTATAGGGCCAAAGAGTGGTTTACCCAGACATCTTTGTTTTGGATAGCTCTTCCTGTTGTTGTTTGGTTAGTGTTTTCCAGAGTCTATGAATTATTCAATGACATTGAGCTGATTTCTGATGTGCTGTTCGTTCTTTTTCCGTAGTGTATTTCTGTATTATTTAGTGATTCACCATAAGGAAGGTGTAGGCTCAGATTTCTCTATGTCTCTATGTTTTTGGTTGATATGTTTCTCAATTTCTTTCTCAGGTTTTTGCATTCTTCATCCAACCATTTGTGATTGTTTGTAAATTTTCTTTGGTTTTCTATTTCACATTTTTAGATTTGATAGGGAAACTGAGAGGTCAAACATACTGTTTCGGTTTTCTACTGCCAGGTCTCTCACTATCGACTTACCTGGACAATACTCTGTGAGGTGAGGTCCGGCCTGCTCCCAATGATCATTTCATTAGAAGGGCAGAGAAGAGCAGAGCGGAAATAATATATCCCTTCATCACTCCTATACACAGCATTTGCATCCATGGAAATGGGCAGAGAGAAATAGAGAGAGACTGATGAACTCCCATATCTACTGGGTGCAATACCACAGTGTAGCATCACAGCAGCAAGATGTGTGACCTGTTGCCACAAGAAAAGGGCAACCAGTGAAGAACAAACACCATTGTAAATACACCCCATATTTATGTTAATTTATTTTTCCTTTTGTACTTTAACCATTTGCACATCCTTACAACACTGTAAATATACATAATATGACATTGGTAATGTCTTTATCCTTTTGGAACTTCTGTGAGTGTAATGTTTACTGTTCATTTTTATAGTTTATTTCACTTTTGTATATCATCTACTTCACTTGCTTTGGCAATGTTAACATATGTATTGAATTGAGAGAGAGAGAGAGGGAGAGAGAGAGAGAGAGAGAGAGAGAGAGAGAGAGAGAGAGAGAGGAGAGAGAGAGAGAGAGAGAGAGAGAGAGAGAGAGAGAGAGAGAATAAATTATCAGTTCTATCTGGCCATGGCCCAGAGGATGGCTTGCCTGCACACACAGTTGGCTGGCTAGTTCGGAGATGATATGATGCAATTGGAGAGAGACCCAGCTAGGGCTGTGCTAATATGCATAAATGCACTTTAGCTGGGACACCCACATCTTGGGTGTCACTATGGGATCACATGCTATACACACTACAGGCAAGTCCTAAGGGTAGTGTTGCCCTTAAAGCCCTCCTCTCTCCCACTTGCATCCCTTCCCTTCAGGCTGTGCTTGGGCTCAGGGAGCAGAGGGCCCTTCATTACTGAACAGCAGTAGGGGGAACATGCGAACAGAGGGACACGGGGACAGGCGGACAGAGGGACAGGGGGACAGGCGGGCAGAGGGACAGGGCGACAGAGGGACAGGGGGACAGACGGACAGAGGGACATGGGGACAGAGGGACAAGGGGGACAGGCGGGCAGAGGGACAGGGGGACAGGCGGACAGGCGGACAGAGGGACAGAGGGACAGGGGGACAGGCGGACAGAGGGACAGGGGACAGAGGGACATGGGGAAAGGGAGACAGGCGGAAAGAGGGACAGGCGGACAGAGGGACAGGGGGACAGGTGGACAGAGGTACAGGGTGACAAGGAAACAGGGGGACAGGCAGACAAAGGGACAGAGGGACAGAGGGACATAGGGACAGGGAAACAGGGGGACAGGCGGACAGAGGGACAGGGGGACAGGCGGGCAGAGGGACAGGGGGACAGGGGGACAGGCAGACAGGGGGACAGGGGGACAGGGGGACAGAGGGACATAGGGACATAGGGACAGGGAAACAGGGGGACAGGCGGACAGAGGGACAGGGGGACAGGCGGGCAGAGGGACAGGGGGACAGGGGGACAGGCAGACAGGGGGACAGGTGGACAGAGGGACAGGGGGACAGGTGGGCAGAGGGACAGGGGGACAGGCAGGCAGGGGGACAGGCGGACAGAGGGACAGGGGGACAGGCAGACAGAGGGACAGAGGGACAGGGGGACAGGCGGACAGAGGGACAGGGGACAGGGGAACCCACGGCCCGGCCTAATGATGCTAATACATTTGTTTCTCATCTGTTATCATTCCCCACTGATACAGGAGAAGACTGATACCGCAACAACTGCTGTGTGTATGGGGGGGGGGGGGGGCATGTGTGTGCGTGTGCGTGCTTGACAGAAAGAGAGACAGGGTCAGGAGTCTGAAACATTGATTCACTGATGGGGTCCAGCAGCACTGTCTGGTTGTCTGTCTGTCCCTGGCTGGTCCATGCCTGGTGTGTGTCTGTGTGTTCATGTTTAGTACTGCATAGGCCTGACATCGTTAAGCCCTAATGAGCCACTCACTCTGTCTGTCAGGGCAGGTCATCCAAAGCATACTGCTGGGAGGAAGGACAGGTCACTTTGGAGAAACCACAGTACACCAGTCCACTGCCAAGCCTCCAGTCTAATTTGTAATCTAATAAATTCCAACAAGTAATCAGCAACAGCCAATGGCTTTTCAATATAACCCTCCTTGCTCTCTCCGACTAGACTGTGATAATTGTCCCGTAATGTGGTCAAGAGGACTGGAGAGGGGGAGAGGGGAACTAGAAGAGGAGAGGGAGAGAATGTCAGGCCCATCTCTTTGCAGAAAATAGCCTCCAAATGTGCAAGGCAAGACTCCTATTATTAGGACGTCTAAACTGACAAGGAGGTGGCTGTGGCCTGTTTACGTTTGCTGGGGATATTTGGAGCGAGGTACCAGAATGAGGGAGGGAGAGAGAGACAGAGAGGGGGGAGGGAGGGAGGGAGGGAGGGAGGGAGGGAGGGAGGGAGGGAGGGAGGGGGAGGGAGGGAGGGAGGGAGGGAGGGAGGGAGGGAGGGAGGGAGGGAGGGAGGGAGGGAGTAACCAGGATAGTCCAGGAAGTGTGAGGCAGATAATTGCAGCTGACAGTCCAGTCTGCCACACAGTTAATTTGAGCCTGAGCCCAGGTCCCTAGTATTTAGCACATTCTGTTCAGGTACATGCCAAACACTTCTCTCTCTCTCTCTCTCTCTCTCTCTCTCTCTTCTTCTTTTACTCTCTATCTCCTCTTCTTTTACTCTCTCGCTCTCCCTCTATCTCTCTCTCTCTCTCTCTCCCTCTCCCACTCTCTCTCTCGCTCATCTCTTTTTACTCTCTCTCTCTCGCTCTTCTTCTTTTACCCTCCCTCCTCTTCTTTTACTCTCTCTCTCTCTCTCTCTCTCCCTCCCCAACTCTCTCTCTCGCTCTTCTCTTTTTACTCTCTCTCTCTCTCTCTCTCTCTCTCTCCCTCTCCCACTCTCTCTCTCGCTCTTCTCTTTTTACTCTCTTTCTCTCGCTCTCTCTTCTTTTACTCTCTCTCTCCCCCTCTCGCTCTCTCTTCTCTTCTTTTACTCTCCCCCTCTCTCTCTCTCATCCTACCTGTTTCTCTCAGATTCTCTCTTTCTGTCAGTCATATAATCAGTCATCAGTAAAAATGAATAGAGCTATGAGTGACTCTACTGATGCACTGCACACACTGTGTTCTTATTTTCCTAGGTTTTCACTGGGCGATACTGTACCTGTCAGTGATTGGACGGCCCGCTGCGTCATCCCTAACTCTCTGACAGGTGGGCCATTATATGAAGAGAAGAAAATAATCCCTCTCTTCTGAAGATCACCTTTCAAAAAATGAGAAGTCTCAGTTGCCAGTCTCCCAAGTCCAAGCTCTTACCTTCAATCTGCAGTGAATAATGAATCCACTCTTAATAATAGTGACTATATTTGAAGCACACACTCTTCAATGTCTATGTCTGGATTTGGCTTTTGTGTGAGTCTCTGAGTGCTTGTGGCTTTCTTAATGCCTTTAGTATTCTCTCTGGTATGCAAGCTGGTTTCGCTCAGGTTATGTATGTGTCCCTGCAACCTTAAAGGTCCTCAATGATGTCACCACTGCCCTTGATTTTAAGCAATGTTGTGCAGCTATTATGATTGACTTGGCCAAAGCTTTTGACACGGTAGACCATTCCATTCTTGTTGGTCGGCTAAGGAGTGTTGGTGTCTCTGAGGGGTCTTTGGCCTGGTTTTCTAATTACCTTTCTTAAAGAGCACAGTGTGTAAGCTTTAACAGCCACTGCCTGTCACCATGGGAGAACCCCAAGGCGTGATCCTAGGCCCCACGCTCTTCTCAACAACGTCAACAACATAGCTCAGACAATAGGAAGCTCTCTCATCCATTACATGCAGATGGTTGTCTTTTACTCAGCTAGCCCCCACGGGTTTTGTGTTAAACGCTCTACAACAAGCTTTCTTAGAGTCCAACAAGCTCTTAGTATCCTACATAAACAATTGTTTATCCTAGCCCCTGTCACCACAGGAGGTGTTTTGCCTCTTGGTAGGCCGTCATTGTAAATACCATTTTTTTCTGACTTGACTTGCCTAGCTAAATAAAGGTTAAATAAATACAAATAAATAATTGAAATGATATTGTGTGTGCGTGCATAAGTGTGTGTATGTATAAAGTCACCTGTGTGTACTAAAGTGTGTGCAAGAGGGTGCAAGTCATCAAGCTTTGGATCGTCCTGAACTTGTGACCTTGGCTCAGTCTCCACTGTACTGCGTGTGTCTGTGTGGAAGGTTGGGAATGCCCAATGGCTCCTGAACCAGCTTACTGTACCCTAGATGGCATTAACCCTCCCGGTCCCACATCCCTGCAACCACTTGACATTTTAATAAAAATTTCCCTGAGTGCTCGCACATTAAAGGGCGTGACATTTCATTTGCACTCGAGGCTGATTAAAATGCACCCTTATGGTCTCAAGAATAGAAGGGCCATTTGTGTACCCTCTGTTTATGATTAGGAGGAAAGGCATGAATGTGAGATGTGCCGATGGAGAAAACAATAGAAAGGCCTTTTCTGGTTCACTACGAAGCACAGTACAGATATAGTGATCCCTTTTAAGACCTACACTGTACGTTGAAAAGTGTAGGTGCGGAAAACTACATTGAAAGGATAATGGTCATCTCATTAAAAGTCCACCTCACGTTACTTGATTAAATATTGAATCACATTCGATCCACAACTTGAAATTCTGAAATCGTATTGTTTGATCGTATTTGTGTTAGTTTTTCTCCACAGGCAGTACAGAAGAGAAAATCACATTTGGCGTGACGAGTTTGACATCTCTGCTCAGCGTACATTCCTGGCATGTTGGATTTGTGTCTGTGTCACAGCACCTGAGTGGCACTGGTCTGGCTGGGTGTTGCTTCTGTGCTGTGTGTTAGTCCCAGCTGTGCTGAGTGTTCTGACTCCAGGCCAGGTTTCACCTGTCACCTCCTATTGGGACAGAGTGCTGTACAATGGCCTGCGGCCTGTTGTAGTCACTGCTGTACGGACCAACTGTAATGGCTTTCTTCTGTTGAAGGAGGAGCGGACCAAAATGCAGCGTGATGGTTACTCATGTTTATTGAATGAAAGTAGACTAGACGTGAAATAACTGAACATGAACAAAAACAACAGACGGAAAGGTGAAAGAACTATACAGCCTGTCTGGTGAAACTAAACACCGAGACAGGAACAATCACCCACGAAAACACTCAAAGAATATGGCTACCTAAATATGGTTCCCAATCAGAGACAATGATAATCACCTGACTCTGATTGAGAACCGCCTCAGGCAGCCATAGACTATGCTATACACCCCACACAACCCCAAGACGAAACACACCACAAAAACCCATGTCTGAACCCACCCTGTTTAACTGGGTCCTGGAATTCCTGACAGGCTGCCCCCAGGTGGTGAAGGTAGGAAACAACACCTCCACTTCACTGATCCTCAACACTGGCGCACCACAAGGGTGTGTGCTCAGCCCCCTCCTGTAGTCTCTGTTCACCCATGACTGCGTGGCCACGCACGCCTCCAACTCGATCATCAAGTTTGCAGACTGCACAACAGTAGTAGGCTTGATTACCAATAATGACAAGACAGCCTACAGGGAGGAGGTGGTCATGGACTTCAGCAAACAGCAGAGGAAGCTCCCCCCTATTCACATCGACGGGACCACAGTGGAGAAGGTGGAAAGCTTGAAGTTCCGTGGAGTACACATCACTGACAAACTGAAATGGTCCACCCGCGGTCAGTGCAGGTGCATCAATGCTGGGACTAAGAGACTGAAAAAGGCCATCAGACTGCTAAACAGCAATCACTAGCACATTAGTTGAAACGGCTGCTCCAGTTTCAACTGTTCTGCCGTATTATTATTGGACCATGCCGGTCATTTAAGAACATTTGAACATCTTGGCCATGTTCTGTTATAATCTCCAACCGGCACAGCCAGAAGAGGACTGGCCACCCCACATATAGCCTGGTTCCTCTCTAGGTTTCTTCCAAGGTTTTGGCCTTTCTAGGGAGTTTTTCCTAGCCACCGTGCTTCTACACCTGCATTGCTTGCTGTTTGGGGTTTTAGGCTGGGTTTCTGTACAGCACTTTGAGATATCAGCTGATGTATGAAGGGCTATATAAATAAATTTGATTTGATTTGTTGCAAACATACAGTTGAAGTCGAAAGTTTACATACACTTAGGTTGGAATCATTAAAACTCATTTTTCAACCACTCCACAAATTTCTTGCTAACAAACTATAGTTTCGGCAAGTCGGTTAAGACATCTACTTTGTGCAAGACACAAGTCATTTTTCCAACAACTGTTTACAGATAGATTATTTAATTTATAATCCACTGTATCACGATTCCAGTGGGTCAGAAGTTTAAATACACTAACAAGACTGCCTTTAAACAGCTTTCAAAATTCCGTAAAATTATGTCATGGCTTTAGAAGCTTCTGGTAGGCTAATTGACATAATTTGAGTCAATTGAGGGTGTACCTGTGGATGCATTTCAAGGCCTACCTTCAAACTCAGTGCCTCTTTGCTTGATATCATGGTAAAATCCAAATAAATCAACCAAGAGCCCAGAATAAAACTTTAGACCTCCACAAGTCTGGTTCATCCTTGGGAGCCATTTCCTAATGCCTGAAGGTACCACGTTCATCTGTACAAACAATAGTACCCAAGTATAAACACCATGGGACCACACAGCCATCATACCGCTCGGGAAGGAGATGCATTCTGTCTCCTAGAGATGAAAGTACTTTGGTGCGAAAAGTGCAAATCAATCCCAGAACAACAAAAAAAACTTGTGAAGATGCTGGAGGAAACAGGTACAAAGTTTCTATATCCACATGAAAACGAGTCCTTTATCGACATAACCTGAAAAGCCGCACAGCAAGGAAGAAGCCACTGCTCCAAAACCATCATAAAAAAAGCCAGACTGCGGTTTTCAACTGCACATGGGGACAAAGATGGTACTTTTGGAGAAATATTCTCTGGTCTGATGAAACAAAAATAGAACTGTTTGGCCATGATGACCATCGTTATGTTTGGAGGAAAAAGGGGGAGGCTTGCAAGCTGAAGAACACCATCCCAACCGTGAAGCATGGGGGTGGCAGCATCATGTTGTGGTGGTGCTTTGCTGCAGGAGGGACTGGTGCACTTCACAAAATTGATAGCATCATGAGGAACAAAATTTATGTGGATATATTGAAGCAACATCTCTCAAGACATCATTCAGGAAGTTAAAGCTTGGTTGCAAATGGGTCTTCCAAATGGACAATTCTTAAAATAAGGTGGTGATCCTAACTGACTTAAGGCAGGTAACCTTTACTAGGGTTATATGTCAGGAATTGTGAAAAACTGAGTTTAAATGTATTTGGCTAAGGTGTATGTAAACTTCAGACTTCAACTGTAAGGTTTGGGATAGGCTTAAAGAAAAATATTGAATATTTCTATCGCTGGATCAAACATGCATCCTTTGGAACCAGAGGAAGATGCTTACGACCATCCACCATCCACAACACCGCTGCAAAACTGAAACCTACTTGAAGGTAACAGCGCTCACTGTTGCCCCTAGTGGCCGGTTTCCATGTCATCTCCCAACGTCCTCAGACATGGATGGTTGTGGAATACTGACCTGTATCACGGGTGACTTACCTGGTACGGCCCTGCCGCTCGCCTGGGGTCCACTCTAAACGCCCCGCTTCCAGAGCCACTCACACTCACCAGAAACTCACCTGTCTGTCTGTGTGTCTGTGTGTCTGTGTGTCTGTGTGTCTGTGTGTATGTCTGTCTGTCTGTCTGTCTGTCTGTCTGTCTCTGCCTGCCTGTCTGTCTGTCTGTCTGTCTCTGTCTGTCTGTCTGTCTGTCTGTCTGTCTGTCTGTCTGTCTGTCTGTCTGTCTGTCTGTCTGTCTGTCTGTCTGTCTCTCTGTCTCTCTGTCTCTCTGTCTCTGAGTCTATCTGATCTGACAGGGCACACTGAGATGTTTATCTTACCTCAGAGTTTGACCTGGTTTTGTGTTGTGTTTCTTAAATGTCGGAATTCACTGAAAATGCTTATTGGAGACGTACAGGGTTCAGACTTATTGAGTGTGTTGGAAAATGGTTTGAGGTGAAGGATAACAGCATAGAGAAAAACAACTCTGGGAAATAAAATGCAGCCATGTATTAATGTACTGTATTCCAATGGATAGACAATGCGATTGGTTTATACTGCCTGTATACAAACTTGTTCTGCTTGGTCTCTGGGGACCAATAGGAAGTCAGAGAAAAGCTCCACCAGGGATTCCTTCTATGACACATAATTTTTCTATAAAGTCTTGGACATCATTTCTCTCAGGGTCATGTTCCATCACTGGCAGCATCACACACACACACACACACACACACACACACACACACACACACACACACACACACACACACACACACACACACACACACACACACACACACACACACACACACACACACACACACACACACACACACACACTGATACAACTAGGGGTGATTTACCTATTCTATCCTATAGTTGGAGGGGGGGGGGGGTGTTGAGATGATGATGATGTGATCCTCTGTCCTATTTGCTCTCCTTCCATCATGGTTAGTGTGTTATGACATCTTTAACTCAATTCCATTAAATTAGCACAGTGAAATGTATAGCCGTAAAAAACTATGTATGATATACTTGTATCCTCAAGCAGCCAATGAGGAGCAAGTAAACGGTAACATAGTAACCTAATTACAAGTATTTTATATAATATCCAATGACCGCTTAGTTGTTAAAATAGGAGAGGTCCATGGGTTAATCATAGCCTGTGAGCAGTCTCATGTAATTGAAGCATAATATTATAATTAGTTCACTTTTACTCAAACTTACTGTATCTGTGTCAATAAAAAATATAGTCCACATGGCCGGCCTAATCACACATGTCAACTTAGAAAGAAAAAAAAACATACATAGTCTATGATATTGACGTTCCAGCGACCTATTATGTGTAACATGAACCCTATTGAATTACATCATCACAGCGTATGGGATTTCTCATTGCTATTTCAACTTGTGTTGGATCATCGAGAGTCTTTACGGATTGGCTCAGTTGTAAAACACACTATTAGTGTTGTCGTCAGGCTGGTATCAGCTTTTATACGCCACAGAAAAATAACTGTTAGAGTCAACAGTACTGACAACAGTGATGGAGGTGGTGCTCTAGCAGTCGTAGGTGTGTGTGATGTGTACTCAGACAACGTGGTGTGTATCATGCACAGCCATAATGTTATGGAGATGACAGTTACAGTATATCCTCAACTCCATCACCACTACTCAGTCAAACCACAGATATCTACAGTGGCAGAAACAAACGACTAGTTTCCCTTTGCCTCTCCCTCAGCAGCCAGGCTAGCCTAGCCAGAGGGGATGACACGAACGTAGAGAGAGAGGGATAGCGGGAGGGAGGGATAGAGGGATGGAGGGACGTAGAGGAGGGAGTTAAAAGGAGAAAGAGGCTAAATTGGGAATCTATTACTGAGGTTTCAGTATAGCAGGTCCTCTCTCTCGACCCCCGTAAACACACAGAAATGTGTTCAAGTGAAAGGGCTTTATAAGTTTCCCTTCTTGGGAGTAATGTGGTTTGAATGGCTGGTAAAATGGGACTGGGAGAATTTCATTCCCGCTCTCTCCCCAGGCGAGTCACCTTTGACCCACGATAATATGAGCCTTTTCTATTTTTTCCCCACTCTTTCCCTGTTCTCCCTCTCTCCCTGTTCTCCCTCACTCCCTGTTCTCCATCTCTCCATCTCTCCATTTCTCTGTCTGATGGGAAGAAGAAATAAATCGAGGGCACTGGAGCGGCGGGGGAAGGGGGAGGATGGGGGTTGTGGTATGGAATGAGGTGGGAGCAGCGGGGGATGGGGGAGGATGGGGGTTGTGGTACGGATTGAGGTGGGAGCAGCGGGGGATGGGGGAGGATGGGGGTTGTGGTACGGAATGAGGTGGGAGCAGCGGGGGATGGGGGAGGATGGGGGTTGTGGTACGGGATGAGGTGGGAGCAGCGGGGGATGGGGGAGGATGGGGGTTGTGGTACGGGATGAGGTGGGAGCAGCGGGGGATGGGGGAGGATGGGGGTTGTGGTACGGGATGAGGTGGGAGCAGCGGGGGATGGGGGAGGATGGGGGTTGTGGTACGGGATGAGGTGGGAGCAGCGGGGGATGGGGGAGGATGGGGGTTGTGGTACGGGATGAGGTGGGAGCAGCGGGGGATGGGGGAGGATGGGGGTTGTGGTACGGGATGAGGTGGGAGCGGCGGGGATGGGGGGAGGATGGGGGTTGTGGTACGGGATGAGGTGGGAGCGGGGGGGGGATGGGGGAGGATGGGGGTTGTGGTACGGGAATGAGGTGGGAGCGGCGGGGGGACGGGGGGAGGATGGGGGTTGTGGTACGGGGGGGAGGATGGGGGTTGTGGTACGGGATGAGGTTGGAGCGGCGGGGGACGGGGGAGGATGGGGGTTGTGGTACGGGATGAGGTGGGAGCGGCGGGGGACGGGGAGGATGGGGGTTGTGGTACGGGATGAGGTGGGAGCGGCGGGGGACGGGGGAGGATGGGGGTTGTGGTACGGGATGAGGTGGGAGCGGCGGGGGAAGGGGGAGGATGGGGGTTGTGGTACGGGATGAGGTGGGAGCGGCAGGGGACGGGGGAGGATGGGGGTTGTGGTACGGGATGAGGTGGGAGCGGAGGGGACGGGGGAGGGTGGAGGTTGTGTTACGGGATGAGGTGGGAGCGGCAGGGGACGGGGGAGGATGGGGGTTGTGGTACGGGATGAGGTTGGAGCGGCGGGGGACGGGGGAGGATGGGGGTTGTGGTACGGGATGAGGTGGGAGCGGCGGGGGAAGGGGGGAGGGTGGAGGATGGGGGTTGTGCTACGGGATGAGGTGGGAGCGGCAGGGGACGGGGGAGGATGGGGGTTGTGGTACGGGATGAGGTGGGAGCGGCAGGGAACGGGGGAGGATGGGGGTTGTGGTACGGGATGAGGTGGGAGCGGCAGGGGACGGGGGAGGATGGGGGTTGTGGTACGGAATGAGGTGGGAGCGGCGGGGGATGGGGGAGGATGGGGGTTGTGGTACGGGATGAGGTGGGAGCGGCGGGGGACGGGGGAGGATGGGGGTTGTGGTACGGGATGAGGTGGGAGCGGAAGGGGACGGGGAGGATGGGGGTTGTGGTATGGGTTGAGGGGGGAGCAGCGGGGGATGGGGGAATGGAGGTTGTAGTACAGGATGAGGGGGGAGCGGCAGGGGATGGGGGAGGATGGGGGTTGTGGTACGGGATGAGGTGGGAGCGGCGGGGGATGGGGGAGGATGGGGGCTGTGGTACGGAATGAGGTGGGAGCAGCGGGGGATGGGGGAGGATGGGGGTTGTGGTATGGAATGAGGTGGGAGCAGCGGGGGATGGGGGAGGATGGGGGTTGTGGTACGGGATGAGGTGGGAGCGGCGGGGGACGGGGGAGGGTGGGGGTTGTGGTATGGGATGAGGTGGGAGCGGCGGGGGATGGGGGAGGATGGGGGTTGTGCTACGGGATGAGGTGGGAGCGGCAGGGGACGGGGAGGATGGGGGTTGTGGTACGGGATGAGGTGGGAGCGGCAGGGGACGGGGGAGGATGGGGGTTGTGGTACGGGATGAGGTGGGAGCGGCGGGGACGGGGGAGGATGGGGGTTGTGGTAGGGGGGATGAGGTTGGGGAGCGGCGGGGGGACGGGGGGAGGATGGGGGTTGTGGTACGGGATGAGGTGGGAGCGGCGGGGGACGGGGGAGGATGGGGGTTGTGGTACGGGATGAGGTGGGAGCGGTAGGGGACGGGGGAGGATGGGGGCTGTGGTACGGCCTGAGGGGAAAGCAGCGGGGGACGGGGAGGATGGGGGTTGTGGTATGGGATGAGGGGGAGCAGCGGGGGATGGGGGAATGGGGTTGTAGTACAGGATGAGGTGGGAGCGGCAGGGGATGGGGGAGGATGGGGGTTGTGGTACGGGATGAGGTGGGAGCGGCGGCGGGGGATGGGGGAGGATGGGGGTTGTGGTACGGGAATGAGGTGGGAGCAGCGGGGGATGGGGGAGGATGGGGGTTGTGGTATGGAATGAGGTGGGAGCAGCGGGGGATGGGGGAGGATGGGGGTTGTGGTACGGGATGAGGTGGGAGCGGCGGGGGAAGGGGGAGGGTGGGGGTTGTGGTATGGGATGAGGTGGGAGCGGCGGGGGATGGGGGAGGATGGGGGTTGTGGTACGGGATGAGGTGGGAGCGGCACGGGGGGGGAAGGGGGAGGGTGGGGGTTGTGGTACGGGATGATGTGGGAGCGGCAGGGGACGGGGGAGGATGGGGGTTGTGGTACGGAATGAGGTGGGAGCGGCAGGGGACGCGGGAGGATGGGGGTTGTGGTATGGGATGAGGTGGGAGCGGTAGGGGACGGGGGAGGATGGGGGCTGTGGTACGGCCTGAGGGGAAAGCAGCGGGGGACGGGGAGGATGGGGGTTGTGGTATGGGTTGAGGGGGGAGCAGCAGGGGATGGGGGAATGGAGGTTGTAGTACAGGATGAGGGGGAGCGGCAGGGGACGGGGTAGGATGGGGGTTGTGGTACGGGATGAGGTGGGAGCGGCGGGGGACGGGGGAGGATGGGGGTTGTGGTACGGAATGAGGGGGGAGCAGCGGGGGATGGGGGAGGATGGGGGTTGTGGTACGGGATGAGGTTGGAGCGGATGGGGAATGGGGGGAACGGAATTGAGGGGGGGGGGAGGATGGGGGTTGTGGTACGGGATGAGGGGGGAGCAGCGGGGGATGGGGAGGATGGGGGTTGTGGTACGTAATGAGGGGGAGCGCGGCGGGGACGGGGGAGGATGGGGGTTGTGGTACGGACGGGATGAGGTGGGAGCGGTAGGGGACGGGGGAGGATGGGGGTTGTGGTATGGGTTGTGAGGGGGGAGCGGGGGATGGGGGAATGGAGGTTGTAGTACAGGATGAGGTGGGGGAGCGGCAGGGGACGGGGTAGGATGGGGGTTGTGCTACGGGATGAGGTGGGAGCGGCGGGGGACGGGGGAGGATGGGGGTTGTGGTACGGGATGAGGTGGGAACGGTAGGGGACAGGGGAGGATGGGGGTTGTGGTACGGGATTGAGGGGGAGCAGTAGGGGATGGGTGAGGATGGGGGTTGTGGTACGGTTTGAGGGGGGAGAAGCGGAGGATGGGGAATGGGGGTTGTGGTACGGAATTGAGGGGGAGCGGCAGGGGATGGGGGAGGATGGGGGTTGTGGTACGGCATGAGGGGGGAGCGGCGGGGGATGGGGGAATGGGTGTTGTGGTACGGATTGAGGGGGGAGCAGCGGGGGATGGGGGAATGGGGGTTGTGGTGCGGGATGAGGGGGGAGCAGCGGGGGATGGGGGAATGGGGGTTGGTATGGGGGGTTCAAGGCTTATTTATTTTGCAGAATGAGGCAGGTGTGTTGTCCAGGACCCAGATTAGCTCATCTGTTTAAATGAAATGCCACGCCAATGGGAAGCTCCGTGTCACGCGAGCAGTGGGGACCCATTTCTATCTGCAAGGGACCATGTAATCTATACCACCAGTACTACACACTGAGACCTGGTCCTGCAGCATGACCCACTTTACCAGAGCCATAGACATCAGACATTCAATGCCACCAATTGTCTGCTGCCGATACGCTGCTGATCAACTGTAGATGATGCTGTGTTGCCCTTTTCTACATGCATTTGTTTTGAACTAAATGTCATTATGAAATGTTTTCCAGGTTCAATTATCTCTTTAGGTAATCCCCGTGAGGCAATGTACATTAAATGGAGTTGACTTGTGGAGAAGGGCATGTTCCAGGCCTCATGCGGGCTCCTATTCTAACATGAAGTCATAAAGTCATGGCATTCCGCTCTCTCAGCACCCACTTACACATGACTGATTGAGTTATGGGTGTGGTAACCTTAGATGCACAAAACCCAATGCTACAGAAAAACATTTAGCCCTTTCTTAACTTGCTTTCATGCACACAAATTGGGTGAAAGTCGTGGCTCTAGGAAACGTAATCCGCTCAATGTATAAATAATTTGCAGCCGACTACCTTTCATGGTAATAGCATGGTGTGCAGTGTGGATACATGGCCCTGTTTTCATCCTCGCTGATGTTTAGGTAAGTGTGGATACATGGCCCTGTTTTCGTCCTAGCTGATGTTTAGGTAAGTGTGGATACATGGCCCTGTTTTCATCCTAGCTGATGTTTAGGTAAGTGTGGATACATGGCCCTGTTTTCGTCCTAGCTGATGTTTAGGTAAGTGTGGATACATGGCCCTGTTTTTGTCCTAGCTGATGTTTAGGTAATTGTGGATACATGGCCCTGTTTTCATCCTAGCTGATGTTTAGGTAAGTGTGGATACATGGCCCTGTTTTCGTCCTAGCTGATGTTTAGGTAAGGGTTGACCTAGTGACACGTCACCTCAGCAAAACATATACTGTGAATGATGTCTGCCATCATCTTCTGGGGGAAGGAAAACCTTTGAGATTTGAGGTTTAATTTTCTGTTGAGTGAATACATGTTTAGTCATCCACAAAAACACACACACACACACACACACACACACACACACACACACACACACACACACACACACACACACACACACACACACACACACACACACACACACACACACACACACACACACACACACACACACACACACCTTCTATCAGGAGAAAGACAAAGCCTATAAAGCTGGAAATAGTAGGATACATAGTAAATTAAATATAGCATTAGGAAGCAATAGTCGAAAACTCCGCTTCACTTCCTATTTAACATCAGCTCAGATTAATTAACAGAAAACTACATACATCTGCCATTAGACTTCATCCTTTGAAGGACTACTGTGTGTGTGTGTGTGTGTGTGTGTGTGTGTGTGTGTGTGTGTGTGTGTGTGTGTGTGTGTGTGTGTGTGTGTGTGTGTGTGTGTGTGTGTGTGTGTGTGTGTGTGTGTGTGTGTGTGTGTGTGTGTGTGTGTGTGTGTGTGTGTGTGTGTGTGTGTGCGTGCGTGTGTGTGTGCCTACGTGCGTGCTGGCTTGCCTGTGTAGAACTTGATTTCATAATTTAACTTTGGAATTTGCAGTATTATGGATGAATGTCAATTTCTTTTAGCATTAATTGCGCGTGGTTACAGGATTAAAACAGAAACAACTTAAAGTGTTATGTTTAGATATTCATTCTGAGGGGCTATGGTTAGGTATTCATTCTGAGGGGTTGTATTTAGGTATTCATTCTGAGGGGCTATGTTTAGGTATTCATTCTGAGGGGTTGTGTTTAGGTATTCATTCTGAGGGGCTATGTTTAGGTATTCATTCTGAGGGGTTATGTTTAGGTATTCATTCTGAGGGGTTATGTTTAGGTATTCATTCTGAGGGGTTATGTTTAGGTATTCATTCTGAGGGGTTGTGTTTAGGTATTCATTCTGAGGGGTTATGTTTAGGTATTCATTCTGAGGGGTTATGTTTAGGTATTCATTCTGAGGGGTTATGTTTAGGTATTCATTCTGAGGGGTTATGTTTAGGTATTCATTCTGAGGGGTTATGTTTAGGTATTCATTCTGAGGGGTTATGTTTAGGTATTCATTCTGAGGGGTTATGTTTAGGTATTCATTCTGAGGGGTTATGTTTAGGTATTCATTCTGAGGGGTTATGTTTAGGTATTCATTCTGAGGGGTTATGTTTAGGTATTCATTCTGAGGGGTTATGTTTAGGTATTCATTCTGAGGGGTTATGTTTAGGTATTCATTCTGAGGGGTTATGTTTAGGTATTCATTCTGAGGGGTTATGTTTAGGTATTCATTCTGAGGGGTTATGTTTAGGTATTCATTCTGAGGGGTTATGTTTAGGTATTCATTCTGAGGGGTTATGTTTAGGTATTCATTCTGAGGGGTTATGTTTAGGTATTCATTCTGAGGGGTTATGTTTAGGTATTCATTCTGAGGGGTTATGTTTAGGTATTCATTCTGAGGGTTATGTTTAGGTATTCATTCTGAGGGGTTATGTTTAGGTATTCATTCTGAGGGTTATGTTTAGGTATTCATTCTGAGGGGTTATGTTTAGGTATTCATTCTGAGGGAGAGATAAAAGGAACAGGGAGATTCTGAGGTAACAGGGAGAGGTATTATTCTGAGGGGTTAGAGAGAAAAGGTAACAGGGAGAGAGAAGAGTTTAGGTGTTCATAAAGAGGAACAGGGAGAGAGTTAACAGGGAGAGTATTCAGGAACAGGGGAGAGGTTATGAGGAGGAACAGGGAGAGAAGAGTTGAGAGAAGATAAAAGGAACATTCTGAGAAGAGTAACAGGGAGAGAGAAGAGGAACAGGGTATTAACAGGGAGAGAGAAGTGGAACCGGGAGAGATAAAAGGAACAGGGGAGAACAGTAACAGGGAGAGATTCATTCAGGGAGAGAGTTAGGAACCGGGAGAGATAAAAGGAACAGGGAGAGAAGAGTAACAGGGGTATTCATAACTGAGGGAAAAGGAGGTATTCAGGGAAGAGAAGAGGAACAGGGAGAGAAAAGGTATTCATTCTGAGGAGAAGATGTAAAGGAACAGGGAGAGAGAAAAGGTAACAGGGAGAGAGAAAAGGAACAGGGAGAGAGAAAAGGAACAGGGAGAGAGAAAAGGAACAGGGAGAGAGAAAAGGAACAGGGAGAGAGAAAGGAACAGGGAGAGAGAAAAGGAACAGGGAGAGAGAAAAGAACCGGGAGAGAGAAAAGGAACAGGGAGAGAAGAGTAACAGGGAGAGAGAAAAGGAACAGGGAGAGAGAAAAGTAACAGGGAGAGAGAAAAGTAACAGGGAGAGAGAAGAGGAACAGGGAGAGAGAAAAGGAACAGGGAGAGAGAAAAGGAACCGGGAGAGAGAAAAGGAACAGGGAGAGAAGAGTAACAGGGAGAGAGAAAGGAAAAGAGAAGAGGAACAGGGAGAGAGAAAAGGAACAGGGAGAGAGAAAAGTAACAGGGAGAGAGAAAAGGAACAGGGAGGGAGAAAGGGAACAGGGAGAGAGAAGACTACAATTTGGGCATGTTGTTTAGAGTTGTGTTCCCTTTACAGCGAGGTCACACTCTCTTCCATTAGCCCTGAACCTGTTCATTACTAACCTGCAGATGTGAGCTGCCCCCTCTGACCTTTGTCAATCCTCTTGATTAGTGTGGTCGCTTCTAGTGCATCAGAATGTGGGGTTGGTGTGTGTGTGTGCACTGTATATGTAAGTTCAAGTTCACGTTTATGTGTTCATATTCATGTGTGTGATCATGTTCGTGTGTGTGTGTTCATATTCATCTGTGTGTGTGTTCATGTTCATGTGTGTGTTCATGTTCATGGGTGTGTGTGTGTGTTTTCATGGTCATGTTCATGTGTGTGTTCATGTTCATGTGTGTCTGGTGGGTGTGTGTTCATATTCATCTGTGTGTGTGTTCATGTTCATGTGCGTGTGTGTCAACAAGGCAAAGGGTGTGCAGAGCTGTCAACAAGGCAAAGGGTGTGCAGAGCTGTCAACAAGGCAAAGGGTGTGCAGAGCTGTCAACAAGGCAAAGGGTGTGCAGAGCTGTCAACAAGGCAAAGGGCAAAGGGTGTGCAGAGTGCAGAGCTGTCAAGGCAAAGGGTGTGCAGAGCTATCAACAAGGCAAAGGGCGTGCAGAGCTGTCAACAAGGCAAAGGGTGTGCAGAGCTGTCAACAAGGCAAAGGGTGTGCAGAGCTGTCAACAAGGCAAAGGGTGTGCAGAGCTATCAACAAGGCAAAGGGTGTGCAGAGCTGTCAACAAGGCAAAGGGTGTGCAGAGCTGTCAACAAGGCAAAGGGTGTGCAGAGCTATCAACAAGGCAAAGGGTGTGCAGAGCTGCAAAGGGTGTGCAGAGCTGTGCAAAGGGTGTGCAGAGCTGTCAACAAGGCACAAGGCAAAGGGTGTGCAGAGCTGTCAACAAGGCAAAGGGTGTGCAGAGCTGTCAACAAGGCAAAGGGTGTGCAGAGCTGTCAACAAGGCAAAGGGTGTGCAGAGCTGTCAACAAGGCAAAGGGCGGCTACTTTGAAGAATCTGTTTAACGCTTTTTTGATTACTACATTATTCCATATGTGTTATCTCATAGCTTTGATGTCTTCACTACTGTTCTACAATGTAGAACCCTAGAATGAGTTGGTGTGTCCAAACTTTTGACTGGTACTGTATGTGTAACGTGTGTGTAGTGTGTGTGAGAGGGTCAGCCTCTGCGTGTGTGTTTCTCACCTCCTGTCCCTCTTCCTCAGCCCTTTCAAGTCAGTAAACTGCAAGATGGCGCTGGCAGGCTTTGTCTTTTCAGGGTCTACAGGAGACACCTCAATGAGGGCAGTAGCAGAGGCTGCTCTCTGTTGGAAGTTAATGGAGCAGCCCTTCACAAACAACAAATCCCCAAGGGTCTCTTTCTCCTCACCTTTGTCTACAGGGTTTCTATTTACATAGCTGGTTTTATGAGCTTTCATCACCACGCCACTCTAATGGCTTTTAGAAGCACTGCTTTGAGTTGCTGTTGTAAATGGAGATTTGGGACGGCAGGTAGCCTAGTGGTTAGAGCGTTGGGCCAGTAACCGAAAGGTTGCTAGATTGGATCCCCGAGCTGACAAGGTAAAAATGTGTTGTTCTGCCCCTGAACAAGGCAGTTAACCCACTGTCCCTAGGCTGTCATTGTAAATAAGAGTTTGTTCTTAAACTGACTAGTTAAAAAAAGGCAACAAAAATAATGATTGTGTTGAGGGACTGCTGATCTTGAGCCTGTGTGTGTGTCGTGATTTCTTGTTGCAAAATGACAGTTGTTGTGTATGGCTGAATGTCAGATAGGTCTACATGTGGTACATTTTGTATGTTGCATAGTCTAGGACCATACCATGTGTAATCTCATAGTCTAGGACCATACCATGTGTAATTCAGTTTAGGACCATGATCATGATTAATTATAGTCCGGCCCGGACCATACCATGTCATAGTCTAGGACCATACCATGTGTAATCTCATAGTCTAGGACCATACACATGTAATCTCATAGTCTAGGACCATACCATGTGTAATCTCTAGTCTAGGACCATATTTATTAATCTCAGTCTAGGACCATACCATGTAAAATTAACTTTCAGATACCATCAAAAATGGCAAAACGGAAGGTGGACCAGAACCTTGTTTAATCTCATAGTCTAGGACCATACCATGTAATCACGGATAGTCTGGAATACCATGTGTAATCTCTGTCTAGGACCATACCAGTGTAATCTCATAGTCTAGGACCATACCATGTGTGATGTCATAGTCTGGGAAACACCAAACAAGAATATACATGTGTAGTCTACCAAACCAGAGGAATTAAACTAGGCCATAATCTCTAGGACCATACCCAAATCACAAGGCCAGGCTCTGTCAAGGCCAGTTTTATCTAGGACCATACCATCAGCCCGGCCATTTACGGAGGATTTCATCAAAGTCTAGGACCATACCATTTGTAATCGAAGTTTGCCCAAAAAAGGCAACTCTTTTTAAATCTGAGTCTGAGCAGACCATACCATGAGTAGACCAGTTGTCCATCAATCTAAAATCTCAGCTTGTGAAAAAGGACCATTTCATTGTAATTCCAGTCTAGGACCATACCATGTGTAATCTCATAGTCTAGGACCATACCATCTGTAACTCAGTCTAAGCGTGACATACCATGTGTAATCTCATAGTCTAGGACCATACCATGATTTGTAATCTCAGTCTAGGACCATACCATGTGTAATCTCATAGTCTGGACCATACCATGTGTAATCTCATAGTCTAGGACCATACCATGTGTAATCTCATAGTCTAGGACCATACCATGTGTAATCTCATAGTCTAGGACCATACCATGTGAGCTGAATCTTAGTCTAGGACCATACACCAGGAATCTTGTGCGGTAAATCTGAAAATAGTCTAGGACCATACCATGTTAATCTTTAGTCAGACCAACCATGTTTAATCTCATAGTCTAGGACCATTTCATGTGTAGTTATAGTCGGACCATGGTGATTTGTAATCTCATAGTCTAGGACCATACCAGGTAATCTTCAAAGATCTAGGACCATACCATGTGTAATCTCATAGTCTAGGACCATACCATGTTTAATCTCATGTCTAGGACCATACCATGTGTAATCTCATAGTCTAGGACCATCATGTAATCTCATAGTCTGGACCATACCATGTGTAAGGCATAGTTAGGACCATACCATGTGGAATCTCAGATGTCTAGGACCATACCATGTGTAATCTCATAGTCTAGGACCATACCATGTGTAATCTCAAGTCTAGGACCATACCATGTGTAAGCTCACAGTTGGCTGATAAAATCTCATAGTCTAGGACCATACCATGTGTAATCTCAGTCTAGCACCATACCATGTGTAATCTGCTAGGACCATGCCATGTGTAATCTCACCAGTCCAAACCATACCATGTTGATTGAATCAATCAATGAGTCTAGGACCATACCATGTGTAATCTCATAGTCTAGGACCATACCATGTGTAATCTCATAGTCTAGGACCATACCATGTGTAATCTCATAGTTTAGGACCATACCATGTTTAATCTCATAGTCTAGGACCATACCATGTGTAATCTCATAGTCTAGAACCATACCACTCATAGTCTAGGACCTCAGTCTAGGACCATACCATGTGTAATCTCATAGTCTAGGACCATACCATGTATAATCTCATAGTCTAGGACCATACCATGTGTAATCTCATAGTCTAGGACTCAGTTCAAGTAGGACCATACCATGTTAATTTCATAGTCTAGGACCATGCATGTGTAATCTCATAGTCTAGGACCAACCAGTGTTGTTTTTGATTGTAATCTCATAGTCTAGGACCATACCATGTGTAATCTCATAGTCTAGGACCATACCATGTGTAATCTCATAGTCTAGGACCATACCATGTGTAATCTCAGTCTAGGACCATACCATGTGTTTCTTTCATTTAAGGACCATATCATGTGTATCTCAGTCTAGGACCATACTTTTTTGTGTAATCTAATATTCTAGGACCATACCATGTGTAATCTCATAGTCTGGAATACCATGTGTAATCTCATAGGTTCTAGGACATACATACGTCATAGGACCATACCATGTGTAATCTCATAGTCTAGGACCATACCATGTGTAATTTTTATTTGGCCCATCCATTTGTAATCTCATAGTCTAGGACCATACCATGTGTAATCTCATAGTCTAGGACCATACCATGTGTAATCTCATAGTCTAGGACCATACCATGTGTAATCTCATAGTCTAGGACCATACCATGTGTAATCTCATAGTCTAGGACCATACCATGTGTAATCTCATAGTCTAGGACCATACCATGTGTAATCTCATAGTCTAGGACCATACCATGTGTAATCTCATAGTCTAGGACCATACCATGTGTAATCTCAGTCTAGGACCATACCATGTGTAATCTCATAGTCTAGGACCATACCATGTGTAATCTCAGTCTAGGACCATACCATGTGTAATCTCAGTCTAGGACCATACCATGTGTAATCTCATAGTCTAGGACCATACCATGTGTAATCTCATAGTCTAGGACCATACCATGTGTAATCTCATAGTCTAGGACCATACCATGTGTAATCTCATAGTCTAGGACCATACCATGTGTAATCTCATAGTCTAGGACCATACCATGTGTAATCTCATAGTCTAGGACCATACCATGTGTAATCTCATAGTCTAGGACCATACCATGTGTAATCTCATAGTCTAGGACCATACCATGTGTAATCTCATAGTCTAGGACCATACCATGTGTAATCTCATAGTCTAGGACCATACCATGTGTAATCTCATAGTCTAGGACCATACCATGTGTAATCTCATAGTCTAGGACCATACCATGTGTAATCTCATAGTCTAGGACCATACCATGTGTAATCTCATAGTCTAGGACCATACCATGTGTAATCTCATAGTCTAGGACCATACCATGTGTAATCTCATAGTCTAGGACCATACCATGTGTAATCTCATAGTCTAGGACCATACCATGTGTAATCTCATAGTCTAGGACCATACCATGTGTAATCTCATAGTCTAGGACCATACCATGTGTAATCTCATAGTCTAGGACCATACCATGTGTAATCTCATAGTCTAGGACCATACCATGTGTAATCTCATAGTCTAGGACCATACCATGTGTAATCTCATAGTCTAGGACCATACCATCTGTAATCTCATAGTCTAGACCATACCATGTGTAATCTCATAGTCTAGGACCATACCATGTGTAATCTCATAGTCTAGGACCATACCATGTGTAATCTCATAGTCTAGGACCATACCATGTGTAATCTCATAGTCTAGGACCATACCATGTGTAATCTCATAGTCTAGGACCATACCATGTGTAATCTCATAGTCTAGGACCATACCATGTGTAATCTCATAGTCTAGGACCATACCATGTGTAATCTCATAGTCTAGGACCATACCATGTGTAATCTCATAGTCTAGGACCATACCATGTGTAATCTCATAGTCTAGGACCATACCATGTGTAATCTCATAGTCTAGGACCATACCATGTGTAATCTCATAGTCTAGGACCATACCATGTAATCTCATAGTCTAGGACCATACCATGTGTAATCTCATAGTCTAGGACCATACCATGTGTAATCTCATAGTCTAGGACCATGCCATGTGTAATCTCATAGTCTAGGACCATACCATGTGTAATCTCATAGTCTAGGACCATACCATGTGTAATCTCATAGTCTAGGACCATACCATGTGTAATCTCATAGTCTAGGACCATACCATGTGTAATCTCATAGTCTAGGACCATACCATGTTTAATCTCATAGTCTAGGACCATACCATGTGTAATCTCATAGTCTAGGACCATACCATGTGTAATCTCATAGTCTAGGACCATACCATGTGTAATCTCATAGTCTAGGACCATACCATGTGTAATCTCATAGTCTAGGACCATACCATGTGTAATCTCATAGTCTAGGACCATACCATGTGTAATCTCATAGTCTAGGACCATACCATGTGTAATCTCATAGTCTAGGACCATACCATGTGTAATCTCATAGTCTAGGACCATACCATGTGTAATCTCATAGTCTAGGACCATACCATGTGTAATCTCATAGTCTAGGACCATACCATGTGTAATCTCATAGTCTAGGACCATACCATGTGTAATCTCATAGTCTAGGACCATACCATGTGTAATCTCATAGTCTAGGACCATACCATGTGTAATCTCATAGTCTAGGACCATACCATGTGTAATCTCATAGTCTAGGACCATACCATGTGTAATCTCATAGTCTAGGACCATACCATGTGTAATCTCATAGTCTAGGACCATACCATGTGTAATCTCATAGTCTAGGACCATACCATTTGTAATCTCATAGTCTAGGACCATACCATGTGTAATCTCATAGTCTAGGACCATACCATGTGTAATCTCAGTCTAGGACCATACCATGAGTAATCTCAGTCTAGGACCATACCATGTGTAATCTCATAGTCTAGGACCATACCATGTGTAATCTCAGTCTAGGACCATACCATGTGTAATTTCTAGTCTAGGAAACCATGTGTATGTGTGTACTGTGTGTGTGTGTGTGTGTGTGTGTGTGTGTGTGTGTGTGTGTGTGTGTGTGTGTGTGTGTGTGTGTGTGTGTGTGTGTGTGTGTGTGTGTGTGTGTGTGTGTGTGTGTGTGTGTGTGTGTGTGTGTGTGTGCGTGTGTGTGTGTGTTGCTTTTGGAATGTGCATTTACTCCATGTAGGAAATTTCACATCAGCTATGATTATGATAATATGCACTTTATTTGATGTAGTTTTCTTTTTGAAATTCCCACAGAAAATATTTTGCAGCTGAGGAAGTGTCTGTTTGGCTTAGACCTAACGTGGGTTACTCATTGCATAGTGTCACAAGTTGGAGAGAAATGTTCCCTATAGCTGTACAGTATTTAAGCTATGTAGCCTGTGGAATCGTTGACAGCCTAGTGGTCATCATCTCGTCAAGCTGATCTGTGTGTGTACGGCAGATATTTTGGATACAGTGGGGGCCAGGGCCGATATCTTCTTGTGTTATCATACAAAACTACGGTTGTTGATGTGTGTGGCTGCATTTCAGATAAATGTTTGTACATTTGAACAGTAGTACAACCTTAGAAAAAGGTGCTATCTAGAACCTCGAAGGGTTATTTGTCTGTTCCCATAGGTATTTTGGTATTTGGTATTTTATTAGGATCCCCATTAGCTGTTGCAAAATCAGAAGCTTCTCTTCCTGGGATCCACACAAAACATAATATAGAATTATATAATACAGAAGATCATTAGACAAGATCAGCTCAAGGAGAGAACTACATATATACATAGGAGAACCCTTTGAAGTCATCTGGGTTTTGGTTCCAGTGTGGAACTGGCTTGGTCTGGGACTGACTATGGGAACCCCAGCCTAGTTCTACTGGCTGGTCTGGGACTAACTGGCTGGGTCTGGGTTCTGGCTAGTCTGGACAACCTGGGTCTGGGACTAACCCTGGGTTGGGACTAACTGTCTATAGTCTGGGACTGGCTGGGTCTGACTTTCTGTGCTCTGGGACTATACTAATTGGCATGGATCTGGGAAACTGTCTGGGTCATTTAATCCTGAGTCTGGGACTAACTGGCTGAGTCTGGGACTAACTGGCTGAGTCTGGGACTAACCATGTGTCTGGGACTAACTGGCTGAGTCTGGGACTAACTGGCTGAGTCTGGGACTAACTGGCTGAGTCTAGACTAACTGGACCAGTCTGGGACTAACTGGCTGAGTCTGGGACTAACTGGCTGAGTCTGGGACTAACTGGCTGAGTCTGGGACTAACTCTGAGTCTGGGACTAACTGGCTGAGTCTGGGACTAACTGGCTGAGTCTGGGACTAACTGGCTGAGTCTGGGACTAACTGGCTGAGTCTGGGACTAACTGGCTGAGTCTGGGACTAACTGGCTGAGTCTGGGACTAACTGGCTGAGTCTGGGACTAACTGGCTGAGTCTGGGACTAACTGTCTGGGTCTGGGACTAACTGGCTGAGTCTGGGACTAACTGGCTGAGTCTGGGACTAACTGGCTGAGTCTGGGACTAACTGGCTGAGTCTGGGACTAACTGGCTGAGTCTGGGACTAACTGGCTGAGTCTGGGACTAACTGGCTGAGTCTGGGACTAACTGGCTGAGTCTGGGACTAACTGGCTGGGTCTGGGTGTGGGTTTGACTGGCTGGGTCTGGGTCTGGGACTAACTGGCTGGGTCTGGGTGTGGGTTTGACTGGCTGGGTCTGGGTGTGGGTTTGACTGGCTGGGTCTGGGTGTGGGTTTGACTGGCTGGGTCTGGGTGTGGGTTTGACTGGCTGGGTCTGGGACTGACTGGCTGGGTCTGGGTCTGGGACTGACTGGCTGGGTCTGGGTGTGGGTTTGACTGGTTGGGTCTGGGTCTGGGACTAACTGGCTGGGTCTGGGTGTGGGTTTGACTGGCTGGGTCTGGGTGTGGGTCTGACTGGCTGGGTCTGGGTGTGGGTTTGACTGGCTGGGTCTGGGTGTGGGTTTGACTGGCTGGGTCTGGGACTGACTGGCTGGGTCTGGGTCTGGGACTGACTGGCTGGGTCTGGGTGTGGGTTTGACTGGCTGGGTCTGGGTGTGGGTTTGACTGGCTGGGTCTGGGTGTGGGTTTGACTGGCTGGGTCTGGGACTGACTGGCTGGGTCTGGGCCTGGGACTGACTGGCTGGGTCTGGGACTAACTGGCTGGGTCTGGGACTAACTGGCTGGGTCTGGGACTAACTGGCTGGGTCTGGGTGTGGGTTTGACTGGCTGGGTCTGGGACTGACTGGCTGGGTCTGGGTGTGGGACTGACTGGCTGGGTCTGGGACTGACGTGCTGGGTCTGGGTGTGGGTTTGACTGGCTTGGTCTGGGACAGACTGGTTGGGTCTGGTTGTGTGATCTGACTGTCTGTAATTGATAGCGTGCAGGCAACTGTGGAGGACATTTAAAAATGAATTGGGAGGCTCCACTTTATTCTCTTAGCAGACACAGCTAAGATAATTAATCGCTCTGTCTCTGTTTCTCTCTGTCTCTCTGTTTCTCTCTGTCTCTCTCTCTGTCTCTCTTTGTTTATCTCTGTCTCTCTCTGTCTCTCACAGTTTCTCAATGTTTCTCTTTGTTTCTCTCTGTCTTTCTCTGTTTCTGTTTCACTCTCTCTGTTTCCCTCTCTCTGTTTCTCTCTCTCTGTTTCTCTGTTTCTCTCTGTCTCTCTCTGTCTCTCTGACTCTGTTTCTCTCTGTCTCTCTCTGTCTCTCTCTTTCTCTCTCTTTCTCTCTCTTTCTCTCTCTGTTTCTATCTGTCTCTCACTGTTTCTCTGTCTCTCTCTGTGTCTCTCTGTTTCTATCTGTCTCTCACCGTTTCTCTGTCTCTCTCTGTCTCTATCTGTCTCTCACTGTCTCTCTCTGTCTCTCTCTGTCTCTCTCTGTCTCTCTCTGTTTCTCTCTGTTTCTCTCTGTCTCTCACAGTTTCTCACTGTTTCTCTTTGTTTCTCTCTGTCTTTCTCTGTTTCTCTGATTCTCTCTGTCTCTCTCTGTCTCTCTCTATCTCTCTCTGTCTCTGTTTCTTTCTGTCTCTCTCTGTCTCTCTCTGTTTCTATCTGTCTCTCTCTGTTTCTCTCTGTTTCTCTCTGTCTCTCTCTGTCTCTTTTTCTCTCTGTCTCTCTCTGTTTCTATCTGTCTCTCACTGTGTCTCTGTCTCTCTCTGTTTCTCTCTGTCTCTCTCTGTCTCTCTCTGTCTCTCTCTGTCTCTCACTGTTTCTCTGTCTCTCTCTGTGTCTCTCTGTTTCTATCTGTCTCTCACCGTTTCTCTGTCTCTCTCTGTCTCTCTCTGTCAATTCAATTCAATTCAAGGGGCTTTATTGGCATGGGAAACATGTGTTAACATTGCCAAAGCAAGTAAGGTAGATAATATATAAACTGAAATAAACAATAAAAATTAACAGTTGACATCACACATACAGAAGTTTCAAAACAATAAAGACATTACAAATGTCATATTATATATATATACAGTGTTTTTACAATGTACAAATGGTAAAGGACACAAGATAAAATAAATAAGCATAGATATGGGTTGTATTTACAATGGTGCGTGTTCTTCACTGGTTGCCCTTTTCTCATGGCAACAGGTCACAAATATTGCTGCTCTGATGGCACACTGTGGAATTTCACCCAGTAGATATGGGAGTTTTTCAAAATTGGATTTGTTTTCGAATTCTTTGTGGATCTGTGTAATCTGAGGGAAATATGTCTCTCTAATATGGTCATACATTGGGCAGGAGGTTAGGAAGTGCAGCTCAGTTTCCACCTCATTTTGTGGGCAGTGAGCACATAGCCTGTCTTCTCTTGAGAGCCATGTCTGCCTACGGCGGCCTTTCTCAATAGCAAGGCTATGCTCGCTGAGTCTGTACATAGTCAAAGCTTTCCTTAATTTTGGGTCAGTCACAGTGGTCAGGTATTCTGCCGCTGTGTACTCTCTGTGTAGGGCCAAATAGTATTCTAGTTTGCTCTGTTTTTTTGTTAATTCTTTCCAATGTGTCAAGTAATTATCTTTTTGTTTTCTCATGATTTGGTTGGGTCTAATTGTGCTGCTGTCATGGGGCTCTGTGTCCATGTGTGTGTGCGTGTGTGTGTGTGTGTGTGTGTGTGTGTGTGTGTGTGTGTGTGTGTGTGTGTGTGTGTGTGTGTGTGTGTGTGTGTGTGTGTGTGTGTGTGTGTGTGTGTGTGTGTGTGTGTGTGTGTGCGTGTGTGTGTGTGTTGCTTTTGGAATGTGCATTTACTCCATGTAGGAAATTTCACATCAGCTATGATTATGATAATATGCACTTTATTTGATGTAGTTTTCTTTTGAAATTCCCACAGAAAATATTTTGCAGCTGAGGAAGTGTCTGTTTGGCTTAGACCTAACGTGGGTTACTCATTGCATAGTGTCACAAGTTGGAGAGAAATGTTCCCTATAGCTGTACAGTATTTAAGCTATGTAGCCTGTGGAATCGTTGACAGCCTAGTGGTCATCATCTCGTCAAGCTGATCTGTGTGTGTACGGCAGATATTTTGGATACAGTGGGGGCCAGGGCCGATATCTTCTTGTGTTATCATACAAAACTACGGTTGTTGATGTGTGTGGCTGCATTTCAGATAAATGTTTGGTACATTTGAACAGTAGTACAACCTTAGAGAAAAAGGTGCTATCTAGAACCTCGAAGGGTTATTTGTCTGTTCCCATAGGTATTTTGGTATTTGGTATTTTATTAGGATCCCCATTAGCTGTTGCAAAATCAGAAGCTTCTCTTCCTGGGATCCACACAAAACATAATATAGAATTATATAATACAGAATATCATTAGACAAGATCAGCTCAAGGAGAGAACTACATATATACATAGGAGAACCCTGGGTGGGTCTTTTGGTTCCAGGTAGAACTGGTTACACAGGAGCTCTATAGGAGACCCCAAAATAGTTCTACCTGGAACCAAAAGGTTCCTACCTGGGACTGACTGGCTACGTGGGAAGAACCCTTTTGGCCTAGATCTGACCTGGCTAGTGTCTGGGACTAACTGCTAATTGTTCCATGGTCTGGGACTATCCTGGCTGGGTCTGGTGTGTGGGTTTGACTGGCTTGGTCTGGGTGTGACTGTGCTGGGTCTAACAAGATGGTTGACTAATTGGAATTAATATCTGGGAGAAACAGATGGAGAGACCTGGGTGAGCTGGGACTAACTGGCTGGGTCTTGGGACTAACTGGCTGGGTCAATGAAATCGGTCCAGTTTGGGGTCATAATCCCTGGACTGGAGACATTCTAGTGGTGGCTCTGGGTGTCTACTCGTGATGGCTGTTAGGTGTGAGGAGCCTGGATCTGACTGGCTGGGGAAGGAGCCTGGATCTGACTGGCTGGGGAAGGAGTCTGGATCTGACTGGCTGGGGAAGGAGCCTGGATCTGACTGGCTGGGGAAGGAGCCTGGATCTGACTGGCTGGGGAAGGAGCCTGGGACTGACTGGCTGGGTCTGGGTGTGGGTTTGACTGGCTTGGTCTGGGACTCTGGGTCTGGATCTGACTGGCTGGGTCTGGATGTGGGTATGACTGGCTGGTCTGGGTGTGGGTATGACTGGCTGGGTCTGGATCTGACTGGCTGGGTCTGGGTGTGGGTATGACTGGCTGGGTCTGGGTGTGGGTATGACTGGCTGGGTCTGGATCTGACTGGCTGGGTCTGGGTGTGGGTTTGACTGGCTGGGTCTGGGTGTGGTATGACTGGCTGGGTCTGGGTGTGGGTATGACTGGCTGGGTCTGGGTGTGGGTATGACTGGCTAGGTCTGGATCTGACTGGCTGGGTCTGGGTGTGGGTATGACTGATGGGTCTGGGTGTGGGTATGACTGGATGGATCTGGATCTGACTGGCTGGGTCTGGGTGTGGGTATGACTGGCTGGGTTTGGATCTGACTGGCTGGGTCTGGGTGTGGGTTTGACTGGCTGGATCTGGGTGTGGGTATGACTGGCTGGGTCTGGGTGTGGGTATGACTGGCTGGGTCTGGATCTGACTGGTTGGCTAGGTCTGTGTGTGGGTATGACTGGCTGGGTCTGGGACTGACTGGCTGGGCCTGGGTGTGGGTTTGACTGGTTGGGTCTAGGCTTGGGTTTGACTGGCTGGGTCTGGGACTGACTGGCTGGGTCTGGGTGTGGGTTTGACTGGCTGGGTCTGGGTGTGGGTTTGACTGGCTTGGTCTGGGACTGACTGGCTAGGGAAGGAGCCTAGATCTGACTGGCTGGGTCTGGGACTAACTGGCTGGGTCTGGGACTAACTGGCTGGGTCTGGGCCTGGGACTGACTGGCTGGGTCTGGGCCTGGGACTGACTGGCTGGGTCTGGGACTAACTGGCTGGGTCTGGGTGTGGGTTTGACTGGCTTGGTCTGGGACTGACTGGCTGGGTCTGGGCCTGGGACTGACTGGCTGGGTCTGGGACTGACTGGCTGGGTCTGGGTGTGGGTTTGACTGGCTTGGTCTGGGACTGACTGGCTGGGTCTGGGCCTGGGACTGACTGGCTGGGTCTGGGACTGACGGGCTGGGTCTGGGTGTGGGTTTGACTGGCTTGGTCTGGGACAGACTGGTTGGGTCTGGTTGTGTGATCTGACTGTCTGTAATTGATAGCGTGCAGGCAACTGTGGAGGACATTTAAAAATGAATTGGGAGGCTCCACTTTATTCTCTTAGCAGACACAGCTAAGATAATTAATCGCTCTGTCTCTGTTTCTCTCTGTCTCTCTGTTTCTCTCTGTCTCTCTCTGTCTCTCTTTGTTTATCTCTGTCTCTCTCTGTCTCTCTGTTTCTATCTGTCTCTCTCTGTCTCTCACAGTTTCTCACTGTTTCTCTTTGTTTCTCTCTGTCTTTCTGTTTCTCTGTTTCACTCTCTCTGTTTCCCTCTCTCTGTTTCTCTCTCTCTGTTTCTCTGTTTCTCTCTGTCTCTCTCTGTTTCTCTCTGTTTCTCTCTGTCTCTCTCTGTCTCTCTGACTCTGTTTCTCTCTGTCTCTCTCTGTCTCTCTCTTTCTCTCTCTTTCTCTCTCTTTCTCTCTCTGTTTCTATCTGTCTCTCACTGTTTCTCTGTCTCTCTGTGTCTCTCTGTTTCTATCTGTCTCTCACCGTTTCTCTGTCTCTCTGTCTCTATCTGTCTCTCACTGTCTCTTTCTGTCTCTCTCTGTCTTTCTCTGTCTCTCTCTGTTTCTCTCTGTTTCTCTCTGTCTCTCACAGTTTCTCACTGTTTCTCTTTGTTTCTCTCTGTCTTTCTCTGTTTCTCTGTTTCACTCTCTCTGTTTCCCTCTTTTCTCTCTCTGTTTCTCTGTTTCTCTCTGTCTCTCTCTGTCTCTCTCTGTCTCTCTCTATCTCTCTCTGTCTCTGTTTCTTTCTGTCTCTCTCTGTCTCTCTCTGTTTCTATCTGTCTCTCTCTGTTTCTCTCTGTTTCTCTCTGTCTCTCTCTGTCTCTGTTTCTCTCTGTCTCTCTCTGTTTCTATCTGTCTCTCACTGTGTCTCTGTCTCTCTCTGTTTCTCTCTGTCTCTCTCTGTCTCTCTCTGTCTCTCTCTGTCTCTCACTGTTTCTCTGTCTCTCTCTGTGTCTCTCTGTTTCTATCTGTCTCTCACCGTTTCTCTGTCTCTCTCTGTCTCTCTCTGTCAATTCAATTCAATTCAAGGGGCTTTATTGGCATGGGAAACATGTGTTAACATTGCCAAAGCAAGTAAGGTAGATAATATATAAACTGAAATAAACAATAAAAATTAACAGTTGACATCACACATACAGAAGTTTCAAAACAATAAAGACATTACAAATGTCATATTATATATATATACAGTGTTTTTACAATGTACAAATGGTAAAGGACACAAGATAAAATAAATAAGCATAGATATGGGTTGTATTTACAATGGTGCGTGTTCTTCACTGGTTGCCCTTTTCTCATGGCAACAGGTCACAAATCTTGCTGCTCTGATGGCACACTGTGGAATTTCACCCAGTAGATATGGGAGTTTTCAAAATTGGATTTGTTTTCGAATTCTTTGTGGATCTGTGTAATCTGAGGGAAATATGTCTCTCTAATATGGTCATACATTGGGCAGGAGGTTAGGAAGTGCAGCTCAGTTTCCACCTCATTTTGTGGGCAGTGAGCACATAGCCTGTCTTCTCTTGAGAGCCATGTCTGCCTACGGCGGCCTTTCTCAATAGCAAGGCTATGCTCGCTGAGTCTGTACATAGTCAAAGCTTTCCTTAATTTTGGGTCAGTCACAGTGGTCAGGTATTCTGCCGCTGTGTACTCTCTGTGTAGGGCCAAATAGCATTCTAGTTTGCTCTGTTTTTTGTTAATTCTTTCCAATGTGTCAAGTAATTATCTTTTTGTTTTCTCATGATTTGGTTGGGTCTAATTGTGCTGCTGTCATGGGGCTCTGTAGGGTGTGTTTGTGAACAGAGCCCCAGGACCAGCTTGCTTAGGGACTCTTCTCCAGGTTCATCTCTGTAGGTGATGGCTTTATTGTGGAAGGTTTGGGAATCGCTTCCTTTTAGGTGGTTATAGAATTTAACAGCTCTTTTCTGGATTTTGATAATTAGTGGGTATTGGCCTAATTCTGCTCTGCATGCATTATTTGGTGTTCTACGTTGTACACGGAGGATATTTTTGCAGAATTCTGCGTGCAGAGTCTCAATTTGGTGTTTGTCCCATTTTGTGAAGTCTTGGTTGGTGAGCAGACCCCAGACCTCACAACCATAAAGGGCAATGGGCTCTATGACTGATTCAAGTATTTTTAGCCAAATCCTAATTGGTATGTTGAAATTTATGTTCCTTTTGATGACATAGAATGCCCTTCTTGCCTTGTCTCTCAGATTGTTCACAGCTTTGTGGAAGTTACCTGTGGCGCTGATGTTTAGGCCAAGGTATGTATAGTTTTTTGTGTGCTCTAGGGCAACAGTGTCTAGATGGAATTTGTATTTGTGGTCCTGGTGACTGGACCTTTTTTGGAACAGCATAATTTTGGTCATACTGAGATTTACTGTCAGGGCCCAGCTCTGACAGAATCTGTGCAGAAGATCTAGGTGCTGCTGTAGGCCCTCCTTGGTTGGTGACAGAAGCACCAGATCATCAGCAAACAGCAGACATTTGACTTCAGATTCTAGTAGGGTGAGGCCGGGTGCTGCAGGCCGGGTGCTGTCTCTCACTGTCTCTCTCTGTTTCTCTCTGTCTCTCTCTGTCTCTCTCTGTTTCTCTCTGTTTCTCTCTGTCTCTCTGTCTCTCTCTGTCTCTCTCTCTCTCTGTCTCTCTCTGTCTCTCTCTTTCTCTCTCTTTCTCTCTCTGTCTCTATCTGTCTCTCACTGTTTCTCTGTCTCTCTCTGTCTCTCACTGTTTCTCTGTCTCTCACGGTCTCTCTCTGTCTCTCTCTGTCTCTCTCTGTTTCTGTCTCTCTGTCTCACTCTGTTTCTCTCTGATTCTCTCTGTCTCTCTCTGTCTCTATCTTTCTCTCTCTGTCTCTCTCTGTTTCTATCTGTCTCTCTCTGTGTCTCTCTGTCTCTCTCTGTTTCTATCTGTCTCTCACCGTTTCTCTGTCTCTCTCTGTCTCTCACTGTTTCTGTCTCTCACTGTCTCTCTCTGTCTCTCTCTGTCTCTCTCTGTTTCTATCTGTCTCTGTCTGTTTCTCTCTGTTTATGTTTCTCTTTGTTTCTCTCTTTCTCTCTCTCTGTCTCTCTCTGTTTCTCTCCATCTCCTCTGTTTCTCCTCTTGTCATGCCTGTCATTGGAGGTGATGGGTTTATAGAGATTTTCACACTTTGAAAGAAGGAATGGCGTTGGGAGTTTGTTTTGCATTCCCACTCTCTCTTGACTGATTCGTCTCACTTTCTTTCTTTTTACTCTCAACCCCCCTTCCAATTTTCTACCAATGTAACTGAACACCTCTGAAGTAAGCAGCCATTTGTGAAACAGATTCTTTGCAGAGTAAAAGCAAACGTTTGTATAACAAACAACGTCATAAAGATTTATTTTTAGATTATGTGAATATAGTCTACAGAGAATCACACAAAACCAACATATTCCTGACCATGTACCAATTATGTCATTTTTATAAAAAGGCATATAAAGTATAAGATGTGAGATAGCTATTTGTTAATATTTTAATTATTTTTATGTACTTCTTGATATGCACTTCTTGATTTTGCGCTAATATGTCCTCCTGTATTACTTGAAAACCTTTATTCACATGGCTCAAGACGCGTATGCTATTTCTGTACAGCAATTCGAAAATGAAAACAACCTTGCCAATACTATCTCTGTCTGTCTATACTATCTCTTCTCTGTCTGTCTATACTATCTGTCTGTCAATACTATCTCTTCTCTATCTCTCTTTCAAAACTTCTCTGTCTGTCTATACTATCTGTCTGTCAATACTATCTCTTCTCTATCTTTCAAAACTATCGTTTCTCTCTCTGTCAATACTATCTCGTCTAGGTCTGCCAATACTATCTCTTCTCTCTCTGTCAATACTATCTCGTCTAGGTCTGCCAATACTATCTCTTCTCTGTGTGTCAATGCGATATCTTCTCTGTCTTTCAATACTATCTTTCTCTATCTTTCAAAATGATTTATTCTCTCTCTGTCAATACTATCTCTTCTCTGTGTCAATACTATCTCTTCTCTATCTTTCAAAACAATCTCTTTTCTCTCTGTCAATAAAATATCTTCTCTGTCAGTCAAAACTATCTATTTTCTGTCTGTCAATACTATCTGTCTGTCAATACTATCTCTTCTCTCTCTGTCAATAATATATATTCTCTCTCTGTCAATAATATCTCTTCTCTCTCTGTCAATACTATCTCTTCTCTGTCTGTCAATACTATCTCTTCTCTCTCTGTCAATACTATCTCTTCTCTTTCCATCAATACTATCTCTTCTCTGTCTGTCAATACTATCTCTTCTCTTTCCGTCAATACTATCTCTTCTCTGTCGGTCAATACTATCTCTTCTCTCTCTGTCAATACTATCTCTTCTCTCTCTGTCAATACTATCTCTTCTCTCTCTGTCAATACTATATCTTCTCTGTCTGTCAATACTATCTGTCTGTCAACACTATCTCTTCTCTCTCTGTCAATACTATCTCATCTAGGTCTGCCAATACTATCTCTTCTCTGTGTGTCAATGCGATATATTCTCTGTCTTTCAATACTATCTTTTCTCTATCTTTCAAAATGATTTATTCTCTCTCTGTCAATACTATCTCTTCTCTGTGTCAATACTATCTATCTGTCAATACTATCTCTTCTCTATCTTTCAAAACAATCTCTTTTCTCTCTGTCAATAAAATATCTTATCTGTCAGTCAAAACTATCTATTTTCTGTCTGTCAATACTATCTGTCTGTCAATACTATCTATTCTCTCTCTGTCAATAATATCTCTTCTCTCTCTGTCAATACTATCTCTTCTCTGTCTGTCAACAAAATCTCTTCTCTCTCTGACAATAATATATCTTCTCTCTGTCAATAATATATCTTCTCTCTCTGTCAATACTATCTCTTCTCTCTCTGTCAATACTATCTCTTCTCTGTCGGTCAATACTATCTCTTCTCTCTCTGTCAATTCTATCTCTTCTCTGTCTGTCAATACTATCTGTCTGTCAACACTATCTCTTCTCTCTCTGTCCATAATATCTCTTCTATCTCTGTCAATACTATCTCTTCTCTGTCTGTCAATACTATCTGTCTGTCAATATATATTTTATCTCTTCTCTCTCTGCCAATACTATCTCGTCTAGGTCTGCCAATACTATCTCAATAATATTCTCTGTCTGTCAATATATCTTCTCTCTCTGTCAATATCTTCTCTGTCTTTCAATACTATCTTTTCTCCATCTTTCAAAATGATCTCTTCTCTCTCTGTCAATTCTATCTCTTCTCTGTCTGTCAATACTATCTGTCTGTCAACACTATCTCTTCTCTCTCTGTCAATAATATCTCTTCTCTCTCTGTCAATACTATCTCTTCTCTGTCTGTCAATACTATCTCTTCTCTCTCTGCCAATACTATCTCGTCTAGGTCTGCCAATACTATCTCTTCTCTGTGTGTCAATGCGATATCTTCTCTGTCTTTCAATACTATCTTTTCTCTATCTTTCAAAATGATTTATTCTCTCTCTGTCAATACTATCTCTTCTCTGTGTCAATACTATCTATCTGTCAATACTATCTCTTCTCTATCTTTCAAAACAATCTCTTTTCTCTCTGTCAATAAAATATCTTCTCTGTCAAAATTATCTATTTTCTGTCTGTCAATACTATCTGTCTGTCAATACTATCTATTCTCTCTCTGTCAATAATATCTCTTCTCTCTCTGTCAATAATATCTCTTCTCTGTCTGTCAATACTATCTCTTCTCTCTCTGTCAATAATATATCTTCTCTCTGTCAATAATATATCTTCTCTCTCTGTCAATAATATATCTTCTCTCTCTGTCAATACTATCTCTTCTCTCTCTGTCAATACTATCTCTTCTCTCTCTGACAATAATATATCTTCTCTCTGTCAATACTATATCTTCTCTCTCTGTCAATACTATCTGTCTGTCAATACTATCTGTCTATCTCTTCTCTCTCTGTCAATACTATCTGTCTGTCAATACTATCTCTTCTCTCTCTGTCAATAATATCTCTTCTCTCTCTGTCAATACTATCTCTCTGTCAATAATATCTCTTCTCTCTCTGTCAATACTATCTCTTCTCTCTCTGTCAATACTATCTGTCTGTCAATACTATCTCTTCTCTCTCTGTCAATACTATCTCTCTGTCAATACTATCTCTTCTCTCTCTGTCAATTCTATCTCTTCTCTGTCTGTCAATACTATCTGTCTGTCAATACTATCTCTTCTCTCTCTGTCAATAATATCTCTTCTCTCTCTGTCAATAATATATCTTCTCTGTCGGTCAATACTATCTCTTCTCTCTCTGTCAATACTATCTCTTCTCTGTCGGTCAATACTATCTCTTCTGTCGGTCAATACTATCTCTTCTCTCTCTGTCAATACTATCGCTTCTCTGTCTGTCAATACTATCTCTTCTCACAAGACAATACAGAACAAGACAGGACAGGACAGGACATGTGGCAAGATAGGACAAGACAAGACAGAACAAGACAGGACGGGACAATAGAAGACTGGACAAGACAAAACAAGACAGGACCAGGCAGGACAGGACATGTGGCAAGATAGGACAAGACAAGACAGAACCAGACAGGACAGGTCAATACATGATAGGACAAGTCAGTACAGGACAGGACATGTGGCAAGATATGACAAGACAAGACAGAACAATAGGATAATACAAGACAGGACAAGACATTACAAGACAGGGCATGGCAAGACTACACAGGACAAGACAGGAGAGGAGAGGAGAGGAGAGGAGATGAGAGGATAGGAGAGGAGAGGAGAGGACAAGACAGGACAGGAGAGGAGAGGATAAGACAGGGCAGGAGAGGAGAGGAGAGGAGAGGACAAGACAGGAGAGGAGAGGACAAGAGGAGAGGGAGGAGAGGACAAGACAGGACAGGAGAGGAGAGGAGAGGACAAGACACGACAGGAGATGAGAGGAGAGGAGAGGACAAGACAGGACAGGACAAGACCGGACAAGACAGCACAAGACAGGACAAGACAGGACAGGGCAGGAGCGAGCAGCAGCAGTGGGGCAGCCTCTCCTATCCTGTCCTCTCCTGTCCTATCCTCTCCTCTCCTGTCCTCTCCTCTCCTCTCCTTTCCTGTCCTGTCCTCTCCTCTCCACTCCTGTCCTCTCCTCTCCTTTCCTGTCCTCTCCTCTCCTCTCCTGTCCTGTCCTGTCCTGTCCTCTCCTCTCCTGTCCTGTCCTGTCTCTCCTCTCTCCTCTCCTGTCCTCTCCTCTCCTTGTCCTCTCCTCTCTTGTCCCTCTCCTCTCCTCTCCTCTCCTCTCCTCCCCTAACCTTTCCTCTCCTGTCCTCTCCTCTCTTGCCCTCTCCTCTCCGCTCCTCTGCTCTCCTCTGCTCTGCTCTGCTCTCCTCTCCTCTCCTCTCCTCCTCTCCTCTCCTCTCCTGTCCTGTCCTCTCCTCTCCTGTCCTGTCCTGTCCTGTCCTGTCCTGTCCTCTCCTCTCCACTCCTGTCCTCTCCTCTCCTCTCCTGTCCTCTCCTCTCCCTGTCCTGTCCTGTCCTGTCCCTCTCCTCTCCTCTCCTGTCCTCTCCTCTCCTCTCTTGTCCTCTCCTCTCCTGTCCTCTCCTCTCTTGTCCTCTCCTCTCTTGTACTCTCCTCTCCTTCCCTAACCTTTCCTCTCCTGTCCTCTCTTGCCCTCTCCTCTCTTCTCCTCTCCTGTCCTCTCTTCTCCTCTCCTCTGCTCTGCTCTGCTCTGCTCTCCTCTCCTCTCTCCTCTCCTCTCCTTTCTTCTCTTCTCTCATCTCCTCTCCTCTCCTCTCCTCTCCTTTCCTCTACTCTCCTCTCTTCTCTCATCTCCTCTCCTCTCTTCTCCTCTCCTGTGCTCTCCTCTCCTCTCCTCTCCTGTCCTCTCCTCTCCTCTCTGTCTGTCCTAACCTCTCCTCTCTTTTCCTCTTCTTCCTCTCTTTTCCTCTTCTGTCCTCTCTTTTCCTCTCCTGTCCTCTCTTTTCCCTCTCCTGTCCTCTCTGTCTCTCTCCTCCTGTCCTCTCTTTTCCTCTTCTGTCCTCTCTTTTCCTCTTCTGTCCTCTCTTTTCCTCTCCTGTCCTCTCTTCTCCTCTCTCTCTCCTGTCCTCTCCTCTCTCTCTCCTCCTCTCCTGTCCCTCCTCTCCTGTCCTGTCCTCTCCTGTCCTCTCCTCTCCTGTCCTCTCCTGTCCTCCCTTCTCCTCTCATGTCCTCTCCTGTCCTCTCCTGTCCTGTCCTCTCCTGTCCTCTCCTCTCTTCTTCTCCTCCCCTCTCCTCTCCTCTCCTGTCCTGTCCTCTCCTGTCCTCTCCCTCTCTTCATCTCTCCTCTTCTGTCCTCTCCTCTTCTGTCCTCTTCTGTCCTCTCCTGTCCTCTCCTCTCTTCTTTTTTCCTATCCAGTCCTGTCCTATCCTCTAGTCTCTTCCCCTCTCCTTTCCTCTCCTCTCTTCCCCTCTCCTCTCCTCTCCTCTCTTCCCCTCTCCTGTTCTCTCCTCTCTACTTCTTTCCTATCCAGCCCTGTCCTATTCTCTAGTCTCTTCCCCTCTCCTGTTCTTCATCTTTACTTCTTTCCTATCCAGTCCTGTCCTATCCTCTAGTCTTTTCCCCACTCCTCTCCTGTCCTGTCCTCTCCTGTCCTCCCCTCCCCTCTCCTGTCATCTCCTCTCCTCTCTTCTCTTGTCCTCTCCTCTCCTGTCCTCTCATCTCCTCTCTTGTCCTCTCCTCTCTTGTCCTCTCCTCTCCTGTCCTCTCCTCTCCTCTCTTAACCGCTCCTCTCCTGTCCTCTCCTCTCTTGTCCTCTCCTCTTCTCTTCTCTTCTCTCCTCTCTTGTACTCTCTTCTCCTCTCCTGTCCTCTCCCCTCTTCTCCTCTCCTGTCCTCTCCTGTCCTCTCCTCTCTTCTCCTCTCCTCTCCTATCCTGTCCTCTCCTCTCCGCTCCTCTCCGCTCCTCTCCCTCTCCTCTCCTCTCCTCTCTGTCCTGTCCTGTCCTGTCTTCTCCACTCCTGTCCTCTCCTCTCCTGTCCTCTCCTCTCCTCTCCTGTCCTCTCTTCTCCTCTCCTGTCCTCTCCTCTCCTGTCATCTCCTCTCCTGTCCTGTCCTCTCCTCTCTCTTCTCTCTCCCTCTCCTGTCCTCTCCTCTCCTGTCCTCTCCTCTCCTCTCTTCCCCTCTCCTGTTCTCTCATCTCTACTTCTTTCCTATCCAGTCCTGTCCTTTCCTCTAGTCTCCTCTCCTCTCCTGTCCTCTCCTCTCTTCTTCTCTCCTCTCCTGTCCTCTCGTGTCCTTTCCTCTTCTCTTCTGTCACATTTACATTTACATTTAAGTCATTTAGCAGACGCTCTTATCCAGAGCGACTTACAAATTGGTGAATTCACCTTCTGACATCCAGTGGAACTTCTTTCCTATAGTGCATCTAAATCATTAAGGGGGTGAGAAGGATTACTTATCCTATCCTAGGTATTCCTTGAAGAGGTGGGGTTTCAGGTGTCTCCGGAAGGTGGTGATTGACTCCGCTGTCCTGGCGTCGTGAGGGAGTTTGTTTCCACCATTGGGGGCCAGAGCAGCGAACAGTTTTGACTGGGCTGAGCGGGAACTGTACTTCCTCAGTGGTAGGGAGGCGAGCAGGCCAGAGGTGGATGAACGCAGTGCCCTTGCTTGGGTGTAGGGCCTGATCAGAGCCTGGAGGTACTGCGGTGCCGTTCCCCTCACAGCTCCGTAGGCAAGCACCATGGTCTTGTAGCGGATGCGAGCTTCAACTGGAAGCCAGTGGAGAGAGCGGAGGAGCGGGGTGACGTGAGAGAACTTGGGAAGGTTGAACACCAGACGGGCTGCGGCGTTCTGGATGAGTTGTAGGGGTTTAATGGCACAGGCAGGGAGCCCAGCCAACAGCGAGTTGCAGTAATCCAGACGGGAGATGACAAGTGCCTGGATTAGGACCTCCGCTCTTCGCCCTCCTGTGAGGCAGGGTCTCCTCTCTGAGGATGTTGTAGAGCATGAACCTACAGGAACGGGCCACCGCCATGATGTTGGTTGAGAACGACAGGGTGTTGTCCAGGATCACGCCAAGGTTCTTAGCGCTCTGGGAGGAGGACACAATGGAGTTGTCAACCGTGATGGCGAGATCATGGAACGGGCAGTCCTTACCCGGGAGGAAGAGCAGCTCCGTCTTGCCGAGGTTCAGCTTGAGGTGGTGATCCGTCATCCACACTGATATGTCTGCCAGACATGCAGAGATGCTCTCGCCACCTGGTCATCAGAAGGGGGAAAGGAGAAGATTAATTGTGTGTCGTCTGCATAGCAATGATAGGAGAGACCATGTGAGGTTATGACAGAGCCAAGTGACTTGGTGTATAGCGAGAATAGGAGAGGGCCTAGAACAGAGCCCTGGGGGACACCAGTGGTGAGAGCGCGTGGCGAGGGAGACAGATTCTCGCCACGCCACCTGGTAGGAGCGACCTTTCCTCGGAGATACTCTCCTCTCGTGGGCCGCGCTCGGAGATGCCCTTCTCGGAGAGGGTGGAGAGGAGGATCTGATGGTTCACAGTATCGAAGGCAGCCGATAGGTCTAGAAGGATGAGAGCAGAGGAGAGAGAGTTCCTTTAGCAGTGCGGAGCGCCTCCGTGATACAGAGAAGAGCAGTCTCAGTTGAATGACTAGTCTTGAAACCTGACTGATTTGGATCAAGAAGGTCATTCTGAGAGAGATAGCGGTAGAGCTGGCCAAGGACGGCACGTTCAAGAGTTTTGGAGAGAAAAGAAAGAAGGGATACTGGTCTGTAGTTGTTGACATCGGAGGGATCGAGTGTCCTCTTTTTTCAGAAGGGGTGCAACTCTCGCTCTCTTGAAGACGGAAGGGACGTAGCCAGCGGTCAGGGATGAGTTGATGAGCGAGGTGAGGTAAGGGAGAAGGTCTCCGGAAATGGTCTGGAGAAGAGAGGAGGGGATGTTCTCTCCTCTCACTTGTTGGGCTATCCAGCCACAAGTCGAGATTTCATCTGGAGAGAGAGGGAGAAAGAGTCAGAGCACAGGGTAGGGCAGTGGGCAGTACAAGAAGCGAGATTTCATCGGTGTCAGAGCACATCTTTACTTCTTTCGTTTGATCCAGGATGTCCGATCCCTTCTTTTCAAAATGGTTGACGAAGTCATCTGCAGAGAGGGAGGAGGGGGGGAGGGGGGAGGATTCCTCTCCTCTCTTCTCTTGTCAAAGAGCTTCCTAGGGTTAGAGGCAGATGCTTGGAATTTAGAGTGGTAGAAAGTGGCTTTAGCAGCAGAGACAGAGGAGGAAAATGTAGAGAGGAGGGAGTGAAAGGATGCCAGGTCCGCAGGGAGGCGAGTTTTCCTCCATTTCCGCTCGGCTGCCCGGAGCTCTGTTCTGTGAGCTCGCAATGAGTCATCGAGCCACGGAGCGGGGAGGGGAGGACCTCTCCGGCCTGGAGGATAGGGGACATAGAGAGTCAAAGGATGCAGAAAGGGAAGAGGAGGGTTGGAGGAGGCAGAATCAGGAGATAGGTTGGAGAAGGTATGAGCAGTGGGAAGTCCTGTAGGATTCTCCACTCCTGTAAGCGGGGAGAAGGTCCTCTCCTCCTGTCCAGTGGGAAGTCCTCTCCTCTCCTGTCATCTCCTCTCCCTGTCCCGAAGGCTTCCTACCATCCGAGTAGGGGCAGTGTGGAAAGTGTTGGATGAGAGCGAGAGGGAAAAGGATTCAAGGTAGTGGTCGGAGACTTGGAGGGGAGTTGCAATGAGGTTAGTGGAAGAACAGCATCTAGTAAAGATGAGGTCGAGCGTATTGCCTGCCTTCCTGAGTAGGGGGAAGGTGAGAGGGTGAGGTCAAAAGAGGAGAGGAGTGGAAAGAAGGAGGCAGAGAGGAATGAGTCAAAGGTAGACGTGGGGAGGTTAAAGTCGCCCAGGACTGTCCTCTCCTGTCCTCAGGAAAGGAGCTTATCAAGGCATCAAGCTCATTGATGAACTCTCTTCTCTCTTCTCCACTTCTTTCCTCTCCAGGGCTGTCCTATCCTCTACTCTCTTCCCCTCTCCTGTTCTCTCATATCTACTTCTTTCCTATCCAGTCCTGTCCTATCCTCTAGTCTCTACCCCTCTCCTTTCCTCTCCTCTCTTCCCCTCTCTTCCCCTCTCCTGTCCTCTCCTCTCTACTTCTTTCCTATCCAGTCCTGTCCTATCCTCTAGTCTCTACCCCTCTCCTTTCCTCTCATCTCTTCCCCTCTCTTCCCCTCTCCTGTCCTCTCCTCTCTACTTCTTTCCTATCCAGTCCTGTCCTATCCTCTAGTCTCTTCCCCTCTCCTTTCCCCTCCTCTCTTCTTCTCTCATCTCCTGTCCTCTCCTCTCTTCTTCTCTCCTCTCTTCTTCTCTCCTCTCCTGTCCTCTCCTCTCTTCTTCTCTCCTCTCCTGTCCTCTCTTCTTCTCTCCTCTCTTCTTCTCTCCTCTCCTTTCCTCTCCTCTCTTCTTCTCTCCTCTCCTGTCCTCTCCTCTCTTCTTCTCTCCTCTCTTCTTCTCTCCTCTCCTTTCCTCTCATCTCTTCTTCTCTCATGTCCTCTCTTGTCCTGTCCTCCTCTCATTTCTTGTCCTGTCTACTTCTCTCTTGTCCTCCCCTGTCCTGTCCTCTCTCTCCTTTCCTGTTCTGTCCTCTCTCTCTTGTCCTTGACTGTCCTCTCCTCTTTTCTCTCTTCTCCTTTCATGTACTTTTCTCTCCTGTCCTCTACTCTCGGGTCCTCTACTCTCCTTTCCTGTCCTTTCCTTTCCTGTTCTCTCCTGTCCTCTCCTGTCCTCTACTCTCTTCTCCTGTCCTCTCCTCTCCCTTTCTCCTTTCTTGTTCTGTCCTCTTCTCTCCAGTCCTCTCCTATCTTCTCCAGTCCTCTCCTATCTTCTCATGTCCTCTCGTATCTTCTCCTCTCCTGTCTTCCCCTATCTTCTCCTCTCCTGTCCTCCCCTATCTTCTCCTCTCCTGTCCTCTCCTATATTCTCCTCTCCTGTCCTCTCATATCTTCTCCTCTCCTGTCCTCGACTATCTTCTCCTCTCCTGTCCTGTTCTCTCCTCTCCTCTCTTCTTTTCTCCCGTCCTCTCCTATCTTCTCCTCTCCTGCCCTGTTCTGTCCTCTCTTCTTTTCTCCTGTCCTGTCCTCTCTTGTCCTGTCATTTTTTGTCCTCTCCTGTCCTCACTTCTCCAGCAAGGGTTAGACCAGTCTAGACTAAACATTATACTGGCAGAGTGCAGTTTACAGTGTGCAGACAGGAGTCTTTGTAAGCCATGTGAATCTCCAGACAGGGAGATAAATAAATGGACCGTTGGCTAAATGAAGAAAGGAGGGCCTCAAATGAACCATCCCAGGGAAGCACTCGGCTGGTGTGGTGTTGTTTTCTTGGTAACAGGTGGGAGGTATGGCATGACCTCATTAACAAGACTCTTATTGTATTGTCCTGCCCTGCTTCACTGGAGGGGTCACCCCTGTACCACTTACCCAGATACTAACACCCCCCACCCCACACACACACACACACACACACACACACACACACACACACACACACACACACACACACACACACACACACGCACACACACAAATACACACACATTTCCAAAATTGATGGTTGGCGGTCCTTAATTGAATTGGGAGGTGATCAGTGAAATGTCCAATGCAGTGGCTTGATTCTCCTGGAAGAGACGCATCTGTTCCCCTTCCTGTGCCACTTGACTGCAGGGCAGTGTACTCTGTCACATGGATTTTGTGGTACACACACTCACACAGCCACACACTCACACAGCCACACACTCACACAGCCACACACACACACACAGCCACACACACACACACACACACACACACACACACACACACACACACACACACACACACACACACACACACACAAACACACACACACACACACACACACACACGCACACACACACACACACACACACATTGCTTGTCTAACACACCCACACAGTGCACTGGATGCTCTTGTGGTTCTGTAACATTAGCCATTAACAATGCCCTCCTGTTTACTGTGTGGGAGAGTTAAAGTCTCCCACTTAAGGGATTACCTTATGCTTCCCTGAGCGCCCGCCTCTCCCTCCACGCCACCACCACCCCGCTCCCGGCCAAAATGACAGCCACACAAAGGAGGGCAATGAAAAACATAGTGGTCCGCTGATTGAGATGGCCTTTATCCCCTTTCTTACTGCCTCTCTCTCCCTGCCAGCCACTTTTCATCATCTCAATAAAGAGCTGTTCATTCGTCAAACGTCACTCTGCTCGCTCCTTCATTTCACTGGCTTGGGATTTGGGGGGTCATGAGGTGGTTTTGATAGTAGCTTTATGACTTTCCTACATGGTTGCTGACAAATGTGGGTGAGTTGTGGTTAGGCCGTATCAGTTCTGCTCTGTGTTACTGAGAGGTGAGGGTTTTACAGGCCACAGAGATTCCTTTTCTCTGTACTCTCATTCAAGTGGCATTCAAGTGGTGTGACATCAGCCTTACCAATCTTACAAAGCAGCCCTCCTGGGCTGGGAGGAGTCCTGTAAGCACTGGGGCGGGGACATGCACCTCTTAGCCACCAGGCCTGTTTACTGACTGAGTCATTGTGGTTCTCCCCTCTCCTCCTCTCCTCTTCTCCCCTCCTCTCCTCTTCTCCTCTGTTCTCCTCTATTCTCTGTCCTCGTCTCTCCTCATCTCTCCTCGATCCTCCTCTCCACTTCTCCCCTCCTCTCTCCTCTGTCCTCATCTGTTCTATGTCCTCCTCTCTACTCCTCTCTCCTCCCCTCTCCTCTGTTCTCATCTGTCCATTCTCCTCCTCTCTCCTCATCTGTCCTCACCTGTCCTCTGTCCTCCTCCCCTATCAAAGTGATTATTTCCAAACTCCAGGCTGAGAGCTGAAGGCTTTCCTGGTTGTTTGAGAAGGAGAGGGCCCAGGGCTTGTCCTGCCACACACTCCTGACACCGAGCAGTGGGGGGTTCGGGGATTAAGTGTGCGTGTGTGTGTGTGCATGAGTGTGTGTGTGTGTGTGTGTGTGTGTGTGTGTGTGTGTGTGTGTGTGTGTGTGTGTGTGTGTGTGTGTGTGTGTGTGTGTGTGTGTGTGTGTGTGTGTGTGTGTGTGTGTGTGTGTGTGTGTGTGTGTGTGTGTACACATCTACATCTTCATCTAACACACACATGCAAGCGTACATGCAAGCATATGCATGTGCTTGTGCATATACACTTGTATGTGCATACGTGTATGCATGCCATGTGTGACAGGAAAGGACAGAAGGACAGAAGCCTCTAGATGTTATCCCTGTCTAGCCATCCCCCGCCTGTATATAAGCCCCTGGAAAGGTCTGGGAAATTCACAGGCCTCAGTTGCCGCCCAATCAACCAGGTCACCCGTGATACAAGTCAATATTAGATGTTCATCCATGTCTGAGGACATGGGAGATGGTGGAGAACCTGGCCACTAGGGACAACAGTGAGCAGCTTCAAGTAGGTTTTGGTTGTGGACGGGGATGGTGGATGTAAATAGTCCAGGTGGCCATTTGATGAATTGTTCTGGAGTATTATGACTTAGGGGGTACAAACTGTTAAGGAGCCTTCTGGCCCTATACTTGACACTCCGGTACTGCTTGCAGTGCGGTAGCAGAGAGAACTGTCTCTGACTTTGGTGACTGAAGCTTTTCACAATTTTTTGGGCCTTCCTCTGACATCGCCTAGTCCTGGATGGAAGCTTGGCCCCAGGGATGTACTGAGCCATACGCTCTACCCTATGTAGAGCCTAATGGTCAGAAGCCGAGCAGTTGCCGTACCAGGTGGTGATGCAACAGGTCTGGATGCTCTCGATGGTGCAGCTGTAGAACTTTTTGAGGATCTGGAGACCCATGCCAAATCTTTTCAGTATCCTGAGGGAGAAAAGGTGTTGTCGTGCCCTCTTCACGACTGTCTTGGTGTGTTTGGTACCATGATAGATCGTTGGTGATGTGGACACCAAGGAACTTGAAAATCTCGACCCGCCCCACTACAGCCCCGTCGATGTTAATGGGGGCCTATTCGGCCCTCCTTTTCCTGTAGGCCATGTTCTGCTCCTTTGTCTTCCTCACAATGAGAGAGAGGTTGTTGTCCTGGCACCACACTGCCAGGTCTCTGACCTCCTCCCTATAGTCTGTATCATCGTTGTCGGTGTTCAGGCTTACCGCTGTTGTGTCATCAGCAAAGTTAATGGTGGTGTTGGAGTCATGCTTGGCCACGTAGTTGTGGGTGAACAGGGAGTACATGAGGGGACGGATCACGCACCCCTGAAGGGCCCCGTGTTGAGGATCAACGTGGCGGATGTGTTGTTGCCTACTCTTGCCATGTGGGGGTGGGATCCAGTTGCAGAATCCAGTTGCAGAGGGAGGTGTTTGGTCCCAGGGTCCTTAGCTTAGTGATGAGCTTTGTAGGCACTATATTGTTGAATGCTGAGCTGTTGTTAATGAACAGCATTCTCACATAGGTGTTTGTTTTGTCCAGGTGGGAAAGGGCAGTGTGGAGTCTGATTGAGATTGCGTCATCTGTGGATCTTTTAGGGCAGAACAGCAATTGGAGTGGGTCTCAGGTTTCCAGCAAGATGGTGTTGTGAGCCATGACCAGCCTTTCATAGCACTTCATGGCTACTGACGTGAATGCTACTGGCCGGTAATCCTTTAGACAGGTTACCTTCGCTTTATTGGGATGTTTCCTGTTATCCATGGCTTCTGGTTGGGAAGTGTACATACAGTCACAGTGACCACTTCCGTAATGAGCAAGTCACTGGTACATCCTGCTTTAGTTTTTGCTTGTAAGCAGAAATCAAGATCAGTCAGATTTGCCAAATGGAGGGTGAGGGAGAGCTTTGTATGCGTCTCTGTGTGTGGAGTAAAGGTGGTCTAGAATTGTTTTCCTCTGGTTGCACATTTACCATGCTGGTAGAAATTAAGTTAAACGGATTTAAGTTTCGCTGCATTAAAGTTCCCAGCCAATAGGAGCGCCACACCTCTGGATAAGCATTTTACTTGTTTGCTTATGGCGTTTTACAGCTTGCTGAGTGCGGTCTTAGTGCCAGCATCG